>NC_061485.1:20197751-20528465 GCF_022539355.2 Hippoglossus stenolepis
CATACCCAACCACAGGATATTCCGAATATCCACCGTCGGATCATGTTTAAACTCCAGTTTCCCATACTTAACTTCCTTTACAGTGACTGTAATAACTCAATACTCTTATATAGTATCCCCTAACAGGAGGCTGTCAATAACCAAGTGTATATGTGACACACATGATATATGATAGTGTAACAGCAGCTCCATGCTAACCTTGTTTGGTATTGACTATCCATATCTGCTTCAGGGCGAAAAATATTGGTGCGATGGTGTTTCTGTATAAGGTTTCTGCACATACCAACTGATCCCAAAGGGGAAAGAGCCATTGTGTCTCACAATATGAGAAGAAATGCTGTATTAACACAAAGGCTTCATTTGCAGTTAGAGGCATGAAACAAGTAGGCCATCTCATGTATGAGACTGTGAATTATCCTACTTTTAGTCTTTAAGACTTTGGTCTTTTGAAACTCGCTCTGAGCTCTAAATGTTGCTGTGCGACAGGAATTAGTCATCACATATTTTCCATTTCTCACTTTTGATGTCGGGTACTCAGCCAAATGTAATCCAACATTTTTGGAACCTGTGAAAGTTGACGAGACGGCAGATTGTCCAAAGTCCTATAGCAAAGTAATTAGAGGAAAACTCTGATCGATTTTATTTTTAAAAAGAGAGTCTTCTCCGTATTTCTTAGTGCCAAACAAGCCCACATTACCACTGACACATAGCGAGCCATCCGCCAGGCCTTATGGTAGCAGTTAACTCTGGTCAGCAGCAACCAAAAGAACAAGCTGGTGTCTGCATCGGTGCCTTCCGCTTTTCTGCTTCCTGCCGTGTGCGGAGGCTGAGGTGAGGGTGAAATGGCTAGTAGGATGCTGAGCTGTGGGCTGGGAAGTTGTGCTCAGAGCTCCAGAGGGGTCATGGGAGCGAATAAACACATGTACACACAATACTCGCACACACAAATGACCACACTCTGGGGTCAAGCAGGCTGATGGAGCGCAGCTGGGTGTCGTCTGAGGGCCGAGGTTGAGAAAACATAATTGAACCGTTCGAAACTTTGCCTTTCTCTGTGCCTTTATCTCCCTCTGTTTTTCAGCCTTGTGTCCATTGGTGCTTTAGTGTCTCCATTTTTGCCCTCCTCTTTCCCTCCTTATCCCTTTTTCTTGTTTCTCCCTGGAGGGCAGGAACGAGAGGACAGATAATATCAGCGCAGGCCTTACACCATTACCTTCTGTCTGATAAACCACTCGGCCACTCCATCACCCTTTCTCTCACTCCTTCACCAGTGAGGGAAAAAAAGCAGACGAAGGGGCAGGAGGAGAAAATTTAGTTTGGGATAGGGTGTGTGTCTTTGTGTTACTTTTGTGTGTGTTGAGAGCAGCTGTTTGTTAAAGAAGAGATGGGAAGTATCAGGGGTCCTGATGGCATCCAATTAAGGCAGATAAAATGATGATGAATTGCAGTCGACCAGCAGAGACGTATGCCCTGTGTTTATGAACACACACACACACACACACCAACACATGTGTACAGGAAGACAGCAGGAGAAGAAGGTAGGCAAAGCAGTTGTACAGATTTGGAGAAGATTGTTTTCTGGGGAAATAAATAAGCAGGAGAGAGGGAAGAAAGGCGAAGACGTTTGGAGGCAGAGAAACCAGATAAAAAGAAAGGGAGAGCAAAAAGATGAATGAGGAGGAGGAGATGGGAAGGAGGAAGAGGGCACCGAGACCTTACAGAGAATTTGGAGCGGAGAGAGGACAAATAATCTGCTCCCTTCCAAAATGAGGAGAAATGAGGATGGCAGAAAGAAAGATGGATAGATAGATATACAGAGCAAATAGAGGTCTCGAGAAGAGGCCAAACATGTCTGCAGGGAGGGTGGTCATCAGAAACCTCACTGGTCTAATGGTGTCACAAACCCCACTGGGTGTGTGTGTGTATTTGTGTGTGTGAGAGTGAGAGAGAGAGATGAAAACTTGAGTCCTTCTCTCTAACTTTTTGAAATTTATAAGATTTGTATGCAAAAACTAAAAATTCATTCATTCATACGTTTTAAATACATTATAACAAGCACATGAATTTACACATGCACAGTGCTAAAGGTGGTGGAGAGAAGGCTAATGAGGGCCTTAGTGCTGGTTGTTGCAGGGTAGGCGCAGCAGAGCATGGTACAGCCTGGTCTGGCATGGCCTGGCACAGCTTAATGAGATATAAACACTGGACCTGCCACTGCAGTCAGCCACAGCACACACTGACACTGTTTTAATTGGCCTGGTGTGCGTGCGTGCGTGCGTGCGTGCGTGCGTGCGTGCGTGCGTGCGTGCGTGCGTGCGTGTGTGTGTGTGGGGAAAGAGTTTAGGAAATTTACAGGAACTTACTGTGAATTGCTGCAGATTTAAGACCATCCACTGTTCCCTTACTTTGTTCCCTATCATGTGACTCCTCAGACAGTGCTGATTGGATTTTAATCTGGGGCCCTACATTGTGTTGGGTTGTGTCTTTATGTCTTTGTCAGGAAGTTCCATCTCAGTTAAACAAAGTTCTTTTCAGACATGAACTGCCGAGAACATTGATGAGATCATGTGTTTTTGTTTTGTCTGCAGCAACTGTCTCGGACATTTGTGTTCTATGACCCCTCCGGATAATTTCAGGAGATTTTCCAGAGTTCTGTGCTGTGATGTCTGAAAGTAGCTTTATGTACATATATGCTTACTTATTTATAACATTGCATGTGAATTAGTTGTGTGTTGCTCTCTTTACCCTCACCTCTCTTTTCATACATCCCTTCATCCTCCAATATGACCCGTCTCTTTGACGTAGTCATCTACCTGCCTCCGCTTCTCCCTCCTTCTCCTCTCCTGCCTCCACCTTCTTCCTCATCTCCGTCCCCTCACTGACTCACTGGCTCTCCTCCCCCCCTGACAGGTGACGAGCAGAGCTCCCACGCTCCTGTCCTGGATAAATAAGAATTAATTGCTGCTCAGCTATCAGCATATGCCAGCTTCTCCACCCCAACCCGCACCTCACTTTCATCATCCATTTCTCATTTCTGTCTCTCTCTCTGCTTGTATCACTGCAATCTGTAACCTTTACTCTACATCTTTTTCCTCTCATAGCTGTGCTCCACCTCACGTTTTTCTCCATGATGGTTTGATGGGCAAGTGAAGCAGCAAAAGTGATTGTTACAGCAAGATTCTCCGGCTATTAGGGAGAGGGGAGAGGAGAGGAGAGGAGAGGAGAGGAGAGGAGAGGAGGAGACAGGGGAGAGGATAGGAGAGGAGAGGAGAGGAGAGGAGAGGAGAGGAAAGGAAACCAGGGAAAAGACCCCTGTCAACCTCCATGTCTCTTAGCCTTAGCCTATTTTGAATACATGCAGACCACACAGCTCAAACACAGTATGTTTGCATGATAAACAGCCACCTTTTCAGCTGATGTAACGTCTGATGGTTTTGTCAGTGACTGAACCAAAATTTGAATTTCCTTATAGCTCAACTTATATTCCTCCATAAGGTCCTTAACATATGGTGTTGTAATTGAATGAATGAAATGCTTTTTTACAACATTTATTTCTCCAAACAAAGGCATGAACACATGAACATATCCGCAGTAACAGTCGCTACATAGCAAATTAAAATATCAGAGAATAAAATAAAGGTGGAAGTGCATTTGGCATCTGTTCTGTTAATGACTTGAATTTGACAGAAGCTCTTTGAAAATAATCAGAGACTATGTCTATTATTAGTGATGGGACAATCTTGCGTAGAAGGGCTCTGACACACAGCATGAGGGGATCTGTCACACCTTGAGCATGCACATTTCTCATTGGCTAAACGAGACAAAGAAATCAAGACCCCACCCAGAGGAGAAAAACAATTCTTCCCAGTGACAAACTTTTAATTTGTATGTTAAATCACAGATGGAGTCCTGCCTATCGTCTTGTAGGTGTTAGAGGCTTGCAAAAAGGAAACTGGTTGTGTGGCAGAGCAGGGGAGTTGGCGAGGGGGAGAATGGCCACCAGAAGAATAGCATGAGTTGACAGAGGGGGGGAAAGAAGGATATTGAAAATATGGACATTTCTGCAAACAACCAAGAATCAGCCTTTTGTCTGGGGAGAAGTCTAGTAAGCTTACACTAGCTTAATGCGTAGGCTGGAAAATAAGAAACATTGGCTATCGCAGCATTATTTTTCCCTCAAGCCAGCACTTTTCTTTCCTCTCTCTCTCTTTCTTTTTCTTTCCATCAATGGAGAAAGTGCATGTGCGAAGCTTGTGCATGTGTGTATGTCTCTGTGTGTGTTTGTGCGCAGGAGATAAGCTGGGTAACTGGGTCCAACCAGGCTCCAATCCTGTTAGCATTAGCGATTAGCACTGGCTAACAGCCCCCTATTATGATCGGGGGCTGATTCCATGCCGCCAATCCCACACATACAGTACCCACACATACACACAAACACGCTAAGCTATAGGAAAGATTACCGCTTGATCCTTGATTAGGAAGCCATGCCTGGAAGATGTGTGTCTATGTGTAAAAGCTTGCTGTTGTGTATAATTGTATACATTGAAACACAGTTTGGTGCACTTTATATAGACTAGAAAACCACATTTCACCCGAACCATCATTCAGTCTGTGTCCTCTCTCAATGTGACTTCTGTTAAAATAGAGTAGAATAACTGTTGAATAATCTAAATTGAATGATGTGTCGTGTCAGGCCGTAATTCCTGATAACTGTTGTCATCACCTTGAGAGAGCTGGAGAGAGAGAGGAAAGAGGAAGACAGGAACTAATTCTGGCCCAGGTTAGGGTTTGCCCTGGGCAAGTTTGGTATTTTTAGCTCTCTTGCTCTTGCACACCTTCAAAATGACTAATTATCAGGCTGTGACCCTCACAGGAAGTAACTGTCGTTACTTCATACCTGCCTGCCTTCGTACCGACTCCGTCCATCCTCACCTCTGCTCCTACATTGACATGTCGCTGGTGATGCTGTCGTGCCTGCATCTGCACCTTTCTAGTACTCCTACTTACATTTATTCCTTGCAGCATCCGTAAGCCCTATGGGTAAACTGGATGATTTCTCAGTTTATTTCACCTGTGCAAAGAATAGTAGTAAAAACGTATAGTGTTTTTTTATAGTTTATTTAATCCCTCTGGACATTTCTTTAAACAGCTTTCTATGTATTCCATTTGATCCCTACTTCTCTGTCTCTTTGTTTCACTGTTCTTGACTATGATACGTTTATCACTCTACTTTCTAAACTCTCTATACCTTAGATTTAACACTCTTCATCTATATCTTTCTTTGTAAGATTACCTTTAGTATTTGTCTCACCTTCTGTCTGTTTTGGGCTATTTACGTCTCAGATACAGTCGATTACCCCTCACACTTGCTAATTCTGACCTTTTGAGAGTAGCCTTCTTAATGTTTGCATTTTCATATTGGAATCTGCTGTGCAGTGAATAAACCATGTACATGGTGCATGTGTGTATTCCCTAAACTGTGCAATGTGCAAAAACGCTGGTTAGGTATAAAAGTTTAATAAGCCTTTGGTGCAATGAGATGAGCTTTGGATCGTAACCTAACCTTTTCCCGTGCCTCCCCCACCCTCTGCTGTCCACTTTACACACATACATGCCCATACACACTTCTTCCTAACTAAATATTCATGTTTTTGTTCGGGGATGGTACATACTGGAACAGAGTATGTGCCTCTCAACACAGACCCCCTTTGAGGATCAATATGCAAACAGACACAAACCTGTAACATGTATAAAGAAAAGGAAAGAGAATAGGAAGTGTCCTTCTTACAGCTGTCAGCACCGACACACCTCCAGCGTGCCTGTGTGTGAGTTTGTGTGATGTAGGTTTTCAGGGTGTAAAACAGGGTCAAGAGGTCGACACACGTCAATCATCTAGTTCTCTATCAGCAGAATCAGACCCTCTGAAGTGTGTTTTGCAACGATAACTGGCCGTGTTTTGATTGGCCAGTCAACACAAAAGCAGAGGAATGGAAGTGAAGAAAAACCTGAGCCTGTGTCCTTTACTCTAATCCTGAAAGGATAACAGGGCCACAAGAAATGATGTCGTTAGTGATGCTGAAATAGAAAGATACAATATATAAAATCCTGTTGTTTGATGTTGTTAATATCCGTGGAATATTTAGAGAAACTGTTATCCTATAATGGAAACTGCAAAATATGAACACTTTTTGCTATTCAAATAAATGTTTGGAAAGAAATTAGGGCCTAATATATGACACAAACTAGAGTGCTGTGAACAAAGACACGCCTGCCATTCATTTATCTTGTAGCTGAAATAATTCAGTAAATAATCAGTTCAATTCAAAGAACAAACAGTGCAAAGAATTCACTTGTTTTGTTCTAACTGCTCAGGTGTAAATATTCAATGTTTTTTCTTTATTGAGTTAACCATCATAGAGGAATATCTTACGGTCGGACAAAACTATTTCAAGACGTCACCTAGTGTTGAATCAAACCCAATTTAATTTCTTATATTTGAGACTTAAATTATTGATCAATTAATCGAGAGGAACCAGAAGTGAAAGTAATCATTAGTGCCCAGTATTGATTTACTTATGCTCTGTACTTCTGTAGTCCTCAACAGGCAGGTAGCATACAGCTTGTGTGGACTCCAGTAGTCACTTTATTCACTGTTAATGTTAAATGGAGCTTAATGGAGCTTTATCGATGCGAACAAGAGGAAAGTTGCTAAGTTTGAAAATGCTTTACGTGCAACATCTGGATCAAGTGTCACATATGAAGCTGACCTCTGTCCGATAACACCCCTCTTTTTGTGGATCTGTCTTTTTCTTTACTTCTCTACCTCACCAGGTTTGTCCCACTTCATCCTCTGACCTTTCAGCCTCGGCTTTATCTCTTCTCGTATTCTTACTGTTCGCAGTGCAGTGTCCCCATGAATCTGATTTCCTCCTCTTCTTTCTCATTGTCTTGTACGCTCATACACACTCAAACACACCCATGTGATCTCTCCATCTCTGCCCGGTGAAGAAGTGCTCTTGTTCCCAGGCTGACTTGGGTGGTCTCTTGGGGGAGGGGGGGAGGGAAGGAGGGAAAGTTCATCTGCTCGGACTCAGTGGAGAGAAATAGTAGCTGACATCCAAAACGTGTGATTGTGTGAGTGTCTTATCTTCCTGTGTTTGCATGTGTTTCTATTTATCATTTTTTATTTCTGGTATAGACTATACGATTAGTCTTTGATGCCTTTGCTGGCATCCTTCTCTGGAAACTGTCCCGTGTGCAGAATGCATATTTATAGTACAGTGTTGCACATGTGTTTCCCTGGATATGTTTGGTGTATGCGATAAAGGAATCTGCTCCATATTTCCTTGTTTGACTGTGGGCGTTCTGTGGGATGGAGGTAGGGGAGAGAAAGTTGGACTGAGATTTATATGTGAGGAGGTTTGTAAAGAGGTAGAAGGAAGGAATAATGAGAGGGAGTGAGAGAGAGAGAGATTGGAAAAGAAGTGGGTGGATAGGAGGATTGCAAGAGAAGGAGAGGCAGAGGAATGTGTGAAAAGACCATGGCAGACATGTCAGGGAACAAATTGAAAATGCCAATTTCACTTTAGCCGCCACCAGCTCAGGCGCTTATAGCCCAGCTCCAGCCTCTTATTCCATGTGTAAATGAATGGTGTCCACAGAATAACACACAATCACCTCTCTCTATCCATCTCGCCCTCGCTATTTCTCCTTCAGCCCTGCTGCTGCATCATCCTCTCTTCACTCTTTCCTTATCCACTTCCTCGTCCTTCTTTTCACAATCTTTTCTTTTTTCAGGTCCCTGCCCGACACTTGTCCCAGCTTGTTCCACTTCTGTGTTTCTGACCCATCAGCCATCAGCTCGTTTCCTTGTCTTTTAACCATCACTTGTCACATTTCCTCCCCATTTTTTCCCCTACAATAATTTTTCCGTAAGATTCATTTCTTGCAATCGTCAACCTTACCTTCCCCTCTCTGTACAACTGTAATAAGTTTAGCTTGTGTTTGTGTTAAGGTTCCAGGTTCACTGGGCTTGAAGGAGAAGCCATCGCCCTCACAAAATCTCAAAGCTTCCTAGAGCCCAATGAGATATTTTCAAATGATGCCAGATTAAAAATCCAAAACCTAAACCCACGTACTCACTTGCCTGTAATAGTGATTATGTTTCAAATTCAGAAACTACAACCTCAGACGTTTTTGCTAATTTTGCTTAAATACAATTAATTGGTTTACAAAAATGTAGGTGATGATCTCTCTGTTGCTTAACTATTTGATTAACTGAATAATTGTTCTAGTAATAATTTTAGAAATGTTTTAGTCACAGTGCAGTGCTGCAACTTGTATATAAACAGCGGCAAGGAAAAGTAAGTGAACCCTTCGGAGATATTTTCATTATGCGTATTCATTTGTCTTATTATAGTCAGATTTTACTCAAAATTACAATAATGAACAAACACAATCTTTTTTAACGAATAATACACAAACTATTCTGCAAGACTGCCCAAAGGTGCAGCATCTCAGGGGGAAAAGTTTGCTCTTCAATAGTTCATAAATAAATCACAGCACCAAAATGTGCCTGGAGACACACTTTTATAGAAAGTCCTCTCAACAAATACTCTAAGAACACAGTAGTAGTTTCGCTTCTGAGTTATGTGGAGACGCATTCCTTTATTTGGATATCAGCATCTCTGCCTTCAGGGCCCACTGAATGTAAATCATCCAATCGCAAAAGTAAAGAATGAATTAATCAGCCATTCACACATTGTGACATTGCTGTGTCCTCTCATTTTCTTATCTTCTCCATGCACATTTCTCGGTCCTTTCCCCCTCAAATAAATTCAAATTCACTATTATTACAGATGTCATGATAAATCCCATAGTATTACATTGGAGTGGGTGATATCACAAAGTGGCAAAGTTGTAGCCAGATTCAATCTGTGAGGGCCCCATAGCCTCAGGCTCTGAGGCTTTCACATTGGATTTTATCACCACTCCACTAGAGGAGAATAGTCCTGCTATCTCTCACCCCGAGGCCAGTTAAGATACTGACCATGCCACTGGTCGTGAGAGTGAGGGGGCACCCTGTGACTGACAGAGGCACAAGGTTAACATGGCCTATCTCTACTTTTACCAGCTATCACTGCAGCAGTGGCCTCAAAGCAGAGAGCCGACATCTCTCGCTATCTAGCATCTGTTTTCTGTTGTATCAGAGACACAGTGCAGAGTGAGTCTCAGAGTGGAGGGTGTGCGGGTCATGATGAATGAGTACTTTGAGACGACTGTGTGTTTACTTCAGTGTTTGGCTGCCTCGTTTATGTGAGGGTGGGACTGGGGAGGCAGTGTAACTTTTAGAGCTGCATTTTATTTGCCTGTGATAATCGTGCTTGATAATTTATTAGTCCATGGTTTGGGTGTCTCACCGGAGCTCTTTCCTCTGCTACTCCTTCAGCGAACACACCGCCATCATGCTGCCGCTTTTGAGGCTTGTTGTCTCATTTAAAGCAATTCCATAAAACTGATTACGCTGACAACGAGTCAATTACATTTCAGCTCTTATTAGTTCAGGATGCAACAATGAAATTAGTCGAGAATATTATTGTTGGAGATATATTACACTTTTCATTCATCACTGGAATGGAATGAGTCATACAGTTATGGGGATTCCAATCTCTTAATCAACTCTGTACGAAGTCAGGCAGCAGCGGATGTGCCGCATGTTAAAATCACAATATAGCCTGTCTCTCATCATTCATTTTTATAGCCCTTCAACTGTGTGAGCTCCACAGGCTAAGACATTACCATCAGCCGCTAGCTGAACTGAGTTAGCTCCTGGTACTGGCGGATTTTTATTATTATTATTTTTATTAAAAGACTGAGAATATTTTATGTTGATGTTACTGCTATGAGAACAATATCGTTTAGACAACGTGACATGACAATAAATACTAATCTGTTGTTGTTTTTTTATTTCAGTATTCCTATGAGGGAAATGACATCAGTGACCTGCCAGTGGACCTGTCTGTGGTGTGGAATGGAAATTTTGTCATTGACAACCCCTACAACATTCAAGGTGGGTTTGTGTTGCTGTTAAACAACGGCTACAGATAATATTAATTGATTTTGTTTCAGCTCAAAGCTAATGTACCCAGTGTTCATGAGAAAATTCTATACCATCAAGGACTGACTTAACAAAAAGTATTTTTACATATCCTTAAGATGTTTAATATTTTCTTTTAACAAACAATATTATAGACCCAAACTAATCTTATTTCAGAAGCTGTGTTGCTTCATCAGGTTTTGATCCTCAGCTGAGTCATGGCAGGAACAGCATCTGAAAAATCTCAGATCTGCACCAACTTAAACATTCGGCTGCAGCTGCAGTGTAAATAATTAATACTGTGACCAAAATCACCCAGAATCACCCAGACAACCCGAAGAGGTTCAAAGACTGTGTTATGTAGCAAAAGCGTGATATACAGGACTATTCACACACTTATATAGATATATAAAGTCGTGTATTACGTGACTTTATATGTCTGTGAAAAACTGCGACTTAAACAATGTGCTCTAATCCTGTACCATTTGCACACAATGTAGAGAGAGCACACATATTGTGCTGCTTTTCATTGGGTTATTATTTTTTTTAAAACATATATTGACGAGTAGTTACTGTATATCTGTCAAGGCTCATGTTTTACCCCACAAAACTGTTTAATACTTTTAGTATTTTAAAGTGGTTCACAAATAACTGGTGGTAGAAAGTCACAGCAGTAAGAGGTTGGAGTAAGCAGGAAAATCATTAACTAATCACAAAATAATAATAACTTTATTAGTTACTAAGGTCTGCAATGATGAATTAAATGGTTACTTACAAATGTTCAATAACAGCAGGGATAATCTCTTAAAGAAAATCAATTATTAATCAGTGTTGTAGTAGGGATCACAGTAACAATACCATAAGCAGCCACTTGCACAAACCTCATGATGGATGAATCGTGCCATGACAGCTAATGTTATTCATTATAATGTATAAAAACAGAATGTCCAACTCAGAGAATTACCTGATAAAATCAGGTCACATATCAGCTCCATAATTAACCTATTGTCACATTTCTATATCATAAATATCATCATTACAACCTGATTTACCAAGTTAGTGAGCATTCATGCTTAGAATGACAGGTATTATCATTATTATTATTATTATTACAGGATCATGTATAAAACATCTATATCTGCAGTTGAAACAGTATTAGAGTGCGTCATATAAACTCAAATGAGTAACCGCACCTTACCCTCTAAACAAAGAACTATGTGGGTGATGGTTAAACATACACAATCGATGCACTACAGTGGGATGAGACAATGAGATCACGTTTGTTGGATTTAATTACTAGTAGGACAGTCTTTGTACTGCTGTGTCCATAATTATTGCGACCTGTACAGAACAGCAGGGGGGCTGTTACATTATTTCCCTTCTGCGAGGAACAATAACATCATTGCCGGCTACCATTGCGTTCAATAGGTCCTGCGCATGACAAGCACAAGGAGTTTTATACATCTAAGAGAGCGCTGCATTATCTGTTTGTTCCTTTTGATGTTTTAAGACAGCAAGGATCTGAGATGTTTGTGTTCAGATTAGAAACTGTTACATCTGTAATGTCTGTGAAGAGGCGATCATTGCCATTTTGTCAGTAATGTAAGGTGACACCACAGAGTCACTTTGCTTTGTTTACTGATGTCACTCCCTGCAGTCTAAATGTAACAAGCAAGCTGTTATCGTCTCAAATTCCACATATTTTCAAGCTGCTGGCCATGACTTGTATGTCACAGTATATGGATATCTGTAACATATACCATACATCTGTGCAGGGGCATAGAGACCCTGCTGCAGTCTACAGTAATGGGGTGTTTACATTCATGGAGGCAACATAAAATGCTTTGACAGTCAATCGCTCTCCCAAGGACATAGTGTTGCTAGATGGCGGCCTTTATATGCCGCAGCATTGACAGCGTACAATATCAGCAGCATGCATCAGTGTCTATGCATTGTGTGTTATCTCAAGTGTAAATCTCCTGAAGAGCATCCGGAGGCGACCTGCAGCCCGAATATGTCTCTTCTCTCCCTGGCTGTCTCTCCTCCCTGCCAGCCCCCTCCCTTAATCATGATAATCATCTGTGGAGAGCGATGCTCACTTGTCTTAAATACTGATATGTTAATGTAATTAGAGAGGAGTCGTTCAGCACTCAGTAATTGGTACAGGGTTGCTTTAAAGCTGCTCCATGACCAATGGGATTTGGGGATGGAATAGCAGAGAGAGAGAGGCAGATTTCACTGTACACTTCCCGAGGCCTCTGGGAAATCGTGCCTGAACTTTGTCTCTGTGACATTGAAGAAGTTCTGGAATTTTCCCCTGCAAGTTGAGAAACTTAAAATGAGGAATTTTGTCAAGAATTTTGATTAATTTGTCTACTTAAATATTTATAGTGAAATCATTTAATCATTATTTATAGTGAGGTTGTTTTCTTATGTCCCAAGCCTAATTTCTACACTATTAAGTTCCTAATGTTTCATTCTCCATCTCTTTCTTGTTCCTGTCTCCAGCCCACCTGTATAAGTGCTACGCACTGAGGGACAGCTGTGGGATGTGTTTGAAGGCAAACCCCAGGTTTGAGTGCGGCTGGTGCGTACAGGAGAAGAAGTGCTCCCTGAGACAGGAGTGTGCTCCTCCAGAGACCACTTGGATGCATGCCACCACAGGAAACAGCCGCTGTGCACACCCCAAGATCATCAAGGTAAGTCTAGATAATAATGTCGCACATATAGCATCTCAGTGTGCTCCTCAAGCTCAGCAGGATAACAGACACACCTGACTGCACACATGTCCATCTATTTAAATTTTTAGATTGAAAGAACTGGAAAATTATGATTGTTGTACACTGAAGACATTTGAGTTTAAGATCAAAAGATGATTACGAGAATATAATGAGTCCTGGTATTTAATCTTAAACATATATATATAGGAATATATCAAATAAAAGTAGCGCCTCATCAAATTCCTCCTTTTCCCACTTATGCCACACACATAAGGGCCATGAGGCCATAGAAGAGCTCACTCTAAAATCAACATAGCATGGAGCTCCTAAATCCAAGTTAAAGACCGCTGCCAAAGTTAAACCCGTCACTTCGGCTGCTATTTGTCATTAGTTTCCCAGCAACTCAGCCTCCTAAGTAACAAACTAGTCCGATTTCTATCAGGGCAGGGGTCAGACACAAGCAGGTCTAAGTGATGAAATGCTCTTTGTAAAAGTTGTCATTGCTTCTTTATTGGCAACCTTGAAACTACATGCCTTTTGACACAAATCAGGGAATTTATATGAAGTCATATTTAGTGAAATATAGTTCTCCTAAAAAGAGACTTGTTATTCCTTTGCTGCGTCATTGTTTGGCCTCAGCGAGTGAAGGGGACATCGTAGGCAGGAGGACGACATCTTAGAAACCATCACCATGACTGCAACCACAACACAGATGGACTGGCCAGGAGGAGGCAGTTCACACACACCAAGACTGAACACACTGACATGATTAGAGATGATGGCTACACCCAAACACACACACGCACACCTGTGGAGGCAGAGAGGGTGTTTGTCTGGAGTGTGTGTGTGCATGGAAGATATAGGCAAAGAGACTGAGACAGTGGAAGTTTGCTAATTGTGTCCCACCATGGGTGTCGAGTGTGTGTGTGCGCATGCAGTGCCTGTGTGCTTCTGACAGCCCGGGTGAGCTAAGGCATCTAAACACCATGGTTTACCCATCTGCTGCCACCGGTAACTGTGGCGGTGGTCCTCATCCAAGTGTGACCTGGGTCAGCATCTCTACAGCTCACCACAGGGACTGACACACGCGCTCACACACAGAGCGCGTGTGTGATGAGTCTAGACGTTCCACCTTTCCTTTCTTTCCTTCTTCTTCATTCTCTCCATCATTCCTTCTCAAGCATTTAACACAGCACATATCCCAAGCGTATCTCAAGTGAGATGAAGCCTCTTCTCAGGTGAAACGCTCGCCATTTCTCTCCATTTAAATGAGTGTGAAATATATGTATTGTGTTTAATAAATGCCCATTTCACCAGTGCTAACTTGTATGGACGAAGCGCTCAGCACATCTCCTATGTGACACGGGTTTGTCTCTTTGAATACGTAATGGAGATATTGGATAATTGGGGCACTGGCACATAGATAAATCCTTTAGCTAATGCTCTCTCTCTCTCTCTCTTCCTGCTCGCTTCAGTTATCTCTTTGAAACAAGCATACAGAGGCAATTGGGTTGTGTGTATGCATGTGTAGAGAGAGGTGGGGGGCTGTGCATGAAAGGGAGAGATGGGTGTGTGTCTGTGCGTGTGTGCGCAAGCATGTGCTCTTGCATGCATATTGAGGGTTAAATCCTGGCCTCAGGGCAAGATGTTGGTGGCAGTCAAGAAGCAGCCGAGAAGAGCTTCAAAATCAGCAAGAGGAGAAACATACTTTAGGTTTGGGAGAGAGAGAGACACTGCAGGAAGTGTTATCACATCTCCTCCCCACCTTTGACATTTACAGTGTGACATTTAATGCCAAAGAACATCTGGAGGCGACAAAGAAAATCGCTCCCCTTTCTCCTGCCATTTCATCCTTTAGTTCCCCAAAGAGCATCACAGGCGCCACACAAATTGAATATTACTCCGCTTCTTACCATCCATTCAGTCAAATCCCTCTCTTCCTGTTTGATCCCCACTCTTTTGTTTATTTCTTTTTGCTTCATGAAGTCCACTTTGTTCGTTTTTGCAGCATGCTAGCTGCTGTGAGGCCATTAGCTCGCGGATTAGCCCCTAATTTCATTTGGAATGGAGAATGTGGGAAACGCCACTGGAGAGAGTGTGAACAAGCACACACACACAGGCAGATCTGCGCACACACACACACACACACACACACATATATATCTATATATACAGCTATTTGATTATTTCAGTGCAGCACATGTTGAACCCATTTGGTGTCATTTCCGTGTGTACTATTGCCCATTTGAAGTTGTTCAATACTGTGCAGATGAGTATTGTTCCACTAATAGCTCTGGCATCTAAGTGCTGTTCTCCAAACACAGAAATTTATGTTTTAGGCCCTAAATGATCCGTTTTAGACCCTGCAAGGATTTGGCTGTTGGACAGTTAAGTGCTGTATTTTTTCTCTGCACTGACACTATGCACTAAGATTAATTATAACTCCTCTCACAACAAGCAAACACACAGCTTGTGTGTGCATGTGAGCCAGCACAAACACACTCACACAAGCCAAAAACACTGTGGTTCCCACACACAAACTCATGCACTCTCTCAGAAGCACATACTCAGATTAAAATATTTAAAATCAGAGATAAAATATGTATTCATGGGTTTGTAAGATCATAATCAAAATCACATTTGCCGCCTCAGAGACGGTCTCACACATGCACACGCACAGACACACAATGTCGAGGGCTGTCTTCCAGTGTAGTGCGGCAGTGTCCTAGTACTGGCCTTGGATGCTGCCTGGTCCTCCATCATCCATCATCTCCTGCCTGCCTTTTCCTAGGGGACAGGGAGAGCATTACAGCTAGCCCTTAGAAACCAATTAAAACAACACAAGCTGTGTGTGTGTACGTCCGTGTGTGTTTCTATGGGGGGACACTTACTGTGTCTTAGCATGTGGCATATTAATGCACACTGTTTTTTTTTTTGTTCATGATCTTGTGTGTGTTTTGTTTTCTGGTTTTGCGCGTTAAAATGTCTGAGTGTGTGTGTTACTGATTGAGTGTGTGTGTCTTTGTCTGTGTCCAGTTGCACAGCTTGTGCGCTTTCGAAAGGCCAATAATTTCTCCCTCATGTATTGTTAGACTGCAGTATTGGCCTTTGCCAGACTTCTTTATCTCTCTCTACCTCTCTGTTTCCTCGACCTGCTTTCTTTTCTTATCTCTCTTCATGTATCCTCTGTTTCTCTCTCTTCCATCCATACCTTTAACCATCTCTCTTTCTTCATCCCCTATTCAACCTCTCAATTATTTTTACTTTCCTCTCCTTCTTCCCCTTCCATTTCCATCCACCTCTATCTCCTTCTGTCTGTTTTCTCTAAAGAGGTCTGCTTTGTCTCGTATACAGAGCTACACAACTAGATCCTTGATATTTTTATCTTAGCTCATATGTAGAATTTAATAGTAAAGATAGTAGTAAAAACTTCTTCCTTTTCGCTGTTTGTTTGTGACTTTTTTTTGTTTTTGAGAGTCTCGCATATCACAGATAAACTTCAGAAACCTTACGTCATGTTCATATCATCTCTTTCTGTGTCCCCTGCTTCCCCCTCTCATCTCCTCCTATAACAGGCAGATGCTGTCTGTGCTCTGCCGCTCAGCCGGCCACAATAGGCCTCACACAAAGCCTTCGACACAACGGGAATAGTCGGAGACAAAGAGGGAAAAAAGGAGTTTGAATGGGTGTAGAGCACTGCGACAGCAAAAGCAGAATAGATAGTGTTTAGGCTGGTGGCTTTTATCAAAAAGGGCTTTATGTGTGCGTTGTTTAGTTGTGGATGTTACAATGTGTATGTGTCTCTGTGTGTGTGGGTGCACATGCATGTCTGTGTGTGTGCTCTGATAAGCCAGTGTTCATAGAGAAAGAGAGATTTGATTTCCATATCTGAAGATTGAAGAAGAAGAACTGCTTGACTCACTCTTTTGTCTTCAGCTAAAATATATGTATTCAGGCCCATTGACAAAGAGACAGAGAATGAATTTTAAAAAAGACAAGTCCGGAGAGGAAGAGGGAAAGGGCGAGTGAAGGAGGAGGAATGTTCATCAGAAGCTGAGCTGGTGTAAGAATGAAAACACTCCTTAATCACTTTGGCATTTCAGTTCTGGCCTGCGTGACACTGGGCTTTGTTCCTATTGTGAGTTTCTGTTCGTGGTGTCCTCGACACCTGTGGCTTTTACCAGCCTGCCACCTTTTCTATAATGATGTTAGACTGGAGGATCATTGTGAGGATCCAGGTGGAGGAACAGAGATTTGAGCAAGTTGAGAGAGTTTATCTAAATTATCTGAAAGACTGCAGAATCACTTAAAAGAATTATTCGATATTTTAGGATATAAATGTATTCCCTTTCTTGGCGAGAAGTCGATAAATAACATTTGTGTTCAAACAGTAAATGTTATTCTACCTCCTATTTACACTCTGGGGTTTTTAACATAGTAAACAAACAAGATATGAAAAATAAATTATTGAGCTTTGGGATGCTGGTAGGTGGTGCATTAGAAATTTATAAATCCTTCTATTCTGCTGAATTACTGTGACCAAAGCTATCCCACACTTTTTAGTGTGAGAACTAAGAACATTTTCCCAGCACCTCCAAGGACAGTCCTAGAGGATGCCAGATGTCTCAAATTGAAGGCTGCATGTAACCCAGCATGTGTATAGGATTAGATAATGTGACCTCACCAGAAGGTATAAAACAATGATAGTCCATTACCCTTGTGCTCTTTCTCGCATCTCATGTATTTGAATGTGTTGTCAGTACATTTACAGATGTTGAATTAAACTACAGAAAGACCAGCGTTGACTTTGCTCTTTGTTGAACTGATATTGGCACCACAGTGGATGTTGCCATCTTTTGACAGAGCTAGACAGAGAGCAGTATAGAACATCTCGTCTAATTTACAGCAGGACATCGATTAAACATATTTCCCAAACTATCTCTAAACCATTTTTGGCATCAGTGCACTCCTTGTCCCTGTCCTAATGTGTTCTCAGCTCTGAAGTTGAGACAGTATCATTTGTTAGTATAGGACCGGTCTAAGCTACAGCAAAATCTATTCTGTTCATTTTCTAGAATAGCTGCCCTCTGTGAATTGGCTCACATAGGTAAAGTAGGTTAACATGGTCTTCTGGTGTAAAGTTCAAATATGGCCAGGTTTGACAAATTAATCAAATTGTTAACCAATTGCATATTGTCTTGACAGCACTGACCTTTGAAAGAACAATTGGAACCATAGTACAAAATGGGGGATGGTCCGCTAAACTGTGCCACATGCATTGCTGCTAGTTGTTGGATGGGAGCGGATATTTCATGATTTCATGAACATTCTCTTGAACTGACTGCATTAAT
Source organism: Hippoglossus stenolepis (assembly GCF_022539355.2). Classification (NCBI taxonomy): domain Eukaryota; kingdom Metazoa; phylum Chordata; class Actinopteri; order Pleuronectiformes; family Pleuronectidae; genus Hippoglossus; species Hippoglossus stenolepis. The sequence goes on from NC_061485.1 coordinate 20,215,919, forward strand.
CAAGTTGCCATGTCACAAGAACCCCGGCATCACCTATTTTGTGAGGATGCCAATGACCACGTACACACCTAGTATTAACACGTGGTTTCGTGATCCAGTAATGCTGTGAACACATTCCGATCGGATAGTGATTCGATCACGCCAGACCACATTCAGAGGTGGTCTGGGCCACATATTCCTTTAGCAGTGTGAATGCGAAAGCATCCTGGGACCTCCTACTCAGCTGACCAGGGTTGTTAGTGTCTTTGTAGTCTTGTGTTTTTTCGGCACAAAACAGAAAGTGATTTGTGGATTGATATTTGTACACAGAGGGCTTCATACTTAAAGGGGAAATGTTTGACTGAGAGCGAGAGTGTGAGCATTATCGGTGACAATTTATTTTGTTCTTCCCTTATGGCAAGTGAAGTCAAAATCTGACCTTACCCCCACTCCACGACACCCACCAGGCTGCAACAAATGACCCCACCCCCTTCCGCCAGGTTCTAATCCAATTAGCTTTAGCCCTAATTATGCTAGTAATGACTGATTACCAGAGGGGCCATTGTCTGCGTCAGGGCTGGATGAATGGGATCGTGATTAGCGTTGGGCTAGCCTCGAATAGCCATTAGCACCTCTGCACACCTTTCACAGACCTCCAGAGGAAAGAAAGGGAGCAGAGGTCGTTGTGCGCAGTAATTGTGTAGAGTAGATTAATCGTCACAAGGTTAAATGAGAGATGTAAGCGAGGGCTTGATGGGTGGGTCCAGGTTAAGTGCGTGAGTTGGCAGGTGGTGAATGTTTGACTGAGTTGAGGTGGCATTAATGGATCCAAGGTCATTTTTCATCTCACTTAATGAGGTGGCAAGTCTCTGATTCATGCAGAATGGGACATGACCGTAATCACTTAAGCAAACCATCATTCATGATAACATACAATATATGTTCTATGACATATTGCTTTGAGTAAGTTGATTGTCACTTGTGTTGTTCTGGCTAACATATGCCCTCTTACACTTGTTCTGCCTCACAGTTGCAGCCAGAGACGGGGCCCAGACAGGGAGGAACCATGCTGACGATCTCCGGCGAAAACCTGGGTCTGCAGTTCAAAGACATCCAGAATGGAGTCCGAATCGGAAAGGTGACCTGCAACCCCCAGGAGGACCAGTACATCAGCGCTGAACAGTACGTTGACACTCTCTCTGTCCTCATCTCTCATCTCCTACCCCTCACTCTCAAGCATCTTGTTTCTGAGACTCTACTTCCCTGTTTGTCCAATGTTGATGTGACGCTGAGGACTGAGTACAACCCTGAAACTCTCTCTCAGCTTCAGTCAAGCCTGCGAAGGTTTTAGTGAAACATTCTCTTTCAATTTAACCAATTCCTCCGAAGAGGGCTCGTGCTGTGTTTTGCACTGGTTAGTGTGGACCATGGAAATGTGGTGGCAGCTGAATTTAGCTCAGTCGGAGTAGAAAAACTTTGCGTAACCACCTCGATCAGAATTCATTTAGAAATTTCTGGGAGAAACTTAATGACATTTGAGGTGGGTGGTATATATCATCTCAAAATTATTCCACAAATGAAAGCTTGTCATGTGAACGCTCCACCTAATTAAGTTACTTTTACTGCTTTCTGGACAATTGTGAATTAGACTTGGTGCCGCTGGAATGAACTTAACACTGATTCAATAACTGTGATAGTATATTACGGGAAAATCTGTGCAACAGCAGTAAATAATCATAACTCTAAGTTCTCTCTTGAGTTTTGGGTTTGTTGGACATGACTGAACTCTTTGTCTTCTGTAAATGGGTTGCCTCATTTCAATAATTTTCTTTAGTATTCATGCAAGTTATAACATGGGAATCCTCAATTAGATTTCATTCGGCATGCAAAACAATTGGCAACCACAGCCAGTGTGACGCTGGTGCTCCATTATTACAGCTAACCAGAAACACTGAGGGTTTTTTGTCGGCGTCAGTGAAACTATTTAATGAGTCTCTCTATTTTATGTTGAATTAATTCAGAAGCAAAGATACAATTTAGGATGAGGAAAAATTGGGGACGTTCGTCACAGCTGGAGGTGTCCTCAATATTCTATTTCCAACTATGGAGCTGTCATTTGTACCCAAACGCTCCATTTGCTGGAGTTGTGTAGCACAGTCCCAGCAGATTCTGTTTTCTCTCTGCCCCCTCACTAAGAAGGAAACAGAAGAAATGTGACTTTGATGGTTTGGCAGACAGCACAACGCAATGCTCTGCAGCTCTCACCAGCAATGACAGGCGTCCCCAAAATGGGTTTAGATAAAATGGCAGTGACATGTCAGCCTTGATTTATAATTTATATCCTCATATATTGTCACATTCACACAGAACATGCTATTTTTATGTGTGCTTCTGTTGCCGCAGAGAAATATCAGGTGGTTCCATGTGAAAACTTTTTCTTTACTGCACATTCATTTTGTCCGTGTTCACATTCAAAGCCACCAAGGTTTCAAAGTTTAACCCTGTCCACCCTGTAAGGCTTCGTTGGCCTGTTGCCATAGCACCAAGAGGAAGAGGAGGAGGAGTGCTCGGCTGGCAGTGATGCTGTCATGCTAATTAAAAGTGATGTTAGCCATACGGTGCCATTAGTGGCCTGGTTGCTCTCGTCATCCCAGTGACCCTATCCGAGCTGTAGCAGAGCAGAAAGTATGTGGTTGTGGGGCTGACAGCATGGGTCAAAGGTCAGCTGCTGGAGAAGGAGGTGTACGGATTGTCGGGCAAAATGTAGACACATTGTTCTTGTTCCTGCTCATTTCTCTTTCTTTCTCTTTCTTTCTTCCAGCGCTTGTGCTGCTTGTAGCCTGCCCACCACTCCCTGTTTCTTAAATTGAAACAAAATGTGTTTTTCTTTCTTTCCTTTTGTTTGCTTGTCATTCACCTCAGTGAAATATTTACTACATGGATTTGATTCCACAGTGAGAAAAGTAAATCATTTCCACCAGTGAGAAAAACAGAATCCAGTGTTTCTCTTTTTATTATCGCCTTATTAGTATATTCTCTCTGACAATTTGAAAGAGGTTTAATTTTTCACGGACACATTTCACCTCAGTTGCTTGATTGAGTGAGGTATTATTTATAATGTTATCATCTTTACAAATGCACCATGAACTTTCTGTCTGTCTAACCACATAACGGCTCAATGTAGCCACCTGTCATCTGTGCACTAATGATGCTGAAGCCACAGTCTAACTGAGAGCTGTCCAGCATTTTAATCACGGCCCCTGTCATAGTGGGAGACCTGGGAATAAATGAAAGGGAAAATAAAAACAATAGAGAGGCACACATCGCTGGAATGTGAAATTCATCGCTGGCGCAGCGCTGCAGTTGCCATGGCCACCTGCAGGGAGGATGGAGGCTGGAGAGTTGAGATGTGTTGGAGACGTGTAGGAGATGAGCTTGTTCAGTTAATCAGCCTCTCTCACTTTAACCGTCTCCCCCCTTTCTTTCTCCTCCTTTCTCTACTTCCCTCTCTCCTCTGTACTCTCACCCTTTCTCTTCATCTCATTCATTCGCTGCGGCTAATTAACAGTCAAGTGTGTCTCCAGTGGGTGAGACATGAAGTGTGTGTGTATGTGTGTGTTCTCCCTGTGGGCTACACCGCCACTCCTCCCCTTACTCAATCATTTCACCGGTGGATTTTCATTTGGCCAGCCAGCGCCCAGGGCCAAGTGTGAAGCTTACAGTTCTAAAGATCCACTAATGCAGACACACACGCGCGAAACTCCCCTCTCTCTTAGCACTGCAGATTTCCACTAATAAAGCAATTCGGTCCGATTTTTGTTATTTATATGAATAAGGCAACTGAACTTGTTTATTCTATGCTATTGGAATGTTTTCCTCACTTAGAGCAGAAGAGAAATGCTGCTCTCGTTCTGTTACCCCCCCTCTGTTTTATTTTCTTCACTAAGTCTTCTTCTAAGTTCTGAAAAATCTGTCTTATTCTTACGCAACCACTGAAAGAAAACTTTGTGATATTTGTCATAATCAATCTCTTTTCTCCATCTGTGTGTTTCCCTTTTTCAGGATTGTGTGTCGGCTCAATGATGCAACAGGTTACAGGGTGCAGGAGGCTCAGGTGGAGGTGTGTGTGAGGGACTGCATTCACCCTGACTACAAAGCAATCTCAACCAAAGCCTTCACCTTTGTGGTGAGTGTAGCTACGGCAAAGCTTTATGCATGTTTTTTAATACAGGATTCTGTTTCCCTGGTCAGGCCAATAAGTCATGTTCCACCTGCCTGTCCTCTGTCTGTGTGTCGCTCCTCAGTCTCCGTACTTTACCCGTGTCCAACCTTCCACTGGCCCGCTGTCTGGAGGAACCAGGATCACCATTGAAGGCAGTCATCTCAATGCAGGGAGTGCTGTAGCTGTGAAGATAGGACTTCACCCCTGTTTGTTCGAGAGGTCAGTCAATTTAAACTACTCAACACCAGTGTTTCAGGTGAAGTGCAACATATAATTTTCTTAGATTAGCTATAAAGTATATATAAAGTATTACTATAAAAATGCATTTTTTTCATGGCAAAAACTTTACATTTTGAATTTAAGTCCTTGTTAAGTAAGTCCATGGTCCTTGATGATAGAAATATCGCTCTGGCATTCAGTATTGATTTTCATGGAAGACTTTGTGAGATACTGTTTTGTCACTTAGTCACAAATGTCCTGCTGCTTGTAGACGTATTTATAGAGGCTTAGATCACTGGGGAAATTGACTGTTTAAACTTCCATTGTGCTGTTCTGAAGGCAGGGAGTGAGTTGTTCAAAGCTTTCTCAACAGTGGAGAACAGTGTGCATGTGACATGACTGTTACAAGATACACTATAATCAAATGTGGCTGATTTTAATTCTGAAGCACAGAATTAAAACCTCCTTCGTCAGTCTGCCACAGTTTCTGTTAAGTAGCTACAGTAATTCCGTTTTCACCTTTTGGTCAGGTACTAGAATCTGCATGTTCTTTCTGTGTGTGCGTAGGTTTCCAGGTATTGCGGCTTCCTCTAACAGCCCAAAGACATGCAGATTGGGTTTAGGTTCATTGAAGACTTGGAGGGATGGGATGGGATGATGGATGGATGGATTTGCCACAGGTCTGAAGAATGCAGCCAGTCATAGCAAGACCTGCAGCACTATAATTCACTGTAATTGGGAGAATGCCAGTGTAGCTTTACTCTGGAAAACTGATGTCATTGTTCAGTGTTGCTGTGAATGACTTAAGTGCATGGCCCACATTTGGTTAAAGATATGACTTTAATTTGAAAAGGAAAGATATGGTGTTGCTGGTAATTGGTAACTCACATTTTGCCTGCTTTGAACTTTTGGTTTTAAGAATGATCTGCCACTGTTATCTTCTGTTGTCACTCACTCTGTGAGAGATTGGGCCAGGATTTCAAGGAGAGGAGACATAGATCTAATTTGATATGACTCTTAATTCCTCGAGCCAAGAACTCTATTGAGTTTCTTCCTGGCAAAGTGACAGAAAACTGAGCTCTGGACTAAATCCACCCATGTTTGGTGTCTGGTAGATGGCAGAGTAAAAAAACCACGCTGAGAAGATTGCTGGTTAACAAAAGCAATGTATATACTGAAAGGCTATAGACTGAAGTTTGTCCTGTTTCTGCTTTTCTTGTTTCTCACTCGTAACAAATTCTACAAAATGCTGGTGTTTTTGTTATAGTGGTTTCTTTCTTTCTCTTAGGCAACAAGTCACAGGTTAAACTAATGAGCTTGGACCTCAAGTTCTTTTCATATCATATCAAAAGAAAAGTAAAGGCCAATTTAAAGCTCTATAGCACATCTTCAGAAAGGTGAACATAATAGTCTTGGCCTTTCATTCACTGAGCAGCAATAACCTTTATGACCAAACTAATGAACTGGTTGAGTCCATCTCTTTAATGTGTCTTCGTATTCAGTGGGGCCTCCGCTTTAATCAAAAACCTATTTACCCCGAGTCACTCATCCTCTTATCTCCCTCTGCAACTCCTTTTCTCTCTGTATCCCCTCTTGGCTTTCTTTTGTGTGGCTGCAACCTTGTCAAAAATACGAACGGGGCACCACAGGCTCTTGACAGCGACAGTGTTGTGAAAATGGTTTCCGTGGAAACACAGCACTAGTGGAATGTGGAAAGACAGTTTTTTTATATTGTCCATTTTATTCGTCTATCTTCATCCCCTCTTCAGTCCCCTCTCAGTCTTAGGACATTGTTGAAAGTGCCTCCTGGGAGACAATAGGAATATGTCCGGCTAGGCCACCTAGACCCTGTTTATGCTTTTCACTCAGTGGCCCAACTCCACCCCACCGCAGCCCGCCAGGATAGAGCTGCCAAAATAGGTTTCAACTTCTCCATCATCTTCCATCTTTCCATGGATTTCACTTTCACAGCAGATACCAGGGAAGGATTTGTGTACAGATCAAAATTTCACAGTGCGGCACATACAAATCACACACACCCATTTACACACACTGTAACTGCAGGATGTCAGCAGACGATGAGGGACAAAAACTCACCCAACTTCTCCTCATCACATTTTGAGCACACCTACTCAATACACACACACACGTGCAGCCTCACAGGTAGGCATATCCCTGCTGCTTGGCCAACGGTGTCTCCCCCTGACAGGGCGGAGTGCACAGTGGAAAGAGCCACTGGAGTAGAGCACAAAGTTTCTGGCAGCTACACAAAGTTTCCCAGCAGGTCACAGCTGGCCGCCTGTCTGCTACGGAGGGGGTTACATCACACAGAAACACGACCAGCCTGATCTGTCACTTCAGATCTATTAGCCAGAGAAAGCGCAGGAGGGAAGGAGAGAATGACAGAGAGAGATAGATAGAAAGAGAGAGAGAGGAGCTTTGAAGGATACAGCACTCTGTGATTCGGGCTGATGAAACTATGGATGGACGGAGTGAAAGATGTTGGCCTTGTGGATAGGTGACTATGTCATGTGACTATGCGTGTGTGCACCAGGGTGTCCACTTGCTTTTTTATCGAATCTGATCAATTATTTATGAATTATTTATCAGATGCGCTCAATTAAAAAAATGTCTTTGTTTGTCTCAGAAACTGCCAGAGAGAAATATTCAAAGTCCTCCTAGAGTATTGTTCCTTTGAGCACATAGTCCACTTAAAGAACCTTAATAGAGCTTTGCATGTTCAAACTTTCTCCCTCATCTTCACCTCCTCCCTTCATCTATTGCTCTTCCAGGCGGGGTAATAAGGAGATAGTGTGTGTGACCCCGGCGGGACAAAATTCAGGAACCACCCCAGTCATGGTGGACATCAACGCTGCTGAGCTGAGGAACCCAGAGGTCAAGTTCAACTACACAGACGATCCGACCATCCTCAAGATCGAGCCTGATTGGAGTATCGCCAGGTGAGGTCCCAATCAGAGCAAAGATGAACCTCTTCTATGAATGTGACAGAGACAAAAGTGAATGATTCATTAATTCCAAATATACAACCTACATGTCAGACCTAAAACTATGTTGTTTTGCTGCACCATATAGCAAACATCATCAGACATCATTGTATAACAAATCAGCATGTCACATGATTGTTTCATTATCTATAATTTACATCAACTTAGCTTTTCATCTGCAATACTGCTTGATGTACTGATCTGTAGAACAGATACAAATGCATAAATACTTTATTGATCCCTGATGGTGTGTGTGCTATACATTAATACTACTTTTGTTTCATAACTAATATGAACTCTACAGTATGTAAAAGGTGATAAAAGTATTATTCTGCTGGCATACACTCCCTGACTGGCTCTGGAAAAAAGGAATGAACTGAACATTCCTCTGTTTTCACAGTCATCCTGCTATTCAAAGGCATATTATTTATTCTGTTTATCTTTATGTTTCAAAAGTAAATCTTTGAGAGCAGGAGCAGCAGTGAAGGAGGCTCCTGAAGCAGTGCACTCCTAGTTGATGAGCTGCAGCAGAGATGTATCTGTAAATATTATTTGACTTATTGAAATGAGACTCCATAGCCACAGGAAGATTTCCTGTGCAAACACAAGCTGTGTTCAGGAGGGAAAAAAAGCTTGGAGCTTCCAAATGCTAATGGGCTCACTGGTTTGACCTAGAAACTCCTCTACTCCACAGCTCAGATATGAAGCCAGCACGCACACAAACACACACAGACACACACACACACACACACACACACACACACACACACACACAAAGAGTGTTGACTTTCTCATTTACTGAAAAAGTATAGTTCTAGGAAGTTGTCGTACATTTTTTTTTTCTGTTGTATTAAATTAAAATCCTCGAATGCTGGTATCCAGGTAATAGATGCTTCCCAAAGAATAGACAGAGATCAAAAAGCAACAACACACTAAATTACTGTACACGTTGCATGCATATTATTGTCATAGTTGTTGTTCCTTAAAATAAATACTCTCCTTTACTTCTTTTTGTCCATCTACATCTCCTGCAGACGTTTCAATTTAAAAGCATTTCAGGAAAAAGGGGAATAATTTCACACATTAGACTGTTTCACCAGACACATTGTTTGTTCAGTCAGCGTAACAATCTACTACTGCATCATTGCAGGGGGTTGGGGTGAAAATGGGGGCCACGTTTAAAACTCTGCGGGGAGACAAAAGTCTGTCTTCATGCAAAAGAGGTGTGAGCAGATGAGAAGTCTCATTTGGAATGAGATGAATGAAATGTTGAGGGTAGGCGAGGGGAAGGCGAATGAAAGTGTTGGCTCCAGGCAAGGGGGGGGAAATAACCTCAGAGCCCGGCTTGTGTTTAGTGTTTCACTCAGCGCTCCCAGAGGAGGAGGTGCATGGTTCTCCAGGCCAATCACGCTTTTATTTACCAAGATATTTTGTCGCCGCATCCCCTTTGGTGACCCTGTTGCCGGGGCTATTTCAAACAGCACAGAGCCGCCCTTGTCCTAAACGCAGATCTGACATGACTGAGACTTGCTCCTCTCAGTTCAAGAGGAGGTTCTATGGGCTAACAACACGGATACGTTTTGTTTACAAACTGTAGTACAGTATACACAGTACATCATATAGTTTACTCTGTATTTGTGGAAATATCGAGCACTGACACAAATCCACTCAAAGCAACCTTTACAGCTTTTTAGCAACTGCAGGTTAACCGTTACCTTAAATGAACAACTTCTCAGTTTTCACCTTAGATTCTTCACCAAATTAGCATCTGTTGGCCTCTTCTAATCCTTGTAAAAGCCATGAGCCTTCTTTTGCCTCACTATCTTTCTTTCTGCTTCTTCTTTTATCGACGTCCGAGACTGGCCTCACCTCACCTTACCCCTTTAGACACCAGCTAGATGTGACCTTAACAAAATAAAGCCATCTTTTAGGATGTGGATGTTTTTTTATGTGTGCATCAACTACATGTGTTTACATTTCAAGATGGAATCGATGTAATGTCTAGTTGCATAGATCACAAGTACCCAGCTGCTTCTCAGAGACAAAACACCAAAGCCAATGATTGGTATCCATGTAGAAAAGGCTTTAACACTTAAACAATATTGCAGAGTATGCTGCGTATTGTGTCACCCTCTGTATGAAACCATGCTTTACATCAGCCAGAGTATTATCTGGATAAGGGGTTCTTAGTTCATTGGTTCCAGTGGTGACTCACACTGGGCTTCCAGCCTCGCCTGACCCTACTGCAGTTTTTAGGTTGTATGCTAACTTATTTAGCTGCTGTCGGAACACTTTACGTCAGTAAAGTTCAGCATCTAAGGCCAGTGGAGGCTGTCAAGAAGGCGGTGTGGGGGAATAGGACTCTCACACATATTACCCATGTCTCCACTGGTCAGCGTCGCATAGACCCGAATAGGTCACAGGTGTAAAGGTTACGGAAAATGTCAGATCATTGACAGGCGGCACAGTTTTAGAGTGTATCTCATGCTGAAAAATACAGGGTGCAACTTTAATACACTCTGAAAATGTCTCCCCTGCCTTTCGAGAGGTGGCGTGAAGAGGCCAAAAGCTTCTGCTCTCAGGAGTAATGCTACCCATTCGCTTCTTCTTCCCTCCAGCCTCCATATCGGTTTAAACAAGCTTTTAGCATTCATGCCAGGGCTTTAGCGTTAGTATCATTACCTGAAAATGGGCTTTCATGAATAAGCAGGCGAAAGGCTACAGCAGGAGCGAGCATTAATGGTGAATCGCCAACTGGAGGGCCCTCTTGGCTCCCACAGAGAACAGATTTATTAACATTTATCTCTACTGATAGGTCTGCTGAATAGTGTATCGGTTGGATCCTGCAAGAAAAAAAGTGCAGCAGGACAGATGCGAATATGTGACACAGAGTTGCACATGTTTTTTTTCCTGGTACCATTGTATGATTATGTTTGTCTTGATTTTCTCTATAATTTGTTTTGTTGCCTTTTTTTTAGCGGAGGAACCATGTTGACCATTACTGGGACCAATCTGGCAACTATCAAGGAGCCGAGGATGAGAGCCAAGTACGGATCTGCCAAGTCAGAAAATGTGAGTGGTTGGATCCAGACACCCGCACACAGTTTTTAGTTGACAAAACAAAGTGCAGTGACTTGACTGGAGTAGAAAGACCAAAATAGACACAGAGGTCTCTCTCTCTCACACTACTGTCTCCCTCTTCCTCTCTGTGGAAAAACTGATCTGCAGACGCTACACACACATTCCCGAAACACAGGCACACTCACACAGACGCACACGTTTGACCCGCCGGTCAACCAGCCAAGGGCCCATTTTCTGTTTGTTTTTGATGTTGAATTTCCTTTTAGCAGTTTAACCTTTGAAATGTCAACCAGCAATAAAGCGGCTCCGGCAAATCCCCCCTCTCTTCACCTAGCACCACAGGGCTTAGCTAACCTTTCTCACACTCGCGCTCTTAGCTGAAAGTATAAAAATATCCTGTCCCCCCTTCGTTAATATGTCTGACACCTACAAATATGATTTTGTTCTGTTCTCCTCCGTGTGTGAGCATGTGACGTATAGTACATAATGTAAGAGGCTAACATACAGTGGAACTATGCAGAGGTCTCTTTTGCCGGGCCGTGTTATTGTTAACAGCGAGTGGCTGACCTCTTCTGCTCCACTGTGTGTCATTACAGCCTAATTTGTTCTTCGGTGACTGATTTAAGTGTCAAACACCACAGGGGATTTCCGGATGATACCAACACTGATTACAACACTGATGTTATTAAGCCAGCTTCTTCCTCTTCCTCGTTATTACTGAGACATTTAAGCACTCACATCACATAACTTTGTTTCTGCCACTATATATTCATGATTATGAATTTGTTAGAATAATAATTTGAAACGCAAATTTTTTTTACATTTCTTTGCAACAGTGTCAATGAGGTGGAAAGGTTTTAATAAGAATTTAGCTGTTCAACGTATTTGATCTCTTCTTCTTAAATTCACCTGCCCTCCTCCTCTCTCTATCTCCCTCTGAAGAACTGTACGGTGGTCAACAACACCGTGATGGTGTGTCTGGCGCCCTCTGTGGCCGGATCTGACAAAGGCTTCTTGGACGCAGGCAGCAGTCCTGATGAGATCGGCTTTGTCATGGATGATGTGCGCTCTGTGCTGGTGGTAAACGAGACTTTCAGCTACCACCCAGACCCCGTATTTGAACCCCTGAGCCCCTCAGGCATGCTAGAGCTGAAGCCCAGCTCGCCGCTCATACTCAAGGTAAATTGCCTCGTGCTCTTAGCATTGATCTGTTTTGGCCTTGTCTCTACCTGGGTTTGCTTTACATCCATCAGGTTCTTTCTCTCATTCTTCTCTTGACTTTGCTTCACTCTTTCTTTGTTTTTCTGTTTTCACTTGTTACATTCTCTCTGTGCTTCTCCTCTTTGTCTATCCTATCATCTATTCTGTCTTATTTTTTTCTGCTATCTCCTTTTGTATGACACCTTTCTCATTGTATTTCTGCTGCTCCTCCTATTCTCTTTCATGCACTAGAAAAATGCTTCTAATGTCTGTGAAAGTGAATGATGTCAGGATGGACTCTGTCATGGCTTTGTACCAAAACTTTTTATCAAAGGTCATTCTGTGAAGATGTAAAGAAATGTCATAAAAACCCTCACCAGGACTCCAGCACAAAGTCAGGGTAGCAAGATGTTAGCATTTAGTTGGCAAATTACAAGAGCAATATTGGAAGACAGCAGCATGCAAGAACTGTTGAGTATTATCAACTATGTTAAAAGCTCAATCCCAATAATTATTTTTGGAAAATGCCGCAGGGACCTCAGCATCCAACACGACTGATGAGATGCTGACAGGCATTTGAAATAATTTCCTCCGAACATTCCTGTACATTCACTTTCCTCCCTGCTTCCTCTCGCTCTGACAGTTTTCTTTCAACACATCTTTCCCTCAGATCTGCCTCAACCTTGAAAGATGTTATTTCTCTGCCTGCTGTCTCCGACGGGGTTTGGAGACTGAAAAAAATATTTTCTGAAACACGCATTAAAATCAGCTGCAAAGGGAAATAATGTTTATAAAGTGGACGCCTACGTTGCTCGGCCACCTGCTCAGATATCTATCAACTAACTTCTGAAGAGAGATCTCATAGCTGTGTTCGCTCTTAAGCCGTAGAGGTAGTACACATTTGAATCCTGAGCGCTTTTTGCCCCACCCCACGCTATATTTTGTCATTTTACCTCTCCCCTTGAACTTCAAAGCCTTTCAGGAGTGAGCTGCAAATTATCATGCAATTTCACGGGAAACTAAAGCCTTTTTTCCCTTGGCCAATCAGGGGGAAGTTTTAGAAATGAAAAATCGTGCCTCTCTCCCCTGTAACTCTAAATATAATTCAATAATGAAAAGCTCTGATTGCCCTACCATGCTCTGGGTAAAGAATTTCAGAAATAAGCAGCTCAGAAATGGCATCCTATTAAATAATTGCAGTGAAATTAGATGTTCATCAAGATTTGTCAGCAATTAATTCCTCCCACTCCCTAAAGCACAGTGAATTAGGATGAGGAGAGGAAGGTAGAGGTAGCAGAGGAGAGGGGGGTGTGCTCCAGTATTTATTTACTGTACTTAACAACCCCATCACACGGCCGTCACATTTTTGGACTTCATTTTTACATGTGCCTGCTCTTAGCCACTAGATTTGGATATAATAATCTAATTAGTGAAAGTCACATTTTGAATTCAAAAACAGACAGGTTGCAGGTCAATTTCTGAAAATGATTATCTGTCAACTTCAAACAGATGCACTGTTGCTACGGTTACCTGCAGTTTTAAAGTACTGATTTAAAACTGTGGCTGAACTGTTGACACCTCCCAGGTGATCAGAAACAAGTTTATTTTTCTCTCTCACTAAATCTCAGTTGGAGTTGGTGCTTTTGCATTTGTACCCTGTGATCATCATTCTGTTTATGGAGACCACTTCAGACTTGAACCTTCTGTAATTAACCAACGCGTGTGTGTGTCTGTTTCCAGGGCCGTAACCTAATTCCTGCAGCCCCAGGAAACGCTAAGCTGAACTACACGGTGCTGATCGGGGAGACACCCTGCATTCTCACCCTATCGGAGAGCCAGCTGTTGTGTGAATGGCCTAACCTGACCGGAGAACACAAAGTCACTGTAAGTAGAACTTAAATCATTTTGTTCAGGACTGTTTTGCTTTTTCCCATTGTGTGCTATGTCTATCTTCTTTACACACAGATACAGTTATGTAAAGCCTTATAAGATGAGCACCACACCCCTCTGAGTTACAGTTTTCTATCCTAAGTACCTGTTATTTCATCATCTCCTTGCTTCTTTTCTTACTACCTCTGGAGCATCTGGCTTTTACATTTTTTTCAGCATGTCTTCTACAGCTCCAGTTCCCTCTGCTGTGCTATTCATCCATCTTTTTATGTCAATCCACTTCCTGCCTTTTCATTCATTCTTTTCATTCTTTCCTTCCCATCCATCAGACCTAAATCTCATAAATTACTCTAGATATCTCTTCCCCCATTCACATAGCTGCACACACACAAACAGACGCACACACACATCCTGTCTCTTACACCACTGGCGGTGTTTGTGACTGTATTTACGTCTTAGAGGCTTTTGATTGGTCTCGTTTGGCTGCCATCCTCCTTGGGATTTGAACAGTATTGATATTCAATAGAGACCAAAAAATGGCTAGTGGGCGTGAGAGGTCTGTGCTGTGTCTATTTTTACCTCCCTCCATTTAGTGTTTCATAGACAGAAGCCTGTTGAAGATGGAATAAAAAGGAAAAAAACATGACGGAGAAAAACACATCCCCCTTTTTTTAATTCACGTGTTCTGCAAGGCAGAACTGTTTTTATGTGATATGGTTGAGCGTGTGTGTAGCCCAGATATAGTTTTAGGGTAGTTTGAGGCTGCATTTGGCCTGACAGCACAGCTTGGTTTGCCAGTATAACTGCAACATGGGATTAAATATTGGCACCTTGCATGCCATTTTTTTACTATCATATTGGATTTATAGCAGTTGTGGCCAGGTGTAGGCCGAACATTTTGTAATCATGACTTGGAACGGTTCGGTAGCTCTTTTAGAAAAGTCTTGGCTGAAAACCACAGGAGATAGAGCCTTTGCCGTGAGGGCCTCTACAATTTGGAACAATCTGCCAGAAGAGATTAGACTAGCAGAATCGGTTACCTGTTTTATCTCTCTTCTTAAGACACATCTTTATAAAAAGCTTTTTTTTCGCATGTCTCTGACTTTAATTATCTTTATTATTATTATTTTTGCTCTGATTGTTTGTGAATTTCATATTCTTTGTTGTAAGAAACTGTTACTTGAAAAGTTATTATTAATATTAATTTTTTGATGACAAAACAATGTCTCAGTTTGTGCATGATTCTGACACTGTACAAGCTGCAAAGTTGGTGTCAGCAGCTAACTTGCTTTCTACAATAAACCTGTCAAATATAACGCCAACAAAACCCGCTATTTTCTTCTGTGTATATGTGCAGTGCCACCTGCTCAATGTACAAGGGTGCAACTTTTCTATTTATTTGTTTCTACTAGGTGCGTGTTGGAGGCTTTGAATACTCCCCGGGGACCCTGCAGATCTACTCAGACAGCCTGCTCACCCTGCCTGCCATCATCGGTATTGGCGGAGGTGGTGGCCTTCTCCTGCTTGTCATCATAGTGGTGCTGATTGCCTACAAGCGAAAGTCTAGAGATGCTGACCGCACCCTCAAGCGGCTTCAACTGCAGATGGACAACCTGGAGTCCAGGGTGGCCCTCGAGTGCAAAGAAGGTGAGTTTGGACAGAATCTGGCCACAACAGGAGGTTGTAACTCTAGCTGGTCAACTCTGAAAAAGTTATTTATCTAATGCTGGTATTCTCCGTGTAGGTTCTCATACTCATATTTTAACTTTTCTCCCCAAATAACTTCCTGTAAATCTCTCTCTCATTGCACCTTCACCTCAAAAGCAGCGCAACTCCCATTCAGCATTCCTGTCCATTTCTCTCTTTGCTCCCCCCAGCCCCCCTTAACTCACTCTGCCAACTGTCCCCCTGCTGTTAGGTGGCAACGGTGTCTATGCGTGAGTGTGGGTGTAGGTGTGTGATTGTGCATGTGTGCGTGGGTGTTGGTGTGTTTCCAGAGGAGTACTTTGATCTGAACCAACCACCAGATGTTGGCTCTCCACCTCACAAGAGAGCCGCCTGGCTAGCCTCACTACCATCCACACTGCGAGATGGAGGTTAGATAGATACAGGGCACAGAGGTGGCCAATAGTGAGAGAGGAGGGGTTTGACATAGAAAAATCCTAGGGAGAGATGGGACAAACACACCAGTACATTAGCATATATTCATTGGACAGGAAACAGTGTGGATCAGTTGGAGCCCAGTGATGCTATTGTCTTGTCTGGAAAGAGAGATGGGGATAAATAGTAGAATATTAATAACCATGGTCATAGAGATCAGCTCACTCTGTCAACTGTTTTAGTGAACCTCAACTTTAACAATAACATATATTTACTGTAGTAAATAGCAGGTATAAGTGGTCTGCAGGTTTGTTGATTGTTGAGGGTTCACTGATTGCTGTTTCCAGCAGGTGGAGAAGAAGTCCACCAATCAGATTAAGAATATATACAACATTATTGTTTCCTATTCGCTACCTTGCTACAGGTGTGCATGAGACTGACAGATGTCCAGATTGAGTAAATTGACCTAATTAAAGAACCACTTTAAATTTAGTTAGTTAGAGGGGAACTCCACTCAAGGCAGCTTGAGGCTTGAGCTGCCACGAACATATCACTTCTCGAGTCTCTGATCGAACTGTCGCCAGTTGAATTGCATTGTGGGAAATGTAGGAGCCATGTTTTGGCAAGGAAGAAGAGTAGGTGTAATAAAGACAAGACTGAGCCTGCTGCATCAATTTTGATCATTTTTTTTTTTATTTCCATTGCGAGTCCAAACATTTTACATCGATGGAGAGCTCTTAAAAATACTGCCACTGCAGTTTGTGTCTAAGTGATGTTTTGTGCCTCAAGCTAAAAAAATGAAATGAAATGGTAATTCAGTTAGATTATTAGACTACTATAAATGCACACATCCACTACAGTCCACATCCTAATTTTACAATCCAGACTAACTACACTTGGTTTAGTTTTAAATCCACACTGAGATTAACCCCTGAAGACATCATTAGTGAGATTATACTAATCTTAAAGTGTAAAATCTGTGGAGCTGTGGAGTGCTCTTTAAACTGTACAGCACATTTCTTTCCTTGAGTCATGCAGGACTGTGCCAGTCATCTGCGTAGTTATTGGCTCACGCCACTACGCCTGACACTCAACTCTTCGTGTCCTGCTCTTTTGCAACTACCTTCAATCACATACACACAAAATCACACAGCGGGTCAAAGTGATTGGCTGGGGTGTGTGGCGCTGAGTCCAGGTGCCCTGACCCTGTCTGTCCTCCGCTGTCTGGAAGACAACGAGAGGATGGATGGAGGGAGGGGGTTGTCGCGAGGGAGATAAATAAGCCGGACAATTTGTGAGAGGAGGGGGAGTGGGGAGATGGATTTGAAGATTATGAGAGAGGAAAAACAAGAGAAGGGGAAACCGAGAAGAGTAAAGTCAGGGAGAGAAGTTGTGGGGAATAAAGAGTGGAAGATAATTTTAGATAAATATTTGGTTTTAGAAGTGGATGGGTGATCAACAGATTGAAAAGAGAAGAAATTATTAGAATATAGAGAAGACAGAAAAGAAGATAAATAAGTGATGGACAGTAGGAAGGTGGAATGAACTTTTTGTTAACATAAATGTTGCAGAAAGCAAAAATATTGACTTTAAAGATAGAATGATGAAAAGAAACAGTGAATGGATGGTGCACTGTGTAGAATAAAAGTCTGATTAGAGATGCAGAGAGTGATGGAGGGCCCAAGAGGAAAAAAAACAGGGATAGATGGAGGAATGTAGCAATAGCAAGGGAGAGAGAGGTGACCTCCAAGATGACACTGAAGGGAGGAGAGAGGGAGAGAGTGCAATAGGAAGAGAGGGATGGGGTGACGTAAACCATCTGTTAGTCTGGGCTTCAGTTTATTTGTTTGGGTTGTGTATCCATGTGTTGGTGTGTTTTGGATGATGCTACAGGGCACACCGACTCTCACACACGCTAATGGAACCATATAGCTGCTCCTCAAGGGAGTTTTATAAAAATCCAATTGAGGCAGTTCACCAAAAGCACGCGCTATGGGCACTATTGTGTGGATATGAGTGTGAGAATTGATTTGACCCCATTTGTTTCCTCTACATTTGACATGTGAAGCCAGTGGAGAAAACAGAGTAGGGTCAGAACACACAGAATGGAGAATGTGTGAAAACATTGACACATGCCTTCACATAAATCATCTGGGCACGAGGTTGTGTTCGGCTGAGGGCAAGACAAGTGTGTGTGTGGGTGTGGGTGTGTGTGTGTGGGTGTGTGTGTTTGCAGGAGTACATGCATGTGGCGTGGCAGTGTGTAATGTGTGTGCACTCACAGGCTCATGTTCCTGCATGTGTGCAATTCCATCCTGAACTCCCCTCCAGCCACTGAGCAGCAGAACACTTTCCTCTTCGTCCTCCCTCTGCTTCTTCCCTCCATCTTTCTCTCCGCCTTCAGCACAGAGCAGTCACATATTGCTGCTTTTCTCTGCTGCTACTCCTCCACCCGCCTCCATCTTTTCCTTACCTTTACAAATGTTGTCCTTTACCTTTCTATAGCACGGTGTTTGTGGAAAGCAGGTACACGGAGACACAGATAGTCAAAGTAAAGCTGGAGAGTCTGGAGTTGAAGGTGTTTTAACTCGTATAGCGCACTCTGACCTGTCCTTGCTTCCTTTTTGTTTGTGTTTCCTTCAGTCTTGATTCTGAAAAAATAATAATTATTAGCTAAGAAAACAACCTCAACATTAGAAGTTTTATTAATGTAATTGCCCCTGACTGCTGTGTGTGAATGGGATGTCTGAGTGAAAGAGAAGTATAGAAACGCTTTATGAATGGGCAAATGTAACTTGTGTAAAGCGCTTTGAGTGGGCGTCAAAACTAAAGCAGTGCTATATACATTCAGTCTTTTTCTATTTTCCATTTAAATACAAACCACAAGGTCCTGCAGATGAAGAAATGTGTTTTACACCTTGTGAATTAGTGGTTTGTTTTGGGATAAACGGAAGATAAAGGAAATTTAACAGGCCTCAGTCATAAAGTGTCATTAAATGGCAGCTTTGTGTTGGGCCACCACATGCAGAATGCATAACACCAAGCTGAAGATTATTAGAAAAGGTGCCACCACTGTTATTTAAGTCTGTGTTTTCTTTACCCGTCAGAAATCTGTTTACCAACCTTATTACATTCACATCTCCTCGTCCTTTACTTTCATGCAGCCTTCGCAGAGCTGCAGACGGACATCCACGAACTCACCCAGGAGCTGGACGGAGCTGGAATCCCTTTCCTGGAATATCGCACCTACGCCATGAGGGTCCTCTTCCCTGGGATTGAGGACCATCCTGTGCTCAAGGAGATGGAGGTACGGGTCAGTAGAGAGCTCTCTGAACACACACACACACCTAAACACACAGTCTGAATGAATGGAAGTTGATCTGAGTGTGTGTACATTTTTAGGTGAGTGATTATAAATGGTCTGTTTAAAGAGGAGATTTTAAGAAAGGACTGTTTCCAGGGAACGAAACTTATTACCTTATTTTAAAGGAAGAGAAACTATGTAACATCTCTGACTCAGCTGAGTTAGAGGTGGACTGAGTGAGAAGAATTCCAGTACTAGTAAGAAAAAACACTTAGGTGAAAGATTTCTTTCTGGCCAAGCTCCACTTTGATGTAATACAGAGAAGGGACAGTTCTTTTTTGGGGAGTGAGCAATGCCTGAGCTCCACTAAAACCGGGTGCAAGTGATAGATTGCTTCTACAGGACAGAGCCAGTTCGAGGCTCCTGAGAAAGCAATGTTCACACGTTCAATAAAACACTCTCCCCTCCGCTGCTGCTCATTCCTCAAGAGGAAATACTCCCTCACTCGCATGAACCTCGCATGAACTCACATGAACTGTGTGGACACCATAACGCAGCCTGTGCACGTTAATATACCAGGGTGGCATGCCCAAACGAAACCTGTGTGTGGGGAAAACACTGCACCTAACTCCATCATCCCTGTGTATACATTAGTCTGTCACACAGACGTTACATGGAAACCCACACTTGCTCTGTGCTGACATGCATGTAAGGGGGCGGCTGCAGGGACCGAGCTTTGAGACGTGCAGTATCTGCCCAGGCTATCAACTGTATTCCAAAGCGATAGTGTAGCTCACCATTGGATTTTCATTTGTATGGCCCAGGCAATCACAGGCCACAGTAGTGCGCTCGCAGGCAGATCAATTTCTTATTACAGCATGAAGCTCACATTCTTACTTCAAACCTCCGATCCTCTCCCTCCGAAGGGGGAATCGGCGGAAAGGAGGGGCAGTGAGGGATTGAGGGAGGTAAAGAGAGGGAGAGATACATATTGCAGATATAATTGTGAATGGGAATGTGTGCCTCTTTTCCCAATGTACCCCTTCATCTGATATTTCTCGTTCTCACACATGCTCATTAATCCATCTCTCAACTATAACTCAAAACCAATTCTTTTCTCCACATCCTCCTCTTCATCCTGCTCTCAATCTCTTTATCTGCCTCTTCCTCACTCAATTCTCTGCATACCTGCCCCTCATTTTCTGCCTTTTTCCCCCTTGATTTGCACTTTTTCTCTCATGCCCCTTCATTTAACCTCTTCCCTTCTTCCTTGCACTCCTGTCTCTTATTCTACCTTTATTCCCTTCCTCGTTCCTTGCTTCCATTTGGTTTTCTCTTCCCTGTGTCCACCAAATGAATGCATTTCCCTCATTCAACCATCTTCCAAACTCCTCACACTTCTTCCCACCATGACCCTCCTCCAGGTCCCCGCCAACGTGGAGAAGGCTCTGACATTGTTTGGCCAGCTGCTGACCAAAAAGCACTTCTTGCTTACCTTCATCCGCACTCTGGAGGCACAGCGGTCCTTCTCCATGCGAGACAGAGGGAATGTGGCCTCCCTCATCATGACAGCGCTGCAGGGGGAGATGGAGTACGCCACGGGTGTCCTCAAGCAGCTCCTGTCTGACCTCATTGACAAAAACTTGGAGAGCAAGAACCACCCCAAGCTCTTACTCAGGAGGTATGAAAACTTGCAAATAGACTCACCATGTCTCACCTACACAGATCGTTGTTTCCACACTGAGGGTTTAAGTTTGAGGTTCTGTGTCAAACGTGTTCAGGCCTTTTTTTGGGTTCGGATGTCTTGATGAAGTGACGGCCCACTGAAAGTGTGTAACTTGACCATTAAGCCTTCAAAAAACGGGAAAAGCAACAAAAAAGTTGTATTACTTATTATTTCCTCTTTACCTTGCCCCCTGTCGTCATAACAGTGAAAAAGCACTTTCAAAACCAAGCAAACACTAATCATGTTGATAACATAGGGAGATGATGCTCTGTGAGCGGAGAACAGTGATTGTAGCTTTTAGAGGTTTACACTGTGTGTATGGCGTTGCCTCGTCCCTATCTCTTTATTCTGTCCCTGTCAGAGAGGATTACACCCCTGAGCACACACACACTCCCAGTGGAGCCGCAGTCAGACGCAGAGACAGTCAGTCTCTCTCTCCCCGTGCATATAGTGTGAAAGGTGGGGGGGGGGCATGGGGTCGAGGAATTCAAAGGGAGAGAAGATGTGAGGCAGTCAGGAATAGAAAGACAAAGGATTGGCAAAAAGGAAATATGTGCATTGATGTGCAGTGATGATTGTCAGAAAGAGAGGACGCAATGATGATGGAAGTAGAAACACAGGATGAAGATGGAGGAGGGGAAGAAAGAAAATCTCTTGGAAGATAGAGAGGTTCAATATATAGACAGAGTAGATGAAGAGGGAGAAAAGTGAAGTAAAAATTAACTACAGCAGACAGCGAGCCAGGAAAAGATCCACACATTTAGGGAAAGATACAATTAGAGGAATGGCCTGTCTCCAAATAAATTAGAATTAGACATTAAATGATAAAAAAGTTATGTTTTTTTCTTCTTCTTTGCTCCTTTTCCCCGGAGAGATATTTAATTAAAAATCTAATCAAATAAATGATTCTTAGTCAATGTGCCGGTGTGAAGCCTTTTCCAATCCCCTCTTGGGGCATACGGTCACAACACGCTGTCCCTGTTAACTACACCAGCCTCGGGAGCTGGCATTAATAAGCTTGGCAATTATTACACATGGTTCACCCTGTTTTGGTCTTTTTACTGCAAAAGATGGGCTTTAGAATTTTTTTTATTTTTAGACATACTGTATGCAAAGAAAAGAACAGGCCAACTTGATTTCATTTAGTTTGATTTGTTCATTATAGACTCAGAGTTGCCGTCTGTGGACAGCAAAGCTTCATCAAACCTTCCTCCTGTAGCACATTTATAAACTTTGAAAAGAAAGGTGCTGGCACATATCCGGCATAAATATGATGATGTTAGAAGTCGCCCACCATCAAATCCCAACATGCCTAAAAGCGTGTTCTGTCCAGGTGTATTCGTCTGCTTCGTCCTTTGTCCTCCAATCCTTCGCTCTGCCTCATCTTTCATCCGGTGTATTTTGCTGACAGCCATGAAAAAAACAATGCTCTACATACATCAAACAACACTCAACAGTCAAACAGGGAGGCTCGCAGCAGCGTAGGAGTTCACGTTGTGTTCCTGCTACAGGCCTTCACAAGATTCACCAGCACATTGGCCTAGTTTCTCGTGTTTCCCTTTATTCCTTTACTATTCCTCCATTGTCACATAAATGCAGATTTTCTGTGCAAAGTTGAGAAGAAAAACATCTTCTCATGCTGTCACAGCTCAACAAAATGTGCCTTTCCTCACCTTTTGCACCTTGTGCTGTGCTAATGACAAAATTATTTTTTTTTACCACAAGCGCGGCAGCGTGGCCTAGTTAGACAACGCAGTAGCACAGCAGAGGTCTTTTTAAAATTTCAGATAGTTTGCATTCATTCCTCATTCATCTAAACAAGGAATGGATAAATAGACAGTCTTCCAGTTTCTCGCTTGTGTGAGGATGGTGGAAAGTGAGAAGGTAAATCTGAGGACGATGACAAATGAGGAGAAAACTTTTTTCTTTTGGTTTTTTTTGTGTTTTTTTCCTTCCTGCCACCACTGCCCATCTCCCTTTCAGCCTTTTAACCAATTTGATGCAATAAGTTCATTAATGACAACTTAGCTTTGTATCTATTTAGTTCACAGACATTTCCTTCATTGCATGGCAGGTTTTGGGATTAAAGAGAGAAGTTAACGAATTATACTTATTGCTGTGTTTTTCAATGAAGACAAGTGGCTTTGTTTGTTTATTTCCTTTCACCGTCATCCTATATTTTCCTGTTATTTCTCTCTCCCGCTCACCCATTGCCTTCTTCTTCCCCTTTCATGACTCTCCCAGGACGGAGTCAGTCGCTGAGAAGATGCTCACCAACTGGTTCACCTTCCTGCTTTACAAGTTCCTCAAGGTAATATTGTCTGGTACACACACACACTCAACTTTCCGGCAAAATGCCTCACCAACACACACACATGCACACACACAGCTGCAGCATTAGATAAGGCAGAGGCAGCAGACTACCTATCCCTTACCTCAGCCTTTCATGTGGTAAATTCTGCTTTCTCCAAAATGAAGAATGTGCAGAGTCTGAAGCTCCGTTCAGTCAGACCTGCTCATGTTGTGATCGCTGTAGCCTGTCGCACTAACCTGTCCTCTCTTTGTGTCCCTTACTGGATTCTTTCAGAGCCAGAAAACTGTGTGTGTGTGTGTGTGTGTGTGTGTGTGTGTGTGTGTGTGTGTGTGTGTGTGTGTGTGTGTGTGTGTGTGTGTGTGTGTGTGTGTGTGTGTGTGTGTGTGTGTGTGTGTGTGTGTCCCCCTTCAGAGCTTTTGGGCTTAGCAAAAGAGGACGCCAGAGATCTTACACAAATGCATTCTCTCATTTCTCTGTCTGTCTGTCTGTTTTCTTTCTCTTTTTGAATTGCTTTCTCTCTGATATGGAATCAGAGGGAATTATTGAGGCTTAAACTGTGTTAAATTCTTGTTTCCACACAGACTCACACACACACACACACACACACACACATCGCACATTCAAACATCGCTGCAGCTAATCAGTTCGCAGTGGGGCCTTAAACCCCAGCCAGGATAGGTATTCTGGTGGACACTGAACCAGCCAAGCCCCTGGGGGTCTCAGTAAACATCTGTGTTTGTGAGTGTGTAAAGTTTGAGTGTACGTGTGTGTGTGTGTGTGTTTTGGCCTCGTTTGTGAGACTGGTCGGCCATTGTTAGGTTCAGAGACAGGAGAGTGTGTTACCGGGAAAGCAGTTTGGGATCTTTTACAACAGCTGTTAATGATTTTCACACAAGACAAAAACAAAAGACAGGAAAAGGTTGACAACTGTAGAGAAAATGTTTGGAAAAGGGAAAAAAAGGAGCACAAGCGGTTATAAAGGTATGAGAGGAAGTTTTTGAAATGAATAACAAGTTCCACAGAAAGTGAGAAGGGTGAAATGAATGGAATTGTAAAATGAAAATTGAAGTAAAGACTTGCTGATGCTAGCAGCAAGGTTACCAGCCTAGCTTTAATCTAACCTCTGCAAGTCAGCACCTCTCTTTCACCCCAGCCTTTTTCAGAAGAAAAGCCTCAAACAATTTCAAGGTTCAGCCAGGTGTGAATAGAGATGAGTAAAGGTCAAGTAGTTGTTCAAAGGGAGGAAAGAGATGGAGCTTTTACCTTAAAAAAAAACCCTTTTATCCATTACCCTGCTCTAAGGGTTCACTTGTTCTCCTTTGCACTGACTTGTTTGAGAGTGTGAGGAGTCACATGGTTACTCTATTTCTGCTCCTGAGGTCCTGTCTAATGCGTCAGGTAAAATTTCAGATGACTGTTTAAGGACGCTACATGAACAGTGTCGTTATTACAGTAAACTTAATATGTTGGGATTATGACACTAGAGTAAAAAGACAGAAACCTAAATAATGAGGTGGCACCAGCTCACCTGGTCGCGCCGGCGCCCCACATACCGAGACTTCAGTCCTCCTGCTGCAGGTTTGGTTGATACTCGGACCTTTGATACACATCTTCCCCCATTCTCTCTCCCCATTTCATACTTGTACTTTTTACAGATGAGGAACATTTTATGGGATGCATAGTTTCTTAATTTTTTTAAATAATTATAAACAAAGTGTTGTACCTTTTAAATTTTTGTGTTGCTCAAAATATAATGTTTTATGGTCAGGATTCATCTCATAGCTGATCAACCTGGTTGGTTCCAGGCTTAAAACTCTTTTTATAAAGATTTTCTTAAATGTCAATGTCGAACAATTTATTTACTTGTGGAACCACAAACATTCTAAAAGTGCGTGGTCACTGTTGCACTGTCTTGGTTTTCCACACTGGTACGAACTAAAGGAGACAGAAGCGCTGAGATGCAGTGCTGGTTTGTATGCTGCTACAAAGACGGGACATCTGCCTGTGTGCTGTGTTTTCTCCATAGGAGGCAGGCAGTGCTAGATTATCCCACAGAGTTCATCTGACAGCTCAGCAAGATGACTGACATGTGTTGATGCATGAACATTCTCGGGCGGAGGGCAGGACTCCCAATACACTCCCTCTGTCCTCCAGCTACAAAGTTGAATGTTAGAAAATGGGAGTCATTGGGTAAACGGCGTTCGTTTGAGATCAAGATCCTTTTTTTTTTTTAAACTCTAATATAATGCATTTAAAGTGCTGTTGTAAGCAGGCGGTGCTGAGTTGTCAGGCCAGCAGAACAAGTGAGTGAGAGAAAGAGGGAAGGAGTGAAAGAGACAGGGGGCCCAACATCCCAGCGCTCGTTGCCTGTTTGACACGTCTCACGCACCAAAGTGCTTCTCCAAGCGTTTTTCACCCCTCAGTCATTAACCTTCTATTAACTCCTCCATCAATTGCCACTCACTTACACTCACACTTTCTCTGATTTCTCCCCTTTTGCTCACTGACTTTCACATGCAAGCACACACAGACACACTCATACACACACATGCACATAGACGCACACACACGAAGAGTTATAAATGCTATTTTTCCCAAAGTAGAGACACAGGGGAGAGGCTTGAGTGCGTGAGAAAAGTGTGTATGAGGGAGTGAGACAACGCTCTGTGTGTGTGTGTGTCTGTCACCCCCTGTCAATTTTCAGCACTCTAGCCAACACAGGCCATGGCCTCGTCCTTCAGCGCTCTGCCTGTGTTTGGCATCAAGAAGATTAGAAAAAAATAAACAAAACTAAAAGCTATATGCACTTTTTGCTGTTGGTAAACTTGCACAGTTGCATTTGTAGTTTGTATTTTAACAATCAGTCTTTCTCCCCCTCCTCCTCCACCTCTGTTTGCAGGAGTGTGCCGGTGAGCCTCTCTTCATGCTTTACTGTGCCATGAAG
The DNA here is from genome assembly GCF_022539355.2 of Hippoglossus stenolepis. Lineage (NCBI taxonomy): Eukaryota > Metazoa > Chordata > Actinopteri > Pleuronectiformes > Pleuronectidae > Hippoglossus > Hippoglossus stenolepis. The sequence goes on from NC_061485.1 coordinate 20,241,903, forward strand.
CAGCAGATGGAAAAGGGACCAATAGACGCCATCACAGGAGAGGCCCGCTACTCCCTCAGCGAGGACAAGCTCATCAGACAGCAGATTGACTACAAGACTTTGGTCAGTATGCACGCACAGACAGTTGAACCATACGTTGGGGGCTCGAGGAGAGTGTTAACACATGCACACATGCAGTTTATTTCATGTAGTCATGTCCAGTAATCTAAATCAAAGACCGTTTTGCAGTTGTTGGCAACACTGATTGTCTGCAACTCCATAAAACATCCTCTGAGCTTCATGACCTCAACATAATACAAGCGTAAAACCAACACGACCTCTGATTCTGATCAAATGCTTTTATAATAATAAGAATAAGAATGATAACGAACAGCTCAGTGTGTACTCCTCTGCAGTTAAATATCGATCGTAAACTGTGTGATGTGTGGGTTTGCAGGTCAGATATCATCAATAGTTAATGCTCCCAGTCTGTGCTGACCTCCTGCTCTAAATATGAACTGTGGCTTTTGCCCTCTGACCTCTACCTCTGTAGACGCTGCACTGTGTGAACCCAGAGAATGAAAATGCTCCAGAGGTGACGGTGAAGAGTCTGAACTGTGACACAGTGATGCAGGTGAAAGAGAAGCTGCTGGACGCTGTGTACAAGGGAACGCCGTACTCCCAGAGACCGAAGGCTTCAGACATGGACCTGGGTAAGGAGGGAGGAACTTACACACACACACACACACACACACACACACACACACACACACACACACACACACACACACACACACACACACACACACACACACACACACACACACACACACACACACACACACACACACACACACACACACACACACACACACACACACACACACACACGCACACGCACACACACGCACACACCAAGACACAGAGCACAGGTGCACTCCTACAGGGGGTGAAAGAGGGAATGGTTTCAAGGGCTCTCTTAAACAGCAGGGGCCCCTTCAGACAGGAGAGGTGATTCTGTACAAAAATACATTTTAATGAGGAGCAAAAAGTCATTTAAATTATGCAAATTATACTAATTTTAAATTGCATTAGGTCACTGAACATAACTATCTGCGTCCTTATTTAGCTGTAGATTGATTGGTGTGTCTGAAAAGAGGCCATTGTATCCAGAGTCTCTATGCAATCCACTCCCCATGTCTGTCTTCATTCCCTCATAGTTAAGAAACATGCACAACCTTTTTTCCTTTATTCTATCTATTTTTGTATCATAGTTTAAAATGCAACAAAGACAATAAGCAGAAACACAAACAGGGCAGGATATAACACACAGTTACAAACAAACACAAACCAAGAAGACGATGGTAACGGCCTGGTTCTGTGAATGGTTCTCACCTGTATCTCCTCTGTGTGTTATCGTGTGTGACAGAATGGCGGCAGGGCAGGATGGCTCGCATCATCCTTCAGGACGAGGATGTCACCACGAAGATCGACAATGACTGGAAGAGACTCAACACCCTGGCTCACTACCAGGTAACTCACGGCTCAGACACAACACAAATCCCATGATGCTTTGTGTCATGCTGGAACAACAACTCCACATTGATGTGGCTGCATATTGTTGACACAGTTTTAGGTGGAGAGTGAAACACCACCAGTTATCGAAATTCTTCACATTGCATTTGGCTGCAGAATAGGATGCATGTCATTAAAATAATTCACACTTTTAAGTATCTAAGAAAAGTAGCAAAAGTAAAAAAGCTGAGCACAGTGGTAATTTATGTCTTTGAAATATAATCTTGCTGTTGTTGTTCTCTGCGATGTTGACTGATTTTTAAAATCCGGTTTTAGGTGACAGATGGCTCGATTATTGCCCTGGTGCCTAAACAGAACTCAGCCTACAACATCTCCAACTCATCCACATTCACCAAGTCCCTCAGCAGATACGGTACGAGAGAAGGTGTTTGTGTGTGTCTGTGTGTGGGTTTGTGTGTGTGTTGTGTGTCTGCATCTCAATGCTGAACTGCATAACTGGTATGTCTTTTTTTTTTTGTTGCACACAGTTGTGTAGAACAGAGTTTTTCCATATGAGGGAAGTAAAACACTTTTTCTTGTGACTTGTGATAATACATATGAAGACGATGTCATGTGCGACAGCTGTCAGCAGCAGTTTGACGGTAGAGGAGCTGGTGTTGTCCTTGCTGACTGTCTGGTTTCTATAAGCCCTTAATCTCATGTCTTTCTTTAAGTCAGTCTGTCTGATCTCTTTTATACCTGGTTTGTCTATGTAGTGTGTAATGTAGACAGTATAATGCAAAAAACACATAAAAGCTTTGTGTAGATTAACACTGTATAGTTTTATAGTATTTGAAGTCTTACACCTCCTCCTAACAAACAATGACCAATTGAAATGTAGAGGACGCTTATTTTTCCCCTCGAAAATATGTTTGCTTTAATTATTTTCCTGCCTTAGAATGATTATTTAATGTGATTTGTACACAATATATTTTATGTAGGCTTATTTTAAAGTGTAATATTGATTAACTGTCAGTTACTGTCATATTAATGAACTCATGTTACAACATAGTTAGCACATAGCTGCTTGTCAGGTTTACATTTACAGATTGAAATCTAAAACATGATTTAACTTAAGATAAGAAAAAGTTGGAGGTGGGGCAAGTGTACGAAACTTTTTCAGAAATATAGAATCAGGGTGAGTAACACTTTCCTCTGCCTGATGCTGGAAGCAGTTTATGAAATTAATAAATAAATCATTATGGATGTGTGCATCCAAGCAAGAAATCACACAAACAGGTGTTAGATTGCTCAGAAAAAGACGACACAACCGGAGCTGCTCCTTGTTCGGTTGTATCATGTCTGTCTATGTCATTTGCAAATTAACAGAAAGAGATAACTAAGACGCCCCCTGGTGCTTAGGCGCCCCGCTCATTAGCATGACGAAGATACGATGGCGTCCAACTTTAACCGAGGTGTAGCGTACTTTTATGTCCCAGGCAGCTGGTTGGCTCTGCACCTTGATACATGAACATGATGCATTCTGGGTGATACTTTAACCTCAAACTCGTGATTCTAGTTGATCCAATGCTGCTCCTCTCTGGGGCCATGGTTTGTCACAGCACAGCATGGCACAACTATGAGGTTACAAACAGATAAGAAAAAAAGATTTACTTTTATGTTTTAAAGGAAAGTGTCCTCATGAAATGGTCCCCCTAGGATTTTATAAAATCTGAAAGATCCAGACACTGTCCACATGCCAACAGGCACAAGTTAATGCCAGGTGTAATAGATTTTGTTCATGATGACGTACACATAAATACTCACTAACAGCCCCATCACACTTGCTCTGTACTTCCCTGGTCCAAATTCTCTCTTGACATTTTGAACCTCTCAATCCTTTCCTGCTTTGTCACACAACTGACAAGCATTCAAACTGAAAGCGTAATGCTCCATGTCACAAAATACAGGATCACTGTCCAACAAAGAGAGATGGAGGGAGGGAGGGAAGAGAAGAGAGAGTGACAGACAAATTTATTCTGGAATGAGAGTGACATGCAAGTAGAAGAAGCTGTCACCTTCAGAAATGCTTTCATCTCCACACAAAGATTTTGCTCTGTTGCAGCTGCCTCAGATTTTTTATTCATGTGTTTTGCCACCTGCGTTGCTTAAACTGGTTCCCCTTGAAATGCTGATTAAGTCTGAATGAATTACACCTCGACAATATGAGCAGCACCAAGTGGAGGCTGCTCAACCACAGGAACTGGGTTCAGACACACTGCAACTTCAGGCCTGTTACAGTGACGCTAATGTCTGGTTAAACTATCATAGTTCAAATACGATTGGACTTTTTCTTTATGTCGAAGCCAAATATACTTGAAAAAACCCTGTAAGACAGAACATGATTACATACAGAGATACAGAGTAGCAATCCTGCACATTATCTCAACATCTGAACTTCTAGACGAGGAGAACGTAGAGATCCATCCCGAGCTCCTCTTCTGCTCTGTGAACCCTCAATGGTTCAATTCAAAAATCCAAACTACTGTGTCAAAACACTTGTTCTACTCTCTGTGTCTGTTTTTTCTTTCTTACTGTATTTTTGGCCCTCCCCGCTCACCGTTCCTCCCATGTCTCATCCTCCTCCAGAGAGCATGCTGAGGACGGCCAGCAGTCCAGACAGCTTGCGCTCCCGAACCCCCATGATCACCCCCGACCTCGAGAGCGGCACCAAACTGTGGCATCTGGTCAAGAACCATGACCACTCGGATCAGAGGGAAGGAGACAGAGGGAGCAAGATGGTCTCTGAGATCTACCTGACAAGACTGCTGGCCACCAAGGTATGGAGAAGCTGTATTTCCACACACACACCTTTGGCCAACAACCCCACAGCACCCATAGCCTTGTCATGTTGCCCGCTGCCACCAGCAGCCCCTACTGACCTTTGTTTGGTGGTGGTCTCGAAGCTCATTAATATGTTTCATAACCTTTTGCCCAAAGCCAAACATATGCACAGGAATGAGTGTGTGTGTGTGTCTTAATTAAGAGGTTGACCTTTGACTATTGAGTTGTTTGGTTGGTGTTACTGGGCCCTGTTGGTGGCCTCAGGGCTTTTAGGCCCAAAGCTTTTATGCTGTAATCATTATTCCTCCATGTCATCCAGACCACACTGTCGAACCTGCACTCAGGTTAATGAGCCTTTATGGTAATTTATTATTGACAATATTAGTTTTTTGTTTTGTTTCTGCCTTTTTTTCCACACAAACATCACTTACGCCCTAAATAAAAAAGGACACAAATAAATAATGCGAAATGTGGAAATATACCCATTTGTTTCTTCAAAAGCAAGACTTACTTTCTCTCAAATTTACACATGTGGGGTCCAAGTAATAATCAATATCCAATGTAAGCCAAAGACAATGTGAGAAATGGAATAAATGGCTGGAGTGTGTGAGCCCATTGACAGTTGGCAACTGTTCCTAACTCTTTACAGTTCATCTTTCCACTGTAACTTAACTTAAAACTTGTGTTTTGTCCCAACTCCACTGACACACTCATCTCAAGAAACAAACATGCACATTATCCAGATTAACATAATGAACAAAAACAATATCTACTCAGCTCTCTAACAGTGTCAAGCTTTTGCTCTCATTTGCAAACATGAACTATCTTGGTGCTACAGCTCACCCTGCTCCTTCCTCTGCCTCGATGTTTCACTCATTAGCTCTAAATTCCCATTGTTGGAGCTCCAGGTAGGAAAGTGCGAGGTTAGAGGCATCAGTGCTGCCGCGATTGGGAAATGATTAACATGCACGCCAGAGGAAGACAATGGGGGCAACTTGGAGCGCTGCAGTTTGTTCTCATTTATTACAGCTCCCACAGCTTTGTGTATTTTGGAGGCTGATTTGTGGCTGTGTGAACAAATACAAAACTGCAGATTAAACTTCTGGCTGGTTTAAATAAGATTTTCTGAAAGGTGGCCTGAATGCTTGAAGACGAAGAAGACGGCCCCCTTAACACTTATGGAAAATATCAAATCATTTTAACTTCAGAGGAGTGAGAGAGCGTTCAGAACCCAGAGTATGATACGGTAAAAAACACTGAGCCTGAGGGTGAACTCTCATTGGGCTCCATCCTAAACTCTGCAAAGAACACCCGTCATCATCACAAACACAGACAGTTGGAGTTCTATAAGCAAAGCACTGCCACTGACAGCCATCGCCTACAGCCACACCATCTCCAGTAAACACGACTGTGCAGCAGCGCCAGTTGTTTAGTGCTGCTGTAACTCAAGTGAAACTAACAAGGATGTTCACATTTGAAATACAATGTTATATGAAGGTGTCAAAGACTTATTTCTATTTTAATTAGCTCCGACCAAAGAGGGTATGTTTTTTAGTCTGATTGTTATCAGGATTATGCAGAAAGTACTCGACTGATTTCCATAAACTTGTGTGGAGGGGTGGGGCATGACTCAAGGAATAACCCATTCAATTTTGGTGTGTGTTGGGGCCATTTCTAAGAGAATGATTCATGAATCTTGATTAAAAAAATAACACCTGACATGTTAAGGGGACTGATACTTATGGTGTGTGCAATTTGGTGAAGATCCAAATAATAATCTGAATCTGGTGAATTTAAATGTTGTTTAACAAGTGAAGGTATGTCCCTCTACTCATTGTTTTTGCAAACAAACTAATGCAGCGTTGCTTCTCGTGCTCAGGGTACGCTCCAGAAGTTTGTGGATGACCTGTTTGAGACCATCTTCAGCACAGCACACAGAGGCAGCGCTCTGCCTCTCGCCATCAAGTACATGTTTGACTTCCTGGATGAGCAGGCAGACAAACACTCCATATCAGACTCTGATGTGCGGCACACTTGGAAGAGCAACTGGTGAGTGAGTGAGTGAGTGAGTGAGTGAGTGAGTGAGTGAGTGAGTGAGTGAGAGTGAGAGAGAGAGAGAGAGAGTGCACCCTGTGTAAAAGAGCATCATCTGAAGCATTTGGAAGTTTCTTTGTGTCTCATTAGTGTTGTAGAATAGTTGCTGTAGTGTTAAAAAAAAACTGTAAGTTAGTGAATATGCAGCACTTTCACACTGGCAGTGCAGCAGAATGTACAGTGTTCTTATTTCCCCTACCTCAGGCATTTTATCACTCAGATGCCTCCTTTGTTCAGCCATAGTGTGTGTATGCAGCTTCATTCATCGCACTGCTCTCTGCACCTTAATAGCTTGTCAAGTCCTTTTAACTGCAACTCTTCCTCCTGTTTCACCTTATTCCCTCGATCACTCTAGTCTTCCGCTGCGGTTCTGGGTGAATGTGATCAAGAACCCGCAGTTCGTCTTTGACATCCACAAGAACAGCATCACAGACGCCTGCTTATCTGTGGTGGCTCAGACCTTCATGGACTCATGTTCAACCTCAGAGCATAAACTCGGGAAGGACTCGCCTTCCAACAAGCTGCTCTACGCTAAAGACATCCCCAACTACAAGAACTGGGTGGAAAGGTACATGAACAAATGTTTGACTTGTTTTGTCCTTTAGTTTATCATCACAACAGCGACTGTGCTTATAGATGTCGTAGTCTCTGCTCTTGATAATAAGAAACATTACCTTGTTTATTGATTTGTCAAAAGTCTTTTGAGACCTTTATTTACTGACTACTCAATAATCAGGCCTAGGCGGGTTGGATGAAGCATCCTTCAAATTGTTTCAGGACTTCCTCTCTGATAGAGCACAGAGATTAAATGCTACACAATTTAGTTTTTAAGGTTTCAAGATTAAAAATGGTGTGCCACCAGGTGCAAGCTTTGGCCCACTCTTAATTTGTACATTAGTCATGTGCTTCAGTAGATAACTGCAAAGGACATTTTTATGCAGATGATAGAATTCGTTATGCTTACAGTATACATCTATAGACCAAGCTTTGTCAGATCTTCAATATGCATTTATTTTAAATGAGAAGATATGTAATGCTTTTTACAAGGTTGAGAATGTGTGATTGTATTTGTACAGTATTTGTTCCCTGAATGGAGCCCAAATAAAAATGGTCACAGAATTTCAGGGCATTACATGAACAGCTTTTACATAAAACATACATGCTTGAGTTGATTCTCTCTAGAAAAAAGGATGACAATATTTAAATCATAAAATAATGTCAGTGTCTAAGTGTCTTAGATTGTGGTGATAAATGCAGCCCCATTCACACTGATCTCTGTTTTATTACTGGGGGTGGCTTTAGAGCTCATCACTGCAAATTATATCTGCATGTGTGCTGGTCTTTTCTCAGATATAGAAGGGAAATTATTGTTAAAGATAAAATTGTCAAGATTTCAACTTTTGACGTGGTTTCTCCAGGTACTACTCTGACATCTCGAGGATGCCAGCCATCAGCGACCAGGACATGAGTGCCTACCTGGCAGAGCAGTCGCGCCTGCATGTCAACCAGTTCAACAGCATGTCGGCCCTACATGAGATATACTCCTACATCGTCAAATACAAGGACGAGGTGAGATATCAGCCAGAGGATATTTTCATCAAACAGCAGCTTTCTATTTAACCTTCATTGTTCTGCACATCTTACCTGCTTACCTTCACTACACCTACAATTTGGACAGGTGTTGATGAAAATGGATTTGGTCTGTTGAGGTTATTCCAGTAACACAAGGTTAAGAATAGAATATTGTAAATATGATGAGGCTAACTGAGGCGCCTGGCCTGTATTAGCAGTCAACCTTTGTGTTTACTCTGCCATTATTCAATACCAGCTTTTACATGACGCATTTTAAATAGAATGTACGTCAGGTTCGCTGACCTCTTCCCCTCTATCCTCAGATCTTGTCGGCTTTGGAGCGGGACGAGCAGGCGAGGAGACAGAGACTGAGGAGCAAGCTGGAGCAAGTCATCGACACAATGGCGCTGAGCAGCTGAGGACCATCCAGCGCCTCCATCTTCTCCTTCTCTTCACTCCTCGTCTCCATCTGTCTCTCTCCCTCGCTCCTCTCACCCAGAAAAACAAACAAAACTCCAACCCCCAACAATACAGACAAACTGCAAACGGACTGAAGCAGTATACTGCAACCTGGGGGGGGTTCGGCAGAGATGGGCGGGCCTGTGTACGCTTACATGTGTATGTGTGTGTTTGTGTGCGGCCCCATACGGTGAGACTGGGACACCGGACACTTTCACACATGCATACGTGAAGAAACATGTCAACTGACAGCATTTGATTATTGTGGATGTTGGTGTCTGTGGTTTGCTTGATTTTGATTTCAAGACTTTTGTGGTGACAAAGCGATGGTCAGGAAAGAAACAATGGAAGCCCGGAAAGGAACTCCATATATGGTGTCATCATTAGCAGGATGGACCAATCAGTGATGAGCCTATGGACAGAGGCTCTCTAGGTCATGTGACTCCAACGGGTGTCACAGATGTTTTTGATTTTTTTTTGTTTTTTGTATAAATGTAATCAACTGCCCACTCTCTGATCTCTCGCCACTTGTATTACTGCTGAATTTGCACAATTTACAGAAACGTTACAAAGGAAGACTATATAGATATTATATATAAATACAGCTACGTTTTTAAAGACAGACTAGGGAGCAAACATTTTTGTTGTTTTCCTTTTCATTTTAAAATGAACAATAAAAATACATCAATGAAACATGATTTGGTATTTCAAGTACAAAAACAAAAGAACGTAGACAAAAAAAGAAAAAGAAACAAAAAAGTTGTACTGTGCCATGTTTTCTTTGAATGTTGTTTAGTGCAAAGACATTTTGTTAGATGGAATGTGCTACCGTATGATTTTAAATATGAACATGCCTAGTGACTGAAAAGAATTGTTTGAGTAATGACCCCATTTTTAGATCCTCGATGAAATTAGCGGGAAGCAAGACGACGCGCGTTGTCGGTCTTCTCGAGTTCAGACGATTCATGGTGTCACGGTGAAAAACATGAAGTTGCTGTTCCTAATTCGATTGGTGCAATCTTTCTGGTTTCAGAAAACCAAATATTTACTCGCAGGATTGTTGCTTTATCGTGATCGCGTTAGTGTCTGGTTCCACGGCTGGTTCTTCTCCTCAAGGGTCGAGCAGAAGGGACAGTTCAGTGCTTCACAGTGTTGTGACTGAACAATGAAGTAGCTCCGTTGCACTACAGGAAATATTCCCATTCGCCCCGTTTAGCACGTAGCCGACAGATCTAACCGCGAGGATTCCACCCGTGCAGAGTTTGTGTTTCCCATCTCTTGAAGGATCATTCATTTTCTGACGCGGCCCCGTGAGAGCGAGGCCGGGGTCTCTGCGCTCTCAGATTCTGTTTACGTCTTTGCAGGAGCCAGGCTGAGGTCAGGCGGAGCTTAGTGGAGCCTCTCAGTGATGAAACAAAGTGGGAAAAGCTGTTTCAAGCCTAAAGCCTCTGTTGTTTTTTTTAACTTTCTAAATGTTAATACCCAAATAAAGGGGCAGGGAAAAGGTCTAGTGAGCGTCTCTCTCCACCTCTGACCTATCTATTTGAGACAGGGATTATTGCTCTTTATCCATAAGGGGAGGACTGAGGAACAATGCAGAGGTGAGACACCTCCGTTCATTAGCTACACGAGGATGAGTAATCCTCCACTTAGCCTCCAGCTCCTGTTTCAGAACTAGCCTATTGCCATGTGTGGCTTAAGCTTTTTTTTTTATTACTGATCTCCTAAGAGGATTTCTTTGTTTCTTTTTTTTTTTTTTTTTAAGTCTTGAAGTCATGGTTTTTAAATTTGTGGTGAGAAATAATGTTTTCTGATTATTTTATTTTTCTGCTTGCGAAAAACCAAACTGTGGTCTGTAAATTGTTTTTGTTGATGTTTTCATTTGTAAATTGTAAACTTTTCATGATGAACAAAAGCTGTTTGCCATTCTTTTGTAATCAGATTGTTTTTGTTTGTTTTGTTTTTATTTTCCACATGTAAATTGTACATTTTACGGTACACAGAAGACAAAATTCTCCTTTGGTTTGCCTGAAAGTTTAAGTACTTGACCGAACTCGAGGTTTAATTTCCTGATCTCAAGGATCAAAATGAAATAGTTGCATCAGATGAGCGTGTGTGTCTTTGTGATGGAAACGTGACTTGCTGCTTTAACTCTTGTACCTTGTTTTTCTATCAGATTTTAGGGCTGTTATTTTATGCTGATCAGAAATGCTGTCGCTGTCCATCTTTACGCCAGGTTCCTCAGAAAGAAAGAAAAAAAAAAACAATCTCCTGTTACATCTGAGAATAGTGAGCACACCTCCCGAATTACTGTCAGATATGAGATGTGACTTTGTGCAGCCGACAACAGCCGACTTCAACTGGATACGTCAGGACTTGATCATGAAAACCAGTTTTGAGGCACCACTCTGCCCAGGTTAAGAGAGAAGACTATTTTTCAGCCGAACGTGTTGCAAAACCTCCACCTCCATAAGCTCAGCCCGCTGTACAAACAGTTTAAACATGTTGTTTCCTTCTGACCTTTTGCTGTACGTGCACACTTTGGTGCTCTAATCGTATCACGTGGACAGGAAATAGACGACTGCTGCTCCCAGAGCTCAGCCGTGCTGTTAGAATGAGTTCAGTGTATAGTGAGAAAAAAATCCACCGCTCGCTCCCTGCAGCAACTGACTGAGGCCGCAGGGTCCAGCTGGTGATGTGTCCGACTTTATAGACATTCTCAGTTCATTCTCAGGTTCATGCTCCATGTGGGTTGTAATTTGGTCTCATCTTTAGAGAAGCTTCCCTTCTCTGTGCTTCATCCTGCGCTGTCCATTGTGATAACTGACTTGTATCTAGTGTTATTGAGGTGGTTTAGTCGCACTGAGTTGCAGGTTTTTTGCTGTTTTTCTGTCAAATCAGAGCAAATTAACAAGTGGAGTTCACTGCTCTGCCTCCAGTCTGAGCTCAGTCAGCACACAGCCATGCATCTCATGTTTAATTCTCAGCTCTTCAGACATGCTAAGTCACACTTATGCCTTTCCAAACCCTGGTGGAATCAAATGCAAAGTCTTGGCATCTTTCTGTTTTCAGTTTTTTTCCCCCTGCTGTTCTCCAATTCTGGAAACGTGGTGGTTGGTCTTTTTTTTTTCCAACATGGAAGTTGCATAGGCTCCTTGGAAACGCAAAGCAAGTGACTTTCAGACTGAGTCGGCAAAAGGAATTTTAATACTACAGACTTCAGACTTGAAGCGACTGTCACAAGTTTGCAGGTTAACATTCATTGTGTAAATATTCTGTTATTTCCTATTTTGCAGATTTACTACTTGTAAATAAACACGCATCAAGGAGAGATTAAACATTTTTTGCTAAATAAAATGTGACTTGGGTTTTTATTTTATGTCTAATTTGAATGGAAGAAGCACTGTATGCCATATACATGGATACACACATAAATATGTATGCATATATATATTTATGTGTGTTAAAGTCGGCACAGATTCCTAAAATGTCGTTATCAGACACTGAGACTTGATATTTTACTTTTGATGCATGTCGGAAATATCGGCTTTACCTGGCTCTTCTGGGGGGGGGCAGACTAGCGAATAGGTGTGCATCATTATGTCACATGACATCATCGGCCAGATTACTGACGCTGTGTTTCACAAGCATCAGGAGCTGTTTTCTATGGGGTAGAGGAGCGACCTTTATCACAGACTTTGGATTCTTTAACTTTGCTGAAATTTTTATGTTGGTTTTTTTTACACAAAAAACTGTACTTGGCTGCAGACAAGATGGTGGACCTCCATCCTCCCCAAGACCACCGTAGGTGCGTGCACACCACACATCTCTACACAGGAAATAGTGTGATTCTAGCAGCGGAAGTTGGTCTTCTGTCGTTTTGTCTCTTTTCGCTTTTTTTATAAGACGTTTTTCAACATTTTAGTTGATTCTGAGAGAAAAATTCATGGATCTTGATTTATAAAATCAGGCATATTTATGGGACTGATCTTTCTGAGTGTGTGCAGATCCAAATAAAAATCCGGATGTAGTGAATTTAAATGTGTTTTCATAACTGCTCGGTCGTGGCGGAGGGAAACACTAGTGCCAATCTAGTTTATCCTATAAACTAAAAGTTTTCATGTGAGCAAACATACACACTGATACTGACTGATATGTCTGCGAGAGGCTCAATTTGTATCGCATCAATAAATAAGGTGCATTCGTCATTTCTCTAACAGCATCTCTCCTCCCAACTTATTTCCATAGATGCTTCAATCACCTGCACAACCTTGAAGAGATTCTCCTCTTTAGTGACAGGAAGCTTCCTGAGTGGTGACGTGTGTCAGCAAACACATGCTGGTGTTAGTGTTCGTCACAATAGCTCTGTGTTTACCACTCAATCCACCCCTGCTTGTTTAAGTACTAACTGTTATCTCCATTGAATTGTATTTTTGAGTTCTGTCTACAAACTCCAGCTCTTTTGTGTTGTGCAATCCAAACCTTTGTAATGTGCTTGTTTGCATCATATCACTATTTTAGTAGAACCTGCTCTATTGAGATGTTTCTTTTAAATGCACATTGATTGTAGCGTCTTAATGAGTCGAGCCATTTAATATCCAAGTCTTAGGTTTGAAAACGTCCACAGTGAAGTGTGAGCTTCTTGTCAGCCGGCAGCGTGATGGCTCCCCTCCTCCGTCTCCCTGCCTTTCAGAACTCGACCGGCGTCATTAATCATTCTTATGGGAATGTGGTTGAGTGGCTGGTGGGGGCTGGTTCCTCCGGAGGTGTTAATACGAACACGTTTACCCCCAACCATACATCCTGCTCGCACTGCCCTCAGCTTACATGGCCACTTACATGGAAGAGCGGCTCTGAGTGCATAAAACAGTGGCACGTCTACCGGCTCACTCACATTTTCATGGAATCGACACGTATTTGTAGCTAAAGAAGGAATCAGCAAGCGACAGAGAGAAAAAAAAAGAGTATTGGAATGAACCAAAACCACCTTGTCTGGTTTCTTTTTTCATGCCCTGCCTGAAACCGTCAGCACTTCCCTCTCTCTCCCCCTCAAGCGGGTTCAATGAGCCCAGATAGACAGAAAATGTTATCGTTTGCACCATGTGTAACCAGCCGGGCTAATTCAATTAAAATTCCATCCGAGGAGGAACGCTGAAATTGCGTAATGGTCGTGGGAGCACTGAATCTCGTAATGATCCTGTCAAGAGGCAAATGATCTTGTGGCGCGAACATTATGATAAATTCCTCGCAAAGCACAAGATGCTGGTTTCTTCACCCCCACCCCCCCCCCCCTCCTCCAACTCTCCCTGCATGGAAAATTCTGTTGCTATAGTTAATAAAGCTGTGATCTATATTTGCCCCCCCCCACCCCTCTCCTCTTTAATCTCCTTTAGTTACAATTGAAGACGGCTCTGTGTTTTATCTCACGCTCAACCCAGTGAAATTGGAATTCTATTTTTGCTGAGGAATCTTTTGGCATCTGTCAATGTGCGTTGCGTCAAGAGTCTGGCGGAACCAGGGCTCCTCGAGTGGCAGCGGCTTCTTCTGGGGCCCCTAAATCCGGTGAGCGGTTGAGTCGAGATTCAGATGCTCCTGGTGAGGCGGAGGTGACAGCCATGACTGGTTGGGGGGGGGGGGACCTATGAGATGGATTACTGTCACCGCTCTAACTTGGGATGCACGGAAAAAGCAGCGAGTGCGTGTGAGGAGAGGAGTGGGCGTTAAATGCAGGTGCTGCCAAACTTCAGCCCACCACTCACAAACACCGTTACACCGTGCACAGCTCCTGAAGGCAGCACGGTGAGAATGAAGCATGTGTTAGTTTAGCTGTTCAAACCCTTTTATGAATCAAGAAAAACTCGATATATGAAGTTAGAGCCGCTCTAATTAATACTTTTATATTAACAATGGATCAAACGTCTGACTGTGATATGAACATGGGAAATGAGTCCTTCACATCAAAGGACAATGGTGGAGGAAGTTCTTGAACATTTTAGTGAAGTAAAAGTAAAAATGTATTAATGACTTGCTTTAAAATAGACTTAAAGTAATAAAAGTCAGAGTGTAGCCTGTTCCCTAATGCAAAGGTTAATACATCATCATGGCTGAGACTCGTCTGTATCCATTTCAGCTGTGTCTTTACAGGCGAGGGCTCACACTTGTTTTTGCTTCCTGTTTCAAGGCAAATCGCTGTGTGGCTTCGTGTGGCTTTCAACTTTGGTGAAATTTGCGATATTCCAATTCAAGTATAGACGCGTTGAATTTACTCTTGTTGAGGGAGGCGGGGTCTAATGTCTGCTCTGATTGGATCATTGAACTAGTTCCTCTTGTTATTGATAACGTTTAAAATACAGATATCTGTTGATATATATGTGTTGAAGTAAAAGTGAAAAGTATCTGAAAATAAATCTTGAAGTATTATGATGTCTGTGAATATTCTCAGTCATCCAGGTCATGTTATATCCAAGTGCTAGAAAACAGGTCAACTGGACGTGGTTGAGTTCCTTGAAGACATTTCACCTCTCATCCTTTCTTCAAGAAACTCAACCACGTCCAGTTGACCTGTTTTTAGCACTTGGAAGTAATATGATCTTAAGTAAAGTAACTAAGTAAATGTACTTTGTTACATCCAACCACTGCTAATGGAACCAGAGATTTAGCTAATTGTTTTGGTTCTAAGGCCTAAATGTAACTTTACTGTAGTTTCCACACTGTTTCTTCTCGTCATAAACTCACAGCTCAGCATCAAACAGGAAGCAGAGCATTTGTCAGCTAATTATCCCGACAGTACCCCGAGGAGTTGAGACCAAATATTGGACTTAAATTTGCCTCGTGGATGAAAACTCGACTTCAAATGAATTCAAATATGTAAATGAGCAACGAGTTGAGATTATTTCTGTCCTAATGTGTCTTCATGCAAAACTCAGATTCCATATGTTCATTGACACAGTTATTACCTCGAGGAGGTGACGTTTTCATTGTGAACCACTGAACTGATTTCATTGAAACTTGGCGGAGGGGTGGTGGATATACATACAATGTTGGAGCAGATCTGAACAGGACCTAGGAATTTTTTTCAGTTTCTTTAGCATTGGGAAAGGACTGGACAAACTCTGACGCCTGATTTCTCAGCTCCAGCTGGAAAGCATTTTCCTACTAAAGGACTTCTGTGCATTCTGTCCACATGTCGTCATGCTACAAAAGGAATCACTAAGTGGGAGGAGAAATGATTCCATCAACACTTACTCACTCACTCAACATACATGTGTCAAAAATCTGTCCTTTTCTCCAACAAATTAGAAACATCACATTAGAGAGAGAATAGTAACATCAGTCAATTTAATCAAACATTTTTATTAATTCACGTGGCTCGTTTCTATACAGTTGAAAACATTATATAGAATTTAATTTCTAGCCTAATAAGAACTGGTCCTAGTATTTGTAGTCACTGTAATCTTGACTTTAACATTTCGGTCAAGTAATTTTAGAGGCAGGTTGGTAATTTTCCAACAGAGAAATTTGTATCAAAGTGCTACTTTTCATTCTACTTATTTTATTCTTTATTAAAATTCTTGAAACAGATGAAATTAATTGGATAGAAACTTCAAGCAGCAGATTACTGTCTCAGGCGGCACACGAGCAGCTGTAGACTCTTAGTTACTGTTCTTCAATAACGTCCCATTAGTACTAATGATGGTTCAGTTTTCTTCACAGGCTCCGTATCACCTGATTAATGATCCGTGTTAACTTTTCACAGTGGCATCAAATGTCCCTCACAAAGTCAAGGCAGCTTCTCTGAGCCAGTGGCAGCATCTGGTCAGAAGCTCTGACCAAATCTCAGCGTCTGCAGTTCAGTGGAATTTCTCCCGCTGATGTTTGATTGATGGATGATTCTCTGTGTTTTAATAAATCACTGAATTTTAGACATTTCCTCTTTTGTATTTGATAAACTCGCCTCCGTTTCCCCCTGAGCCAAACTGCTGCAAATCGATTATGGGTTGAACTTGACTTCTGAGCGTCACCTCGGTCACCTCTGCGCTTCCCTTCCTTCCTGGATGCACACACACATACACACACACAGTGCAAACATACATAGATCCCTGAGGAGACCCCCTGCTGAGGATGGGAGGAGAGGGTCTGTCTGCCCCCGTCAGGTGATGGGTCACGTCCCCCAGGACCTGCAGGAGTCTGTCTGATTAGCCCATCCACCACTCAGACCTCCACTCAGGGATGGAGAGATCAGCTGTGTGTGTGTGTGTGTGTGTGTGTGTGTGCCAGCATTGTTATGCTCGTGCAGACATGCTTTCACATGCGTGCATTCTATTATCACGTGCATGGTTCGTGTGCAGTCTGGAGGTCAGAGAGGTCAACTGCAGACTTCCCACACAAGACATCGTCTGTCAATTTAATCACAACTCAACCGGCGGACGGTCGGCACCAGATTGATAAAACTGCTCTGGAATTGCTGCTAATGGCTGAAGTCCACAGTGGCTCCTTCTCTCTCTCTCTCTCTCTCTCTCTCTCTCTCTCTCTCTCTCTCTCTCTCTCTCTCTCCTGCATACACACACAGACACACACACGTTCATGCAAACACACCCACGAACACACAATCCAGCCCCGTTTGATCTGCGAATGTGTGTCTTTGGCAATTTTTTTCCCCTCTGCCTTGCAGCTTCAGTCAACCAAACTTGAAAGGCTCTGCTTTTCCTCGGAGACAAGAATGAATCTTTTTAGGTCTATTGTGGCATTAAGCTTTGAGGGGCCACAACAAAGAAGTCAAACAGATATGTACACATTTTTTCCGTTGCTTATTTTTCTCAATTATTGGAATGGCTCTTGAAAGAGCAGTTCCTCCGACAATAAGTACAATTATTCTCTCCGTTATTTCCCTGCTCAGTAATTAGCTGCGATGTGTCGCAGTTGGAAAAGATAAAATTGCATTGCGTGTTTCTTAAAGATAACAACATGGAACGGATGAAATGGAAAGAATATGTTTACACTTTGTTCCCTGTTCAGAGACAAGCATGTGTGAATCATTTTTAAAACAGTCTCTTCACTTATAATGAATTTCATGATAAATCATTAATGCTGCTTAGACGTATCAGAGGATGCCAGATGCTTTTAATTCCCTCAAAGATTCAGCCTAAGCTTCGCCCTTTAACCCCCACATTCAGCTCGTCTGTCGGCCTTTCATGTGTGATCAACGCCGTGGTTCTGAACATGCTACTTTCACGCAGCCGCCATCCTCCCGTGCCTTCACCGCTGTCACTTTGATGTCAGAGGGATGTGGTGCATCTTAGTGATCCGCCGCTCATGAATTAATTAATCGTTTCTTGGGAATGTCTCAAACACAGCAGCTTGTGATCAAGTGCATTGTGGGATTGAGATAAGGCTTGGACATCGCCTGGCAATGGAACTGACACGAGGACCCTTAATTAGTTCAATTAATTAAACATGGGGATGAGGCCTTTGTGTTTGCGTGTGTGTGTGTGTGTGTGTTGACAGCTACCTGGAGATTGAGGTTTAACTGCTGGTGTGCAGGTCTTCAGCAGGTTGCGGCGGGATGATAAGAGAACGGGTTAATTAATGCGTGCTGGTGAGAACAGAGCTGCTCAGGGAAGATGTGTTGCTGCTGTTGCTGCAGGTATCTCATGTCTTCAGCTCTCATAAGTGCAGATGCAACGCAGGACAACGTGGTGGTCATGATAAACCTTAATTCCCATTTGTGGACTTGCAGTTTCCCGATCCTAACCTACAGCTCAGTGTCCTGTGTGTATAGCATTTGCTATTACACTAATACCTATGGCATTATTGGAGTATTTAACATTTTGTGAAATATGTTTATCCATTGCTTGCTGAGAGATGGAGGAAAAGATAGATACGCCTCTTGTTTCTGTTCATTCATTATTAACCTGGAGCCCGGAGGTAATTAGCTTAGCCTCGTGAACAGTCTGGAGGCAGAGTGGAGAACCACTGTTCTATGTGTGTACAGATTAAACAAAGAAGGTACAGCTATAGACTATATTTAAAGATGGACGACGCATCTCCACTTCCTCCCACTGAACAAAACTGAAGCCATCGTATCCTGGATATTGGGGCTGCCATTTTGAACTGGTGACGTAATTTAGAGACAGAGCCTGTAAAGTAGTGATTGTGGTGTGGAAATGTGATAGTGAGATCTCGCTGATAAACATTCAACCAATCGTGAGTCAGTCTCCGCTGTCAATCATGACGTGTCACCCATTTTTATCGAATCAAATAACTAATTAAAATCAAACTTACCAGAAAATTAAGATTTGTTTTACTTCTATGTGTTTTTGGGTTAATGACCCACACTCCACTCAGCCACCAGGGGCAAAGATTTTAACGTTTTCACAAACCTTTTCCTCATGCTTCTTGTCCTTAAGCTAAAGTACACAAAATTAAGCTAAACTGAGCTAATATAAGATAAGATAAGAGAAAATAAGCTGGGTTAAGTGCCTCCAGTTTTAGTTTTTTTCTTTCACTTTATCAAACCCAGTGAAGTGGGCTTCTGTACTTTCATGTACAGGCTGCTGTCAATCTTTTCTGACAGTCTTTATTTCAAATTTAAAAAAATTAAAACGTTGACTTTTCAAATACCTCACATCTTATTGAGGTGGGAAGGACCATGAACATCCCTGCTACAGCACATGAAGCCGTTAAAAAGAAAAAATAATCAAGCACACGAGTGCAGTGCAGAAATTATTCAGTATAGCTGCTATTCACTGATTTAATTTTTCCTCCGCAGCATTTTCATTATAAGGCATCAATCGGCTGCAGTCTTTGTGAATGGGATGGCCTATTTACATCGAGCAGGTTCTCACCACTCCACACTGCAAACTGCTGCTTGAATTACGAGGCGATATGAAAATTCTGCTGCTTCTGCTCATCTCCCAGCCTGCCCAGCTGCCAAATGTTCAGATGTGCTTTTATGTACTGTAGCAGGGATATTACAGTGTGTATTCCCTGGTAGCTCATACATCAGCGGGTGCAGAGTACATAAAAATCACCACCAAAGACAAAAAGTGCTCGGAGGACAAAAGAAGCGCTACCAAGACATATGAGAATGAGTTAATAGTGTAAATGTTGATATACAGCACTGTGCTGTATACAAATGTGTTTTCTATTCCAGTGTTGCATGCACACATTTATCTAAAATCCCCTTTCACTGCAGTGCAATTCACCTGACTTTGGATTTTCCCGCAATAATTTTCACTGTAAAAATAAGTAATGGAGTTCAGAAGGCCTGAATCCAGTAGAGAACACTGAAGGAGGAGGAGGAGGAGGAGGAACGAGGAAACAAAAAGAAATTCACAGTGCACTGTTTCTTTCCATTTGCCATGAAATTTTGATAGCCACTGTTACTTGTCCCTCCCTCTCTCCCGCCTTTGTCTGCCGAATTCAGTTCCTCTAGTGCCGGAGCGCTGAAAAAGCAACAAACCTCGACCTTCTCCTCTCTTCTCTGAACGCGTGGCATCTGTATTGTCGGAAGAAGAAGTGATGGGAGGGAGAGGAAGAGAGGGAAAGTTAGAGTGGGGCGAGGTGGAAGCAATTGCTGCAGCAGATGGATGGAGAGGTGCCTCCGGTGTCAGGTAGTCATGGTAACCTGTCAGAAAGGTGTCATCATGGGATCGTTCAGAGAGAGGTGAGAGTGATGGGAGCAACTTGTGAGGCCCATTCCACCTCGCACTTCATGCAAAGGCAAAGTTTTGTCTTCCAGACGAGGGAGGTTATAGATATGACAAGTCATCATGATGATGTTGTTATAAAAGAAGAAAAATAAATAGAAAACCATAGAGAGGGGCTCAGTAGATAACAATACCCTGTCCAGTCCACTCATGAAACCACATCCCGATTTTTACATATGTCTGCACTGAATTTCACACACTTATAAATATCAGTCCCCGTATCAAGATCCATGGGAAATCGAGGAAATTGTTATTAAATTAAATTGTTAAAATCTCACAATTTTAACGAAAGTAAAGAATCTGCTCCAAAATTGAATGTGTTCTTTTCTGACCTATGACAGATCTTTCCACTAAGTTTCGTGGTAGTTTGACGTTAAGTTTTGCATAATCTTGCTAATAAACTAACTAACAAACAGACAGGGGTGAAAACATAACCTCCTTGGTGGAGGGACACATGGAATGGCCCTCAGTAGAGCATGTAACTCCACCAAGGCCAATCCCCTAAATTTTGCATCAAATCTTTAATGTTTGTTCTACAACTATTGAAGAAACGTATATACTGTTGATTATCTCAGCTACACATTGGTGGTAGTTACAGGTTTTTAGTCTTATTTGTTACCATTAAGGGAGAAATTGCTGAAAATATCTCAAATGTTCTATCTTGGAATGTTACGGAAGTGAAAGAAAATTCTGAATCCGCCCTTTTTACCCAGATCTGCGCCAATATTTAGAGACCTTTCCCATGTCCCATCCTTCCATCTGTTCACTAGTTTTTACGTAATCCCGCTGATAACAAACCAACCAACAAACTAATCGACCGACAAACAAACAGACAGACAGTGGTGAAATCCTCATGGTGGAATAATAATAAGAGATGATGGTTTGTATGAGAACACACCAAAGAAACAGACAATTTAAAATGCCTACAATAATATGTAGACAGCCAGAAATTAAACATGAGATATTAGGATGAGTGAGAGCAGGAGACGCAAACCAGACAAGAGTTAAATCATGAGAGGAAAGTATGGAGGCAGCAGGTGTGTGTGTGATAATATCCAGGTGGAGGTGGCTGGGCTCTGTTTTCCTCCATCGCTCTACCGAGTCCTGTGGGGCGAAGAGGTGGAAGGCAGACGGAGGAGAAAAAAAAGGAAGGAGCAGTGGAGGGAGGTGAAAGGAGTTGAGAGTCTGTCTGGGGAGGTGTTGCCAACTTGCCAGCAGTCATCCCATCAGCCTCCTCCACGGTTTCCTCCACCTGAGCTCTCGTCGAGGCCAGTGTCGTCAGCCAGATCCATCACCCCTCTGCTGGAGAACCAAAATGAGGACCAACCTGCAACATGGTGCCACAGTGAGTCACTTCCCTCTGCAGAGTTAGTGACAACTTTCCTTCTTGATATAATAACCTGAATGTCAGTGTTTTAAATATGGCTGTTGTCTTCAGGCCGCTGCTACGCTCCTTACACCTGTCTCCCCCCTGAGGTATCACAGCAGGACAGGCTGAGGTGTAACCAATAACATTAGTGATGGCTCGGCTCCATTTAAATGTGTCAGGAAGCTTTGCCACTGACTCAGCATGAGTAACACCAGCGCTCTGTATCTAGAACACCTGAATGAAAAGCAACCATCATTAATGTTATTATCTGTGGTTGATGTGTCCATTGTAAGAAAGGTCTATATTCTCTCATTCCCTAAATATAGTCCCTGCAAAACAGCTCATCTTCTCAGGTAACGTCATGCTGCTCAACTGGGATTTACATATAAATATACATATATAAATACATATATATATAACAAAAAACGTTCCCACATTACCCATGAGGGTGGTCTTGAGTTTCCTCCTTCAAGCTCAGGTCCTCTACCAGAAGCCTGGGAGTCTAACGGTTCTTCTCAGTATCTTAGTTGTTCCCAGGACTGAGCTCTTCTGGACAGAGATCTCAGATGTTCTTCCTGGAATCTGTTGGAGAATCTCTCCAAGTTTGAGGGTTAAAGCCCAGAGTGCTCTGATTACCACCGGTTTCACTGCTTCCTTCACTGTCCACATCTTCTCCAGTTCCTCTTTCAGCCCGTGGCATTTTTTGAGCCTCTCATGTTCCTTCTTTTTCATAATGTCATATCTTGGGATCGCTACATCTATCAACACTACTTTCTCCTGCTGTTTGTTGAAAACCACGATGTCCGGTTGGTTAGCCATCACCCTTCTATTCCTAATTGTCCTACAATACTGCCTTTCTGTTGGTCCTATCAATCAAAACTGTTATCTCCATATCTACAACACTGTAAAAAGGGAGAAAACTCATCATTGCAAAGTTATCAGGACTTTAAATTGTATACAGTGGGAGATGAGCTTGATTTGTTGCCACCATTTCAAAATGTGCCTCAATTACTGATCATCTAAGTTACAAAGGCCCAACAACTTATAATTGATATTTATGCAAAAGTTGATATAATACGGTGTTTATATTTAACACTGCCAAGTATTTGGATCATTTAATGAGACCTTTAAAAAGTCCAAAATCGCCAAGATGCACATGCAAACCCACAGATTCTCTGCATGTGGTTGTCAACAACTATCTGCACTGAACCTCACGCACACTGAGCGACCACCAGCTCTAACTCTCCTGTCTCACAGGTTTCTGCTGGTGACGATAACTAAGCATCAGCTGTGATGAGTTTTGAGTTGATCTGGTGGATCTTATATTGGACATGGGACAAGCTGCAGCATCACATCGGACACTAACGAGACCTGAATCAATATACAGATTTCACATCATGCTGTTCAACACCGAGTCAAATGCAGATTTTTATCAGTGAGTGTATTTTCCACAGTGTCAGTAAAATGTGATGGATATTATCATGACTTTTCATGCTGTGTGCCTGATGCTGTGTGTTGGGCTGCACCTGTGTGGTTTCACTGAGCGTCTGTGAGAGGGGCTGCCACCTAAAGCAAAGCTTCCACTGACTGGGTGCACTGACTGGGTGCACTGACTGGGCGCAACGACTGGGTGCACTGACTGGGTGCACTGACAGGGACCATTGACTGGGTCCACTGCCTCCACCATGGTCCATTTAACTGCACCCACTCCACCATTGTGTCCAGGTCACTGCCTCAGTGGACCCAAACACACACACACACACACACACAGTAGGCGTGTCCCCCTCTGTGGTGCACACATCACTAGTTATTTCAACAATAAACAGATTACTGTCAATCAAGTGGAGATAATGAAATGTTTTGTCAGATCGGATCTATTTTTAGAGATCCTTGTCATAAAAATAGAACGCAGCCATATTTACAACTGACTATCAATCACAAATAGAAACATTACAAAATGAACAAAGCACAAACACACAGAAAAATGGGCCTTTCTTCAAATTGCATTTCAACATGACACAAAAATTACATGTGTTTACCCAGAGCTGTCACGTTTCTGCCCTTCAGTATGTCTTCAAGGAGACCTTGGATCTTTTTGATTTATTTCTGTGGATCTTTTGTTTGACTCAATGTGTTTATGGACTTTGGCCTTGTTGTTTTCTATTGGTTTGGATTTTGGATTTGTGTCTCTGTTATTTCCACCATGAGTTTATTACATCCAGTTTTCTTTTTTTTTACTTATCTGTGTTTCTCATTTCAGAGCACTCCTCTTCCTGTCTTTGTCTGCCTTCCCACCCTCTGTGACTTCCTGTGATTGGTTTCCTCTGTGTTAGTCATCAGTTGTGTATTAAGTCTGTGATTTTCTCTTTGTTCTCCGTCAGTTTCTCTCATCAGTGAAGTAGTGTTTGACCAAACTGAGGTTCGTGACCCTGCCGTTCCCTTTGTGTTTTGGATACCTCAGCCTGATCCAACCCGGTGTGTCAGATTAAAGACTGGGTATTGGAACTGTCCTCGAGTGGCGTCTGCATTTGGCTCCTCACCTGTTGTCAGTTTTACAAGAACATAAATGTGGGAAAACCTTCAAACCGGAGTCTCTAATAAATAACAACATGATAACTTGTTGATTTACCATTGGATGAGATCACTGAAGCTTCAAGTACAGGCTTTTTCAACACTCATATGCTTTCTTCTCAGTGTTGTGGCTAAACTTGTGATGTTTGGCTTTGCTTATATGAAGTCTGCAAGCCATCTGAATTGCAAGCTGTTGCCTGTTTGTGTTTTAAAAGTTCAAGGAGAGACAGTCAATACATTTATTCAGGATGCATGAAGATACAGTTTGACTGATACACAGCTTCAGAACAAGACAGCAGAGCTAGTGACATTATTAATTACATTATCACATTAAACACCCACTAATGTCACTTCATATACTTGTCAAAGTGTCATTGGTCATATACTGTTTATATGGAGAACTGTCCTACTTTCCCTCAGGACATCACTGGCAGTGGAAAGTTTTTTTCTACTGTACATCTATGTGGGCTGCACTTCTCTGGTACAATCCTACGTAAAATATGGCACCCGCTCATGTTTATCCAGTCCGGTGTTTACCTAGTTCTTTAAAATAATGGGTAGATTTGGAGGACTACAGCTACTCTGTAAAGATTAATACGTCCTCTGATGTCCTTCAGAAACGACAAGTAAAATAAATGCCAGTCTAATGTCATGTCCTGGTTGCAAATATCCCAACTGTCAGTTTGGAGATTGTGGTCTGGCTGATTGAAATGATGATTGACAGTTTGAAAGACAGCAGATGAACCTTCCCCACACTTCACTGAACATGCATTTTTTGGGCCGGGCAACGGCCTTTGTTTCTATTTCAAACGGAAAAAGCTTGGTGACTGTTCTGGAAATGCTGCCAAATTTCTCCCAAACTATACTTTAAACTCAGACTTTAGTTGTGCTTGCAGCCTGGCTCTGGGGATGTCAGCCTGGCTCTTGGTCAGTCGATTCATCACTTTGGTCCAGACTGAAATATCTCAGTGACTGTACGGTGGATCCACATGAAGTTTTATACAGACATTCAAGTCTCCAGACAATGAGTCTTTAGAGACTTAAATAATTCCCTCACCTTCCCTGAGGTTCCACCAGCACATTGATATTAATGTTTTGTGTCAAATTCGGAAAAGACAGATTGGCATGACGTGGTTCAGACATTAACGCTCCTCTCAGAATGAATTGTGAGAACTTAAGTGATCACTTAACATTTCAAGTACCATCACGTCAAAATGTGAGTATTACCAATACTTTGGTTTATGAGAAAAGACTAATTTTACAACAATACTTTAATGGCGCACTAAGTCAGAGAGAGGTGATTTTCTGATATAACGGCTGGACTATTGAGGGGACCATGAAATTCAAATTACACTCCCCACCATCTGAGTAGGCTGACCATGAAATCTTAGCCTTAGCGGTTACATTGCAGGTATCTGTACTACTTTCTTTGGTGATGGTAGTAGTTAAGAGTATCTTAAAAGTATGTTTGGACAGTATAAATGTAATCTAATGCTAGAGAATGATAATCATAATAATAATAATATTATATAGCACTTTTTAAGAGACCCAAAGAAGCTTTACATATGTCCGTGATGTAGTCTATCATGGGGATTTATGAAAAGACAACCTGATACGCACTGTGAAGCCCAGGAACAGACCAAAAATTTTTATTTAACATGAATGCAGGGCTTTCGAAACAATGATCACCCACATTTAACTGTGTATTAATAACTGTCAGTCACACAGATTTTAAGTAGCAAATGTTAACATTGTAAACTAACTTGGCGAACATGGTAAACATTGTCTATAATGAACATCAGCATGTAATGACTGTCTCTGTGAGCACGTTAGGTTTACGCTCCCAGCAGTTGAGCTTTGAGACCGATAGCGAGGCCACAGACTGAATAACTTGAGGGGAGTGAGGCAGAGTCATGTTTTGCACTGTTCTTATAGTTGTTAACTCGGCTCCGGGGTTTAGAAAGGCCGTCAGTCCGGTTATCATCTGAACATTCATTGATTTGTACATCAATTGGGCCAGTTCGGGCTGTATTGATTGGCTTAAATGTTTTCGGACGGAAATCTGGTTGCAGAGATGTCTTGAGATGTTGTCTGGTAGTAAGAGGAAAAGGTATATGACATTTTGCAGAAACACGTGATTCTTAATTTTGTCTGAC
The DNA here is from genome assembly GCF_022539355.2 of Hippoglossus stenolepis. Lineage (NCBI taxonomy): Eukaryota > Metazoa > Chordata > Actinopteri > Pleuronectiformes > Pleuronectidae > Hippoglossus > Hippoglossus stenolepis. The sequence goes on from NC_061485.1 coordinate 20,268,170, forward strand.
TGCCATGTAACAGGTACATTTCTGAGAATGTTGCTCTCATCATTTGAAAGTATGGAAATAGCCTGTAATCATCACCAGAGTTTAAGGCACATCTACTCTATGACAGTAGCTGTCAGAGTTGAACTTCTTTCTGTGAATCCTTTGTTTTCTGACGGTGATATTATGACAAAATTTCAAATGCATCCATTAAACGTAAATAAATTTACCAGAAAAGTTAGAGCAGCTGCATCTTGTCTCGAAAAATAAAAAGTTCAGTTGAAGTTAAAACAGAAAAGATGAAAGTAAACCTGAGTTTGTAGAGAACGCAATGTTTTGTGCCTGTGCAACGTTTTTAATTTTCCCAGGATGCATAGGACCTGAATGTTTTTGGTGGTGTCACACTCTTTTGACAGCTCAGTGCTATCTGCCTCGATTGTTTTCCTGTTTGGAAGATTTGATGTCTCCTCCTCCCCATCGAGTCCCCCGCGCAATCTCTCTCTCGAAAGTTTGTTATGTATGCTTTCATTCAGAGTAGGGAAAAAAACACTTGTCAGAGTCATTCTGAGAAAAAGTTTTTTACCTATCCTTCCTGCAGAAGAGAGAAGAAGTTTGTGACTGAGGAGAGTAAAACAATGTGGGGAAAAGCAGGCCTGTGATCAGTGGTAAGGCACAAGCAATTACAGACAACATACCAGACACTAGGCAGAAACAGGACATCACACATGCACACACACACATGCACATACGTTGAAGACACTGATAATCTCAAGCGTCTTTCTTTTAGGAAATACTGATACATTCCAGCTGAAATCCATTTAAAGCTCCCTACTTGGCATACTGATAAACATAAGTACACACAGTCACTCTCCCCCCACACACACACACACACACACACACACACACACACACACACACACACACACACACACACACACACACACACACACACACACACCAATCACATCCAATAAACTGGCTCCCACGTGCAAACAAAGATGGGGAACAGCCAGGTCCGATGTGGTACATAATGGGCCGGCCTTATCGTTCCAGTTCAATTACACACACTTACACTCATACACACGAACAAGGGCATGTGAGGAAAGGTGGCAGCCTCACTATTGGTTTTCCAAGGTGTTCCTGAGCAGCTGAAGGGAGGGGCTGTAATGCAAAGAGACAGATTCAGGTCACTCACTCACTGCTGGGATGAATATAGAAGGAGAAGGAGAGAAGATGCTTCATGTTGGAGCGGATGAGGAGTGTGTGGGATGAAGCGAAAGGCGAGGAGAAGGAGAAGAGGACTGAGGAGGTAAAAAGCAGGAACGTCTCAAGTCCTGCAGGAGGATGAAATAAATATGGTAAGGTTTTGGGAGAAGAGAGAGAATGCAGAAACAGACAGGCGGAGGCAGCATGTTGGATGAAAAAGCAAATGACAGAAACAAAGTGAATAGAGTCAATAAAGAGAATGGATAAGGGAGTGCGGCGGGGGGCAAAAACACGAGGATGCTTCGCATGCGGAGAGAGACTGTGAAATTAAAAGGAAAAGAGAGGAGAAGCGAGTGTTGGGAAGGAGTGATGAGAAAATAGTGGGATACAAATGGAGAAGGTGTGAGAGATGGCGAGTGCAGAGCCAGAGGAGGGGGGAGTGTAGTGGTGGAGGGAGATGGGAGATGGTAATTGACATGAAGGGAAAGTGACAAGCGAAAAGATGAGTATGCAGGGAGGAGGAGAAGAGTCAGAGAGAAAGACAGAATTACTATTGAATGAGGAATGTGAGGGGAAAAAGCTTTGGAAGGCGATGCAGACAAGAGAGAGAGGGAACAGGCTGTCACACGCAGGTTGACATTCAATATACACGGCCGACGAGGATCTTAAATCATTGAACAAAATAGCCTGTGTAATGACAAGGGATTGTACTCTGCTTGCACATAATTCATGGAACTGTGTCACATTTAGAGAAGCGGCCACACCCATTCCTGAAGTCAAGTGAGGTTTAAGCCTCAGTTTTCTTCATCCAGTTGAGGCTTCTCTGTTTTTCTTATTGATGTGACAAACCCCGTTAGAATGTGCCTGAATAATGCACTTTGTCTTGACAAGAGATCTGATCTGTAATATTCTGATTCCTCGGTTAAGGACCAAAACAGTCAGAGTTTGTGCACAGAAAAAGGCAGAACTTCATTAGCTGGAGCGTCTTCCTTCCCTCTCCCTCCTGAGATCTGAGCGAGCGGAGGTGACGTGCAGGTCAGAGCCTCTGTCTTTCTCTCTCGCTCTCCCACACGCTGAATATGTAAGCCTCTATGAGGATGCTACAGGTGCAGTGCTGTGCAGGGGGTCTTTGTTCAGTGTGTGTGTGTGTGTGTGTGTGTGTGTGTGTGTGGGTGTGGGGGTGGGGGTTGACAGGTGGGCTGGAAACCAACCACACTTTCTTTTCCAGCAAGAGCGGCGCATGGCTTAATACGTCCCTCGGCTTATTATCACAGCCGAGACCTCTGATATGCAAAGTGACTATCAGCTAATTCTTGGTGTGTTTGTGTGACGAGATGTATTTTACATAAGAGCTGAGATAGGGAGAAGGTCACTGTTCCTTGAAGAAATGTAAAGACATAATAATTATAATAAAAATAATAAGAATAAAAATGATCATATTCATACGCACTTTTCAAGCTTCAGCAAAAGTGTAAACATTAAACTCAGAAACCCTTGCAACCCGCCTTGTAGCACAAGTTTCGACAGCATATATATTAATAGCACTATACATCGCCTATAAAAGCAATAAATCACTGCAAGTATAATAATGTTTTAAATCAAATAGAATAAAATAAAACAAAGTCTGGTTAAATTATAAAGGATAATATAATTGTGTTCGTGAATATGTACTGTATGTATAGATTATACAGAGGGTTATATACATTTCAAATGATAAGATCTATATAAAACAATAAACTTAAAATTGTAGACGAGAATAAAATAATAGAATACATGTAAAAAATGATAGACAAAATCCATCTGTTACATTAATCTAAAATACTACTATAATAAAGTTCTGTAATGTTGGCCACTGATTTTGATTTAGTTTTGTGAGGACTAATTACACACGCGCACACACACACACACACACACACACACACACACACACACACACACACACACACACACTGAAATAAAGGATGATGTCATCATGGGCTGTAATAAAGATCAACATTACTGCATATGTAAAAAAAACCAAACAGGTCAACCAATCTCCGGACCAGTGCACCACCCGGCGGGCATCCGGAGTGACCCAAATCAAACACACCCCGCGAGCGGCAGGTGCATGCTGGGTGTGATTTCTCCTCACGGCTCGTTTGGCGCCAGCTCTGAAAGTCTCCAGCCTCCAATCAACTAAACTTCACTCAGCGTTCAGCAGCGCGACCGGAAAGAAAGATGACGACTCGGCCCAGCTCTGCGAAGAGAGAGTCACCTGTGAGGAGCAGCGTGGAGCAGAGGGGGGAGGACACGAGGGCGGAGGACACGAGGGCGGAGGACATGACGGTCCCTGATGTCCACACAGGTGAGTCTCCACGCAACCACTGCGTTGCCTGGCAACGTGCTGGTGTGTGTGGAGCAGCTCATACAGACTGTGTGTTAGCTGCCTCGCTGATTCTCTGGTCTGCTGTTAAAGTTAAGTGTTTTGTTCACAAAGCCTTTTACGTCCTTTCAGCCTTTGAGCCTACTTTATTAGATTGTCAGCCATTTTTGTTTTATTGACTTGAGTTTGTCCTCTTTGGTTTGCTGAGACAAGGCGTATGGGTTTGGTCCAAGGCCTTAGTTGTGTTTCTATTTGATTACTTCTGTAAACTTGAACGTTCAGTTAATTCATATGTTTAAATGTTAATTTACTAGAATGTGTTTACAATGTTAACAGTTAAGTTATTTACATATTTATATTTACACATGCATTATTTACATATTTGCACATTTAAATATGTTCATAAGCATCATAAGAACAGGACTAATGAGGTGTTGAACCTGCCTCTGTAGTTCTGAGGCCTTCCTGGCTTCTTATTGGTGGGTTGAGTCCCAGTGAGAAGCTGGAAGTGTGTGTTGATGTAGAGGAGCAGTGTGGAGAACAGTGCTGCTCAGAAGTGATCCGTCTCCATCCTGGGGTTTCTTCACATAAAGAGTGATACCCCACATCAAACCCTCAACTTACACTGCTATCACATTACTTAACTTTCACTTCAGTAGATTTTAAATAACAGTACTTTTACTTGGGTGCAATATTATATTTTCTGGCTGCTACATTAGCAAATGTTACTACGCTTTATATCCATAACCTAAATGTGAGTTCTGGCTAATTGACTTAACAGGCTCTGCTATTAACACCAAACAATAACATTTTCCTATTGAGCTGTATTTATTTTAATTAGACTCATTTTTCAATGAGACGTTCTCTTGTTTTACTTGGAGTTAATACTGGCTGAGAGGATAAATATCCTAAAGGTACTAGCATGTGTCCGGACATTTCACTGTTGGTGCAGTGATGTGTTCCTCAGTATGTAGTGCAGCAGTACTTTTTATTGCTGGCACTGATGACTGCTGTGACAGATGACCCATTTAATTTCTGAAATAATGTCACAATTACCGCTGAAAAACAATAAGCTCTTTATTTAATCACTCTGACTTTATGAAGTGGAGTAAGTGTAATGACAGTAATAACTTCTATTGACCTGAACAGAGACTGCATCATCTTACTCCATATTCAAATTGTACATTCAACCCCCCCCCCCAAAAGATTTAGCACATCCAGTTCAGCCATGACTCAATACACACTGTAGAAGAAAATATTATTTTATGTCTTTTTATTTTAAACTGTCACTTTGTTTGGTTATAGAAATAAATCCTCCAAAAACATGTTTGAAAACAAAAATATTCCTTAATATTCTGCATTAAAATGTTAAAAAAATATCTAAACTTATGTAAGATATTTAGTTGAGTTGTTATCCCAAGTATTTCGAACAATTTTCAAACGTAGAGAAATCCTGTTATAGTGTTGCCTGTTATTTTTATCATGTCCTCTTTGCGTACGTGTGGTTGTCTTTATGTGATACCTACTAAATATTCCTACAGTGATAAGTACAGTGTGATGGATGATAGCATGGGGTGGGCGGGTCAAAGTTTTACAAAGCTAATAATCATAACTATCATTAGCTCAAAGTCATTAGCATTATGATATGATATCGAGCGTTGGTGTTGTTGTAACAAATGTGCTGGTGGTTTGTCGTATGAGCTGTAACTTAATTAGTTTGGTGTAAACTAAACTTCTAACAGCAGTGTGCTCACTGCACAATGCTGTTAGCAACTTGTCTAACATAGTTCGTAGGTCACAAGAAAAGTAACCTACTTGTACTGAAGCTCTACTTGATGTGATATACTGTGGTCATATGTCAGCACCATAGCAGCAGGTGTATGGTCTTAGAGTGTAAAGGCTTCAGTAATGGATTCTGACTGTGCAGAGCTAGTGATTCTTTTGTCATTGCTGGATCTACCACTGGTTCCAGGTGAACAGTGAAAGGATCTTTTTTTTTATCTTACCATGATGTCTCAGAACAGCTGCTGATTGGTAGCAAGTCACAGTTTCACTTCATGTTTCATTTGTTCTTTTGAACAGGCGATGCAAATCCATTAAGGATTAGGTGTCATATCTGTGACAAAATATAAATAAATACTCCGGCTCACAATGAACCTTGGAGTCTTTCAATCTAAAGGAGAGCATAACAAAGAAACCTGAAATGAATGTGACAATTACTACTCCTCTGTCAAACTTAAGTAATTAAGCTGAAAGGAAAACTTTAACAAGTTTAAAAAGTCATCTTTTTTTGTTCCTGAATCTTTAGAAAGGCTGACGTTTGTTAATTTTACTCGACCTCTCCTCTTGCTGAGTGGCACAGAGGCAGCTTTTCAACCTGACACAGATGACCTCATGATGAAGTGTTCTAATAGAAATTTATTTTCAATTCAAGTCCATGACATCTGCCTCCGTGCAGCATATGTGTTTGTGTGTGTTTTGCTGTGACAGGCAGACACACACACACACACACACACACACACACACACACACACACACACACACACACACATTTTACAGACCCATACTGCTATTTTTCTTCCTTTGTGTGTGTTCCTGTCTGTTTGGATGAAGGTGTGACCTCTGGCTTTTCGACAGAGAGGAGGGAGAATCAGACGAAAGGAGGGAGCGAGGGATGGAGAGATGGATAGAGGGCTTGATGATTAGAATGGTGCAGAAAAAAAGTGTCTTTGCGAAAGAGAAGAGGAATGAGGTCATTATCTCTGTCCTCACCTGTGGCCTCCAGTACACACACACACACACACACACACACACACACACACACACACACACACACACACACACACACACACACACACACACACACACACACACACATACAGTCCACATTTCAACAGCAACAACACCGACTTTCCTCGATCCTCCTTCCTTCCTTCCTTCTTGCTTGTCTCCTAATGCACAGATTGTTCTTTACTGTCTTCTTGTCAGTCCTGCATATATGAGCTTTTAAAGTCCCTCCTTCCTGGTACATTTCTCTCTCCCTTTCTCCTTTTGTATACAAGTGAAATCAAACCATCACAATGATTTCTCTGCTCCTCGCATCACTATTACAATCGCTCGCGCCAATTCCCTTCCCTGCCCTATTACTGTTCAATTTTCTTTGTCTCCCTCCCACCTTGTCCCCGGTTTAGAGCACAGTATAGGCTGTAATCACATCCACTGGACTGTGATCACCCCTCTCCTCCTCTTCCTCTTCTGTGCCCCCCCTCATTTTCGCAAGGCGGGTCACGCCTCTTGAGGCAGCAGAGCAGAGAAATTGCCTGTTATCGGGGGTCGATTTTTCATGCGCTTGTAAATTGCTTTGTATTGACACTCTGTCAGAGCGGGGTCGTCACACCGGCCCGGGCCACTAGCCACCCTACAGTCGCGCTGCTGATCTCGGGGTGCTTCCAGCGGGAATGAGGGGGTCAGGAGGGGTAAAGCTGTGTGAGTGTGTGTGTGTGTGTGTGTGTGTGGTGTTGTCTGTAATCTTTGGAGTGCATTGAGTGTGTGTGTGTGTGTGTGTGTGTGTGTGTGTGTGTGTGTGTGTGTGTGTGTGTGTGTGTGTGTGTGTGTGTGTGTGTGTGTGTGTGTGTGTGTGTGTGTGTGTGTGTGTGTGTGTGTGTGTGTGTGTGAGTGAGTCATACATTTCTGTTGGAATGGGAGGAGGCTTTCATTCAGGGTCGCTGAACAGAGCTCGGGTTGAAAATTACAATACTAACACTAGCTGCCTTTGTGCAGATGATATTTCAGTTTGTGTATTTATCTTTAGTGCCTATTGCAATAAGACATCTGCAAGTGGTTGCAACACCAAATTAAAATGTTTGATAAAACGTATCTTGTGAATATATTATTAAGATAGGTTTGTCTTATTCTTACTCTTTTCTCTATAAGTCCTCAAACTACTGAAATCAGGTAAACTAGCTGTATATGCTTTCTTATTAAGGTTTCTGCTCTTTATTTTTTTTATCTTTCATACCTCTACGCTCTCTGTTTTGTCTCTCTCTCCTCATTATGTTGTATGTTGTCATAAACTCCTGAACTGCAGCTTTGAGATTAACACATTAACACATACAAAATTGGTGGCCTTATATCAAGGGAACATTAACATTTTTCATGCGTCATACAGAAGTACTGAACAACTATCAGACTAATAGTTCTGATTCAATTGTTGGAACTGTTTTTCTTTGGGAAGGCATCTGATGTCAGATAGTCGTGTAGATGAAGATGCAACTTGCAGCTGGTTTAGCCAAAACAACTTACTCAAACAATTGGTTTGAGTAAGCTGCATGCATGGAACACTTGGGACAGGGAGCAGAAATAAGGGATCTTACCCCCCCACCACCACCAATTAGCACATCAGAGCGATAGATAACCAGCCCATGGGTTAAAAGCACATAAAGCAAATGGGACTATAGTAAAGACCCTCTCAGGGTGACTGAGTTCATTCCCCTCCAACAGGACTCATCTCTGATTCATATTTGATTGTTAATTCTCTTAAAGGAAGAAACATGAAAAGACTCATAGTCCCAAAGGTGTGAATTCTTTCCTCAAACCATGGTCTCTCACTGAAATCACACACAAACACTGCATTCCCCCCTCTCTCACTTTTTCTCACCCATAGATGTGTGAAATGACTACAGATAGATTGGTACATTACACCACATTACAATCTTGACTACAACCAAGCTGAAGTAATATGAAATTAGTAATCAATTTTAGGCATAGGGAAAGTTGATGTATTATGCTGTTGTTAAACTCTCAGTACTAAATTCCCTCTTTTTGTGTGTCTGTTTTCAGCTGTTTGTGAGTCCTACTTTACTCCAAGCCAAATGAACAGCACACTCAACCAGAACAGTGTCTTTAAAATGTTCTTTCTCAACATTTGTGTCACCATCACCACAACTTTACTTAAACATTTTAGTTGTTTGTCCACTGGCCAAAGCATCTTTTCCTAGGAGTTACGTGGAGATACAGCAGCTAGCGTTAGTTATTGTGTTGTTCCTTCACCAACCTATTAGTAATACACCGTCTGTACGGCTACTTCAGATTGTCTAAACAAGAGATCCAAAGTTCCACAGGAACACTCTGCTGGCCTTAAAACCTGAAACAGCAGAGACCGCTGGCAGAATTTCTGTTGCCAAGCAACCAACGATGTTTCTAGGAAATTCCACATTGAGTCGATGTTGGGTTACCGGCCCACAAGCGACTGTTTGGGTTCCATCCAAACAGTCACTACAGTACATCAGCACTAAGTTGCACTTTTTTTATTTTTACATTTCTGAATAGTCTCAGGTTCCACACCCTTCATCACCCTTCATCACCTTGATGGTTAACTATCTGCTTTCATCACTTCCCAGGCATTTTGACCAACACATAAATCTGACCAACCTCTGCCTTTCTAGATAGAAAGGACAGAAAAGCTGACATTTTCTTTGAAAGAGATTCCTTTAGATTTAATTGAACTAAAGGAATCAGCCCCTGGATGAGTGGGTGTTAGCAGACATATACAATATTCATTTTTCTCTGCAGCCATTGGCTTCAGTGTGGTGCCATTTTCCTGGCAAGCTGTGCCAGTGTCTGTGTTTGACACCCACTCCTTGGTAGGGTGGCACAATCTAGACCGCACTGGCACAAATCTCATACCCAGCTACAGCAATGAAAACATGATTTAAAACACACACAAAGAGGAAGCAGTGGAAAGAAAGGAATGAAAGAAATGGATGAAAGATGAGGATACAAAGCGCCTGGACAGGAAGGAGAAAAAGAGGCAATGTGAGGAATCCAATAGTGGTGTTGAAAAGAGAAAAAAAGGATAAAGTGAGTCCAGATGCGGTGTGAAAACGGAGCAAGAGGAAAAGGCAGAGACTGATAAATGAGTAGAGAGAAATGAGGATTGCCTGAGAGACTTTCTGTCTTCCTTCTGCTCCCTCCAATGTAGCGCCAAGCCAGCCCCCCTGGCAGACGTCTCCTCCTCCACCTCGTCCTCCCCACTTGCTTCCCCTCCCTTCATCCTCCCGCTGTCCTCCCTCTATCCTCCTCCTCCGTCCTGTATGGCACACAGCTGCTCATACACTCCCCATGCATTAGGATTCATTCATTCATTTGCCATGAGTTGGTCCTGAAAGAGCTCTCCAATCTGCAACTACACCATTCCAAAAAATTAGGGGAACACTTTTTTTAATTAAGTGTTCACATAATTTTTTTTGACTAGTGTAGTTTGTCTTCGAGCACATTATAGCTGCACTGGGCAAGACACTCGTGTGAAAACGCACCCCATTTATTGGTCTTACTCATAAGTTGGGTTTGCAGCTGATGTGAGAGTCTCATCCTGACCGCCTGATGAACTAATCTTTATAAAAACCTGCTGAATTCATATTTATGTTCCTTCTCTTCTGTCTGCCGCAATCTGTGTGTGTGTCCTGATCCTAAAGCAGCAGTGGAACACTGCTAAAACAATGAACGTAGCGGAAAACTCAAAGCAATTATGTTCTGTCACTGCATCTATGTAGAGTCGTCCACGTCCGCATCGTGATGCATCTATGAATCGATTAATTTCCCCACCTCTAAAACCCAGTATTCACTCCACTTGTCTATGTTTTGATCTCCACCTTCTGTGGGAAATATCTGGTAGCTTGATTTACACTGTCATTTGATTACACTTTAATCATTCAGATTGATGTGGTCATGTTTAAGATGTCCTTTAGAAATATGCCTATCCTGTATCTTTGTGAATCAACTTACAGCAGGTTGCTAGCTTGTAGAATGATGCTATGTATGATAATAACATCCTTGATTGGTCAGTAGCCACAATACCCAAGCTAGATTGACAGGTCTATTAAGAGGCAAAATAATTGGTTCTTAAGCTGTTAAAAGCTGCAGTCCCCACCAGCAGATTTATTACTGAGCAGGTAGCATACTGCAGAGCTTGTTCGCTGAGCAAAGCATTTTTATGGAGACTACACCAAATCCAGTCACTAGAACGATGCTAAAATGTTTGGTAAGATTAATAATTTGCTAATTCTTTGTGTATGAACAATCCTTTTTGCATAGTACCTCTATCCATTTAATATATAAATGTTTATTGGTGCAGCTCTGATTATTTTTTACATTAGTCAAGATATTTGAATATCACCAACATGAATTTCAGTCATGTATTTAAGTTTAAGGCAACATACAATAATTATCTTTTACAATTAGTAAGTCAAGGTTAATTTCAGGCTGCCAATAATTTCTAGGAAGTATTGATGTAATTGTTGACTAGTTTTGTGTCCCTGTACTACACTGAGACCACAAATCCTCGCCGGTAAGTAATTCTTTCAGTTCCAGGAATGTGAGGAATCAAAACTTCATAGCAAAATGCAAAACCTTCCCCAACCTCAGTCAGTGTTTGAGTGTTAAGTCTTAAGAGAGCTGGACTCACAAACAGCTGAAAATGCTGCTGTGGGGATTTTTGCATAGCCATCCTTATCAGACACACAAAAAGAGGGAATTTAGTACTGAGAGTTTAACAACAGCATAATACATATTTTCTGGGTAATGAAGACATTCAAACTTTGAGAAATTCAAACTGTTATCTCTCACTGCCACTTGGGAATACAGAATTGCAAATTAGGCTTGTGGAGTCCTCAAATGTACAAAAGTCATATGTTGCTTCTGTAATTCCCCCAACAAATAGGTTGCTGTGCAGAGATAAGGAACATTTTGCTATTTTGAGTTAAAGAAAGGATGTCTGTTTGAGATTCTATTACATGTGGGAAAATAATAATAAACAAAACATCATTCCGCCACAAAAATGGGTGAAATACTTTAGTATACAATAGTGTGTTTTTGTAATTACATGGGTCATTCTGCTGTTTGGGGCCACTGCGAGTAAAAGCTACTGCCAGAAATGTGAGGTAAAATGCCTTTATCCTGGGATTGCCATTTGTAAATGCAGTTTGCTGTGATTTGTTGAAAGAAACACACAGTAGATATGACTGAAGTGAGGAAAAGTACTATGCTTTAAAATGTCAAAGACATCATCTGCAAGTGGACCACAAGCTCCATTTCCTGTGCGTGTTTTTGTGTGTGAGGGAGAAAAGAGAAAGGAGCTTATTGAAAGTGGGTAAGTGATGTCATTATTCACCCTCCACAGTAAAGGGTGTGCTGTTCTGCACCTTCACATTGCTTGTCAGTGTTATATTATACAAGAATACATTTTTTAATATAGATGTGACAGACATGAGGCACAAGATGGAGAGTCGTATAAGTCTTATAAGGACTAAGATGAAAGGGAGTAGGTATAACCAGGAAGGTTGGGAACCTGGTTGTCGCATGCTGGAGAAGATGTTTTATTGATCATTTAATTTCATGTCAATACTGGCAGTATTTATTGCACTTGTCCTCACTTGAACATATTGTGTGTTCCAATGACTGTATTGAATGATGGACAACATGGTGCAGAAATCTAGATCATGTTAGCAGATAGAACATCAGCAAATGCATCTTTCCCAATGATCATTGTCATCAGGATGATGTATGATCAAATCTTCATTTTTCTTTGATTTTCATTTGACTTAGATTGATTACTATCTGTCAGGCAGCTGTGTGGGTGTAGGTGTATTGACCACGACTCAAAGTATTTAATAGTTTTTTGTGCTACGTATGAAAAAATATTTATAAAACAGTTGCAGGAGAAAGATGGAGATTTGGGCACGTTTTCTTTTGCTGGTAGAATAATCTATATGACATGATGGTTAGAACCTTTCTCTAATTGTAATGATGGCTGCTGATGTTCTTTACCTTTTTTATATGTGGTTCTAGGCTCCTGAGTACAAACTCTCATTGAATTTTTCTGATCACAAATTTCAATGCAGTCAACAGGATTGAGTAGTTGTTGTCACTGTGTGTTCTTGGTTGTGTTTTGCTTTCAATTAGCTTGTCAGTTAGAGATAACATCTGGTAGTGACAGTAATTCCATCGACATTTACTAGAATCTTGTTCTGTCAATATCTTGTGTGACCTGCACCAAACACTTATTTATTACTTAATATTTACACATTATTTGTATAAATGTCATAGGTTAATTTTATTCGAACTAGAATGCATTTTACTAAAGGCTGGGATAATAGGCATTTAACTGTTCAACAGATTTAGTAGTTGGTACTAATACCATTGAAAATCCATGATTCTGTACCATGGTACATAGACACCCACACCTTTCACCTTTATAAAGTTTACACGTTTATATTTTTGTCACGCTAGACAGTAATGACGGTAGCCTACTAACGTTATGATCCGAAGATAGACTGAAGATAGACTTCACTGACCTGAATGTCTGAGGTGATTGGATAAGCTTGAAGAATTTCCTTCTTTTGTTCATAGTCCTCTGAGACACCATTGGCAGACCTGTTGCTGCACCTGAACTTGCCAACGCTTTTCCGTATGATTATGTTATTGTTACTGTGTCTCCCTTCCTTCTTCTGCTGCTCTTTGTGTTTGACGTCAGGCTCGAACACTTGTATGATTGTTATGCTGCTCTTGTCAGTTCTGGAAGAATCACATTCCCAATACAATGACTGCAGCACCCTCTATGGTGCTGAAGAAAAAATAAGCACAATCACGTTTTTAGAATTTTGGCATTTTATTGGTGCCAAAGTATTGGTTTCTTGAGATATCCCCTTATAGTTACACCCTGCTGGTCACAAACAGACTATCACAGACTTGTGTATACAGAACACCTTGAGGATACCCTGCACCAGGACAACATGCAGACTCTGAAGTGACTTTGGCTGGGAATATTAAACCTGAATATTCTTGCTCTGGGGTGAGAGAGTGGACCCACCTCACGTTGATTAAAATTCTAAATTTGTCATATGTATAGAATAATGTAATCACAATCTTACTTTGATTATAAGAAGGCTTTGATGAAGTTGTTAACATGCATAACAAAGGAGACTTTGACAGTTTTCTCAATTTCATGCATGGATGAACATGAGCAGCTATAAAAACAAGGTGAAGTCATTTGGGGAGGAGACGCACCTTGTAAAACCTGTAATGAGCAGACTTATCTGCAGGATGCACCCTGCTAGGAACAGCAGGACAGCATCTGGTTGTTTGTGTGGTTGTCCCTCACCAGATGAAGCCAGGTTCATTATGGCATCCACACAAATATTCTGAGATGTCCTTCAGTGAGACTTGACCCCTTCCCGCTTTGTATGTGGTAAATGTCCTGTCTAACTTGCAAGACGGCAGAGGAAATGTTGCTTTTTTGGTGCTGTAGCTATCGCAAGCTGCTTGAGCGAACCCATGTGAGAACACAGCAGGAACATTTCGGGAAAATTAACAGCAAATAAGGATAAAATAAGAACAAAAAAGAGGTGCCATGTAGAAGATGCTGAAAAAGATGTTAACTTGAGCCGTTTGAGAGGATTCCCTGCTGTGTTCACACATCAGATTCTCCTGGATTTCTACAGACTTTTTACAAGGACGCCAGGCGGATGAAGTCCATAGAAACTGTGAAGTGTCTCACTCGACATTTGCGTTCACACGTGCAACTCCTCCAGAGAAAATACGGAGGAACCAGTCTGAAAGCAGCTTTGGAAAGACACCAAGATTCTAGGCCTTTGATGATCAAGTCAAACACCGCTGTTGATGTACTGTAGACAAAAACATTCTACGCAGCAGAATCTATACATTATGTCCTGCCTCCTGCATGGATACAATCTCAATACATTCACATCATAATTTCTTCAAAATGTGTTTCTCAATTGAACAGCGTAAATGGATGTCGCAGGGCAAATGTACAATATAATGTCAGTTACCTGGCCTCGCTGACATTCCTACCACAACTGCTGACTTTCTTGCCTTCTTGTTTACTTAAATAAAATGCATAAACTCATTTCACACAGAAATACCTATCAAATAGGGGAGAATTCCATATTTCATTGTGTGACCCATCAACATGAGCACAACAGGGCCTTGAAATTCCCACCACTGCACAAACTGTTTCTTCCCCAGCTACTCAGCCCACAGCAAGAAGAAGAGCATGACTAAGTGGCATTTATATTTGATCGAGTTTTGACCTATAAATCATACTTACTGTGCATAATTGTCATGCAGGTGTTGTGCTGACCTTTATTCCACCTCCTGCATTCATCAGCCCTGGAAGGATTTCCCTGAGATTTGTTGTAATTATTTTAGCCAAAAATAGTTGGTTTTGCGGCAACTACAGTCGGTAATTGCAAAGTCAGTTGTGAGCTTTTTCAGTAATATTTAGCCATGTCCTGTGGCAGTCTATATAAATCAGTAGAATACTTTTTTGTTAATAAAACTTAGCAATAATATCCATGTTTATTTACTTCCACAAAGCATAAAAATGATCAAATCAATATAGGGAATGAGTGTGGGAGTCAGAAGTGGAGTGCAAAGAAATAACTTGTTTGCCAAAGTCATCAGACTCACCTTCATGGGTAGAACAAAAGTTGAGAGTGTTTGTCCTTTACAATATTTATTTGCTTGTGTTTGCATTGAAAGTCAAAGGTTGAAGTACTTTCATTAGCAACAGACTAATTAACTCTGGACATTATTGATCAAATACATCTGGAATTCTCATCATACTTCAAGCCTTTAATTTTGGCTCACCTCATGAACTCCCCATCGACTGTCTTTTTTTTAAATTCAAGTTTTCAAACTGTTGTAACTTCCTCAGCTTTTACTACTGCCTCTGAGAAACAGCTCTTGTAGATTTCTCAGGTGAGTATTCTGGTCTTATAAGTTTCAATTATTTTAGAGATCCAATATAATTAAATTAAAGATTATATCTAAAGATTTATCTTTGGTCAAGCAAGGTAATTCATAAAATAGATTTATAAATGTTATTAATGTGTAATGAACTCACCTAATCGTCATAAGCCTATATAAAGTTCAATACAGTTCTTGCAGACCACCAAGTGTCAGTGAAGGGTGGACAAATTCTTCCATGATAATTTGTCACATCCCATCCTCTGACCAACAATCCAAAACCATCATACATAACATAACATTTACCCATTAATGACACTGGAACCAGAAATTAGTTTTTTTTACTTGGTTATGAAAAGCTACCAGTTAGTTTTTTGGTCAATTAATCAGCTAATTGACTTGTCGCTCTAGTTGGGTTTTGTTAGTTTTAGATCTAGTTTTTTTTTCTGTCACTAAGACTTGTTAGTGTGCAAGTCCTTTATTTTACTTTAATCAAGCAGCAAACTTGCAGCTGAGTGGCAGAGTCAAAACAGAAGAGCTTTAAGCTGCACTTCCTGGTTGCTCCAAGGTATGAAATGTTTTATATATTATTTATGCATCACAAAATTAAATTTTTAAGTTGGGTTTAAATAGATACATTTAAGGAGCTGCATGACAGATACATCTGACACTGATGATGATAAATTAATGTTTAATAATGATGTAGATCAGAGCATTTTACATTACATTCCCCAAAATATAACCGAATACTTAAATACTCTCTAATATGTCTAATTTCCTTTTAACATTGATTGATTGCTTCTGTTGGGACATTGCTATGATTTGTTGTCCAAACAACTGATTTAAACATTACTATTATCCTTTTAGGTTCATTGGTGCTATGCAGTTTACAGTAGTTTGAAACTATGTAGAAATAACTTCAATGATGCAAATTTAAAGATCCAAACTGTATTTTAAAATAAAAATTAAACATTTATGACTGAAAACATGAATTATTTTATTAAAAGAGTAATTCATAATATTATTTAATTAATCTTCTTATATGTGCATAAAACAGTGGCTTTCCGGACCATTGTTTAATTTTCAAGAAAAATACTGATTGGCATATCCAAATCTCTCTTAACCAATGGGACAGTGGTTTCATTTGAAAATCTTGGGTCCATGTCAGCTTACCCAGCCAAAGAACATCCCAAAATGTGAGCTGATGGTATATAATACAACACACACACACACACACTCCCTAATACTTTATTTATTTATATTTTCATTGCTTATGGATGCAGAAAGAGGGGTGCAGAGGGAGCTAGAGAGGTGGCGGGGAACCATGTTTTTGAACAGGTTGGCGATGATCACAGAGTCTGGGGGGCCAGTGTAAATGACTTATTCATGAACCCTTCTGGCCCCTCACAACCCCTGGGACTACACCAAGCAGATGCAAGAGGGAGAGAGAAAGCGAGAGAGAGATGGAGAGGGAAGGGGAGGAGGGGAAGATGCAAGGGAGGAGGAGTGATGTGGGACAGAGAAGAGAAACTGTGTGAGCACAGAGGTGGAAGGATGCAGAATGGGAGGGAGGATGAGCTTTGCATAAAAAGACAAACACAAAAGCAAGATAAAAAGGGGGGAAATGGGGTGTAGAGAGGAACAGACGGAGAGAATACCCTCATTGGTGAATACGTCCTAACCTTGGAATCAGTCCTGGGACACAGTCAGAGGTGCTGCAGGAGGACTAACAGGCTGAGCAGGCGACTATTGTCCTGGATCACCAAGCTCATCTCCATCTCCATCTGCGTCCAAAAGAAGAATCTGGGACATTATTCAGACTTTGTAAGGAAGTAAGATAAGATGCAGTCCCTATTTACTCCGTCTGCAGATATGTAATAGTTCACAGCAACAAAGTGTATGTTAGAACTGATCAAATAGGCAGTAAATGGACCACATCACCAAATGTACAACAATCTTTGAGTAATCCAAATGACATGGAAGAACAATTAGCAGTAAAATGCCATCTAATAGCACACTTGACTAAGCTGCAGTTCATGTAGTTCACAGCCACATGCGGATGCTCTACTTCAAAGATGAGCGCTGACAATTAATGTGTCTGATCAACATCGCCTTGCCGTCGCCTCATTAAAACATTACCAAAAATAGGTGCTACTCGTCTCGAGACTCTTTCATACTGGCTACACTAAGGAATGGAAGCATTTGAAATATTGATCAAAACTTTGTTTGAAACAAGGAAGAAGGGAGAAAAAATGAATCTGTCTAATTAGGAAAAAAACACAGATGAGATTTTCAGGGCCCAGTTGATTTCTCACCTCTCCATAGAATTGGAGACCTTATGATGTTTTTGCACTTTTTGTTCAAAAGCTTGTTTACAATTCCACAATACCTGAGGTTGTTTATCTAAGCCATCTGAAATCTCAGACTTAATCAGAGTTGTGTTCAAAGATAAGATAAGGGCTCGGCAAATCCTTCTTAACCCGCCAGCGACACACTTCACAGCAATTTACAATGCGTCTTGTGTTTCTAGTTAGAAAAAAAGAAAAGCAAGTTGCAGCCTTGTCTTGATAGACTGGCAGATATCCACAAAGAATTGTGGGTCTTTGTTTTTCACTGAAACATCAGACCTCAAGATTTTTGAAGCAAGTGGCAAAATTTAGAACTCCTGAGATCTTTTTTGAGCGATAGAAGATGTCAGATGAAATGTTCCTGGCTTTGGCTCGAAACCTGCCCCAGCATCTGCATAATTTTAGGTTGATGTTGCCCCAGTTTTGCTAAATTCTATTTTTGATCTGGATTCGAATCCAATATCATTGTTTGTGGGAGAGTAGTCCTTCCTTTGGGCAGTTTTGGAATAATCTCTGCTCTTTTCCTCCTGTACGTTTCAGTGTGGGATGTCGACTGGTTTTTAAATGACTTTAAATTGTGCTGCGGTTAAAGACTATAAGACTTTTCATTGGTAATTACTTAAGTCCTGTAGTACTTATTGCTCTTTCTTTCTCTCTCTCTCTCTACAAACACCCTGCTCCCAGAACACTACTATTGTATGTCATACAATTCTAAAATATGAACTTAAGCTTATTCGTAGATGCTGAGTGAGTGAGGGGTGAAAACACACTCTACCCAAACGCCTCCTCACCTCCACATCACTGCAGCCACTTTGATGCAAATCCTTTAAGACCTGGCGGGTAAACTCTGCATCGCCATGGCAAAGCAGACTGGGAGAAATCCATTTTTCATAGAGCAGCATTGCTGGTTGGGCTACTGAGAGTGCAACACATGTGATACCAAGAGGAAGGAGAGCCAAGAGAAAACCAAACACACTCAAACAGCCAGAAGTCTCACAGAAAAAAAAGCAAGGCTTGAAAAGATTGTACATCCCACTGTTTTAGGGTTGTCAGTCGGCCTGTTTGGCTCAATGTACTGTATGTTGCTGCTGATAAGAAAAGAAGAGTGGGCAGCGGGCACGAGTTATGTACATGGATACGCTCACATTCAAGCATCCACACATGTAGGTGACATGCATACATGAAAACACAAACTGATATGCAGTGGCTTCAAATCTGTTAAAGCAACAGTATGAAGCTGTAGCCAGGAGGAAATTCGCCAAGGTTAGTGGAAGACCAGGACAAAGGCAGAAATGATCATCATGTTGACATTAATGTGGTATCACACCTCTTGGCAAGAAAGCAAATCAACATTCTTCAAAAAGTCATGTGTATTTATGTCTGTAGTCAGATGCAGTGAGAGGGTCTTCAAACCATGGAATGTCTGGTTGTCAGTATCAAAAAAATTATTTGGTGTTTATTGATACACGAAACACAAATGAATCATACTAATCACTCCACTTGTACTCTCTTCAAAACATATTTTTTTTTAGGAGTTAAGATTAACACGTGTAACTATAAAAGAAAAATTGAAGTTAATGTTTTAGTTTCTGTTCATTTGTCACAGAATAGATTCATTCCGTGGCAGTAGTGCTGGTGCATCTGTGCACGGACGTAGTTCACTCTCATGTGCATCAGAGCTTGAGTGATCAGTACACAGACTAGTGAGTGAAAAATAAGTTCTTGCGTGTGAGAGAACTGCATTATGCCACTTGCAGGTTTTATTATGAGGCCTGGTTGTCTGCCTGGATGGTAAAAACAGATGATGCGATACACTATGGAACCTCTTATGTTATTGTGATATTTTGTCTGCTTCATTATGACACTGTGACGGGACAAATTACAATATAGCAGGCCTCATCAGTCTAGATAATTAAAGGTGGTTTCAATTAAATTTTTCTTTAAAGGGGACATAGCATGCAAATTCCACTTTGTTAGTGCTTCTACAGGTTAATGTGGGTATCTGGCATGTCTACCAACCCAAAAACTCTGGGGAAAAAACACTCGCGCGTTTTGTTATAGTTCCTCTAAGTCAGAAACGTCATGCTTGAGCGACTCGATTGCGCTTCCTGGGTTTTGTGTCGTAACAAGGAACTGGAAGTCTCCCTACATGGTCTTGGCCCACCCCCGTCCCCCCACACTCGCTACGCCGGGTTTACACCGGAGGCAGCGAGGCTGCGAGGCAGCGCAGCGCCGTTCCCAAGCACGCAGCCGCCTGGCTGTTCACACGGGACGAGCATTTCTCCGCTGGTCAGCCCGCGATTCACTCACATGTGGCATTTGTCTGGATCGTTGGGACTGGGAGGCTGCAGCAGCTGCTCGGGAGCGACCGCTCGCTCTCCCGTGCGTGAGCTGGAATTTGGTTAACGCCACACAGCCAGCAGTGTGGAAGACTTCCGCAGTGTTCAGCGCTACTTGAACCCCGAACCCCGACATTCAACGGGTACAACAACAAGCGGAGAAAGCAGAATCACGGGCTGACCTTATATATACAGTCTATGGGGCTGACCAGCGGAGAAATGCCTGCCCCGAGAAATGCTGCGAGGCAGCGCAGCGCTGCTTTCCAGCACGCAGCCGCCTGGCTGTTCACACGGGACGAGCATTTCTCCGCTGGTCAGCCCCATAGACTGTATATATAAGGTCAGCCCGCGATTCTGCTTTCTCCGCTTGTTGTTGTACCTGTGAATGTCGGGGTTCGGGGTAAATGATGGTCTTCATAGCCCCCCACCCCTCTCTTTCTCTTCTTGTCTGTCTGCTTGTGTGCTTGTCGTGGATGGGCAGAGGGGACATTTAATTATGTGATTGGGAAAATTAAAACTCCAGGACAACAGAAGGGAATACAAAGTATGGGATGCATATTTGATAATTTATATCATATAAAATATGTAATTTATATCGTTTAAAATCATGGGGGGAGAGGGGGAGGGGGAGCTGGCTCATTAGCATTTAAAGGAACAGGCACTCAAAACAGGTCACTCTGTGGAGGGCTGTTTTATACAGGGTAAAAAGGGTGCTGTTTTAAATGATCCTTGTGGTATTTTGACCAAAGTATGTTACAGACATTTCATTAAGACCCCAAGGAACCATATCAACTTGTGGTAAAATGGGCATGCTATGTCCCCTTTAATGTGGGTAATTTTTTGATTGTTTTCAGGGGGGGTTTTTTCAGTTTACAAACACTTTAAACAGAAAATAAATGTAAGTTATTACTTATTGTAGAACCTCAGGGGGGCTGACAAGGCGTATTCTTACCTCTGAGTAACAGGAAAAATATCTGTGGAGTGTTCATTATCTGTTCATATATAAATAATATATCTATGTATTTATTTACATTCATACCACACCTTCCACTAGTTCACAAACACTGAATTTATCCCAAACACACACACACCCCCCTTTTAAACACACACACCACTGTAGCTGTTAACACCTGCTTATATACACATTAGTTTTGCATGGGTACCTGTGCAATGACTATAATCCATCATGGGCTGTGCCACACCGGTATCACAGCGGAGCTCCAACACAGGCCTGCTGATGTTGGGCACGCTGCCAGGGCCAGTGGAGGCAGAGACGATCCTCACAACCCCTTCCTCCCCCTCACTGCCTCACAAGCGCTGCCTCCTCCCTGCTCTGTCATACACACAATCAGACATACACACACAGGTAGATGCAAATCACACCCAAACACGAGCATGCATGCATGTCACAGATGCGTCTCTATTATTCATTGTTAGTTTACCCTGTAACAACACTGGGCCACTTTCTGCTATAAATTAGCTGAGATTACTTGGAACCAGTTTGACTCCATGAGCTGCCAAACAGCATCATTTTATCAGGCAACTCAAGACATCAAAAGCTCTTAGGACAAATTTAAAATTTATGCTGTGATGGAGCAGAAAGTAAAGATGATATTTCCTTTTCATCCTTTTGGTGTTTTTGTACATAACAATTGATTTTACCTGGTTTTGTGACAATAATAGGATGAGGCAGGTCCGAATCAATATATACATCAATATGTGCATAAGAAAAGGGTTGCATTCTTCACTCACACGTGTCTCATTGTTATCCGGATTACATGACTGCATGCATGATATTAATTGTTAAATCATTTTAACAATCAAACAGGATGAGGAAGATGTTAAGTCGCATTTATGAAGAAACTGCAGGAGACAATAAAGAGGCTTCCTTCCATCCCTCATACATTTTCATACATAAAAGTCTGGAACACAAGTACCATCTGATGCACAGATCAAGTGCTGGCCTCCGCTTAGAGTGTATTCACACTGAAATCAAAAGGCGAGTAAAAATTTAATTGGTCTCCGCGCTCTCACTCTTTTCTCTTTCTCACCATCTCCGCATTTCTTTCTCTCTTCCCTTGACATGCATGTGAACACAGTGACACTCAACTAAATTTGTATTGCCACCCACCGGCAAACTGGCATCACCTCCTCTCATGCATACTCACACATGCATACTCACTTCTGTCACAATCATTTGTATGCAAAGTGGATGGCTGTGATGGGTTGCTATGGTTGCTGTTACCAGGTTATGTGACAAGAAGCAGCAAGTTGCTTTGCTTCTTATTTGAGCCAACGCGTCAGTGTGGAGAAATATAGAGCTGGAGAGGCAGTAACACAAGACAGGTGGGCACACACAATGGAAGCAGGAACATCAGGAATGGAGACAAAGCCACACACATATAAACAGGATGTACAGTGATGGGCACTTTGTTAAAACCACCTAAAAACATCAGTTTAACTTCAGTTAAAATGTGCAAATTGTTGGTTTGTGTTGAAAAGTCATGTAGGCTATGAGCACAAAGCCATGAAGTTAACAATATGTAGACACACACACACACACACACACACACACACACACACACATATGGTACTGTTGAGAGTGGAGGAAAAAATTTGATAGCCAGCCAGCATGAAGGGCTCAGCTCTGTAATTGCCTCCATGAGATCGTTAGCATGTGTGTTTGTGGGATGCTCCATGTGAGTTTGTGTGTGCATGTCTGGGGTAGATAACACTGACAGCTTAAGGTCATGAAAAAGGGAAGGGCACATCTGAAGACAGCGTATCTTTGATCTCAACACGAGGGATGTGTGACGGAGTGTATGAACCGGTGTCTGCCGTACTTAGGGGAGATGGCAGAGTGTCAGTGTGCTGTGTGCGGGGGGTATGTTTATGTCATTTAACATGCGTGTGTTTCCATGCTTAATAAATGAACAGGGTTTATAGGTTCGATATTTGGGAGTGCCTAAGGGAGAGAGGATATTTGTCAAGCTTTTGTAAGATTCCAGTGTGAAAGTGCATAAAGACGCACAGATGTCCGGACGTGGGGCAGACAAAGCCTACAAGGTGAAGTCACAAGGTTACAGGTTCCCATTGATGTCAGACAATATCTCCTCTTAATTACCTGCTGTACTTACCATTAATTGCTATGATTCGGCTTGCCCAGGTTAACTCACACTATCAAATCTCATTAAACAGATCATGAAAAGGGCTCGAAGTCTTTGTTAGCAGTTGAAGCGCCTCTCAATAATACATTAGGACATCTATACATGCGGTAATCACCAAATACCAATCAAAACCTGTGGATTGGTGTGGATAATGGAAGGCAATCAACATGGTGTCTCTGGACAGTCTCCTAATGGAGTGTTTGACTAATTGACTGAATCTATCCGTGAACTGTCTTGGCCCTCTCAGCTTCTCCGTCACTCCTTAATTGGCTATTGTTCTGTTATTACCAGTTCTCCAGGGCAGAACCATCTGCCGGCTCCAACAGGTGAGCTTTGAGAGGCTTGTGTGTGTCGGTCCACATCTGTCTTTAAGTCTGCGTATATTTATCATCGGCTTTGGCACAGTTATGTCTGTTGTTTTTATTAACTATACCTCTGAAAGGCTGCATTTGTGACATCAAACGCAGATATTTTTCTGAACCAGTGCATTTTCCTATTTCCTCTCGACATGAGAAAAAAGGCAGGTGCGACTAAAGGAAGGAAGGAGCTGCAGAAGGAGGAGAGGGACCTGTATCATTCATCAGCAGTGCAACAGTGCATGAACTGTGCTGGGTACAGTATTATTTTTAACTCTCCCTCTCATTTACCATATTATCTCCTTATCTATGCGCATCATTGTGGTGAAAGTAGCCTATGTGATGAATGGCCTTTTTGATTAAGGATGCACGGTTCCTTTTGTTTAACATATGGAGCTACCCTTGTGTGTGCTGCTGTACTCCAGCTTCTATTACCGCAGGAAATTAATGTATAGGAATAGTGAAATCTTTAATCTTATGGAGCAATTTCTGTATTTAGAGTTTGCTTATTCAATATGACTTACAGCCTTAATTAGGCTGAAACTTAAAGCGCACCTTAAACGGTCCTGTTTAGCCGACAGTTTATTAAATCTGTGTTTCGGGGAAATGTATTTAGCCACCTGGTCTTGGTTAGCAATTACCAGTGCTACATTCTTAATGATGGTTGAAACTACAAGAGATGAAAAGTGCTGCTTAGTTGGAAAGATTAAACAGGAACAAAATTTATCAGAATGATATGAGTGTCTGGATCCAGTAAAATCATCTTGTATTGGCAGCCATATTGGTGCCACATGTTCTCTCTGCGTCAACAGGAAATGCCTGAGCTGCCTGCATCTCCAACATCCTGTGCTTTGTAGTCTCTAATGAAACTGTCTCCGATCCTTTATTCAACTTCAGCTCCACATGATGAAAGTTCATAGGAATGCCACTGTAACTACTCTCACCCCCCCACTCTACACTTTAATGTTTTCTTGAGCTTATGCAACACTGTTCTGTGTTGTATCAACTGAGAGGAGATGAAAAGAATCTGTGTAGAATATAAGTAATGTTTATGCTGAGGCAGAGCGATTAATGTTGTGCTGAAACACCCCTCATCAACTGACTTCACATAAGGGGGTGCAGAGAGTTGATGCAACAAAAGATGTTTGTTGTTGCAAAAACTCTGACCACTATAATTGCAGTATGTTAATAACTGTGGTACAATGTCTCTGGAAACATAATTTGTAGGCTTAATATTTCCTGTCTCCTAGGTGTGAATAGAAAGACAAGCATTCAGTTTGTGCCAAATACAGTAAAGTTTTAACTCTGTTCCCAATATTCCTCGAGGAACCTGTTTCCAAAATGAAACATGTCACAATTTTTTTTCTAAACTAAGGTTAAAGTGTGGTTAAATGGAATTGCATACAGCTATAACACAGTTTTGACTTTGTGTGTGTGACAGGAGTCGACAGAACCCCAGAGAGAATTATCACCTGACTCTGCAGTTATCCTCAGTTCTCGCTTTATTGCATCTTTCAATTCTTTTTTTATATATTTTTTTACAGTACGTAGCTTTACTGTTGTCATTCTCTGTCTCTGCTCTTTCTAACCTCAACATGAATGCTTACGTGCCTTTTCTACTTGTTGATCAATTTACTCGGGCTGTCTTTTTACGTGTTTAGCTGTTTCCAGTCAAGCTCTTGTAATAATCTCTGTGTTGGAACATTATGATCCATTCATCCATCATATAAACCGCTGATCCTTGGAGGGTCGCGGGGAGCCAATCCCAGCTGACATGAGGGATGGGTTACACCCTGGACAGGTCGCCAGTCCATAACAGGACAGGGACAAACAAACATTCACACTCTCACTGAAGTCTGGACATTTTTCTGAAATGTTCTGTATGGGGCTGTATGTGAGAACACAAAAGGGGCTTCTGACATTGTCCTTAACTTTTCCTGCCATTCCCCATCAAAATGTCGAGAAAATCCAGCAGGAACATTTCTGGAAAATTCAGTCTGCATTTGGATGACATTTCGAACACAGCACTTAACTAGTAGAATACAAATATCTAAGGATGAAAAAGGGGTAGCATACACGTAGAAGACATCAATGAAGATGTCACCTTGGAAAGACAACGAAATTCAAAAGCTTTTGGCGGTAAAGGCTGATGCTGGTGTTGATATGCTGTAAACAAAAAAACACTGCTTTCCGCACACATCATGTCCTGCCTCCTGCATGATCTACCCAGGCCCTACCCCTCACCAGAATGTTCCATGTTGTTGTGAATGCGTCTGGCCTGACACTTTTCTGTAAGTCATGTCTAAAAACAGCTTTAGTTGCCATTTAAGATCAACTGTATGATGTAGTGTTTGGACTGTGGGAGTACCCAGTGAAATCCCACGCAGGCAATGGGAGAAAAGGCAAACTCCAAACAGAAAGGCCCTGGCTGGCTGTGAGGTTTGAACCCAGAAACGTCTTGCTCTTAGGCAAGAGTACCACGATAGTACCACCACGCCACCTTGGTTTATGATTCCAACAGATGCACAGGCCTAATTCATAGTATTTTTTAAAGTCATGACATTAACCCAGTAAAGAAAAAAGCTGTGCGTCTAACAGTGTCAGACAACTTTAATAACTGATGCAACACGTCATTTTGATGAGCCGGAAATAAATGGGGGGTAACACTGTCTATTTAGCAAAGCACTTTACTTAGCCTCTTCCAATCTCAGTCAGTTTGGAACTGTAACGTGCATGCTGTGTTTCTGACAGGCTACAGATGATGCGTTGGAGAGGGGCTGCGCTCACTAGCCTGACTGTAATGAGTGCTAGCCACTAATTAGCTTGCTGCTGGATGCCAGATATAGCTGGAGCTAAAGCCCCGTCAGTGGAGCAGTGCAGCGAGGAGAGAAGAGAGCTACTCTAATGAGCTCTCAGTGGTGTGTTTACTGTTAACCAAAGTCATGGCTTTACTCTCTGTGTCTCCCCGTCCATGCAGAACACTCTTGGATCTCCACGGCTGCGCACACACAAATCTATATTCATAACTCGTGTGTGCAAATGCGTACACACACACATAAAAAAGCACCTCACTGCTTCTATCCTCAGTGTTTGCCAGTGATGGGGGCCTAATTAATATGGCTACGCTGCAACTCTTCATCATATCTGTAACAAGCAATCTCCAGACAGACATGATCAGTCAGGCTTGATGTACGACACATTAGCTAGCTGTGGATGGCTGCTCCACAGCAAAGCACAAGGAAAGATTGCTGTGCTTTAGGACAATAGGAATCTATGCCCATGCCGGCTGTATTTTCTTTTCTCCTCATTTGTCCATTTAAAGGAGCCAGGCTTCTTAACAAGGTCAGAATGACTGACGGACAGAGGCATCGCTTTGCTTACCTGCTTCTTTACGATTGATTACCTCAACAATTGAGGGATACCAGTGTCACCGGTTGAGCATATGAGAGAGTGTACATGTGTATCTACTGACTGCTCACACACGACATGTAGAGCAGGCATGAGTCTGTGTGCGTTTGGTTCTACTGTGAGTTATTGGCGGCGGCAGCTAGAGGACAGCTGCACAGCAGTGACTGGAGTGCAAGTGAGTGCCTGCGATGTGGTCCCCATACGGTTCATTAAGAATACAGACCTGACAGAGCAAACTCATTCAGGATGGATGAGCTTAACCAGCGGACACTTACATACACCTTCCATGACTATTGAACTTTGTTTTTCCTGTCGAGAGCTTCTCTAATGAAAAACAAGTGCTTTGAATCTGTCTGCCGGGGATATTTGTTAAGGCTGTGGTTTGGTTGCACAGCGCGAACAGCTTGCATGTGCAGGTTTAAAGTCGCTCACTCTCATGGCTGTAGGGGTTATTTTAGGATTTTAGGTATTTGAAAATTGTATGACAAGTATGACAAACCCACACCAATTTTACAGGTTAATCATTAGCTTTTTGCTCAGTTCAGCAGTTTACACACATTCAGCAGAGTGCATTTTTAGTTCACTGTAATGTCTCGGCCGATTACACATTCAGCACATTTAAAGCACTCTGTGTTTTCCTGATTGCTGCTGGAAAAACTTGCACTTGGCTAAAGTTGGCTTTTTTTGTATCTCTGTGTGCACGTAATGCGTACTTCAGACTTAGACTTGGTAGTATTTTTAGTATTACTTTGAATGTCAAACAATTAGATTTAAAGTACATCTAAAAGTGAAATTGAAAGTTAATGCCTACCTAGGCTCAAAAATGTCTTGGTTTCCTGCCTAAAAGGAACAGTTTGACATTTTGCGAAAAATGCTTATTTATTTTCTGTGTGGCTTTTTCACATCTGTAGGTCTACAGCCAACAGCTGATTAGCTTAGCTTAGCATAAAGGCTCAAAACAGTCTTGCTTTGTTTTCACTCCCAGCAAATATTTCCATGTTGTAACAACAGCTTAACCTAGATGTCATAAACATAGGCTTTCTTAATGTGCATTGAATTTCAGACAGTAATTTTATCAGCTATTATGCAAACATTTTAAATTGCAATCTAAAGTACTCTTTAACATTGTGAGTTTTGAGCAAATCGGTTTCGTACTTTGTCCAAAATCCTTCTGATAAATGAAAAACTACCCAACAAACAGACACCGGACATAACGTCTTTGGCAGCATTCAATGTCATTCTTCATGTTTCTTAGAGCATCAGTGTCTCCTGCAGTATCTACTCTGACTGTTAAAAGGTCACAATAATTTCACCCCTGCCTCTTCTCCAAAGTCCTTGTTTTTGGCCTTTTATTGATGCACACTGGCCTTCACATTTGTTTCCTTCCTGCAGTGGCCCTGGGTGAGGCGGGACAGATAACGGTCCTCAGTAATTCATGGGGCTGTCGGACACAGTGACTGGTGACTTACACAGGTTGCCAATGGAATAAAAAAGGTTCTGTGACTTTCACAGAGCAGGCAGTTCAACCAGGTAACTGGAGAGATTCGAAAATCTACATTTTTTTTCCAATTACAAAACAAAACTTTAATATATTAAAATAAATAAAATTACATCATATCAAGGTCTTTGTTATCCAACTTATATATCTATCTGTTTCCACTTATATAATAATATTCTGACATTGTAGAACTAATCCTGCAATTGCAGGTTAGGGAGGCTCTGGTGATGTAAGCTGGTGAGAAAGGTCAGAGGCTGCAGCGGGATCTTAGAGCTTTTTGCTCCTTGCTGTTCTGTTCAATAGTTTTTCCCTCCAGGGCTCCAGTCTTCTGCCCAGTCACTCTCCACATGGCTGTATGAATGGCAGGACCCACTGTCTGCTGCACCAGTCTACACATCGATGTGAAGCCCAGATTACTTTGTGCACGGCGGAGTGTGAGGTGAATGTCAATGTGTGTATTTGTGACTCCTTCATAACTCTTGAGTGGAGCTTGTTGGCATCTGTGAGCAGGTGGCGTGATGAAGCCTCACGGTGTGAGACTGGGAATTTTTGCTTTTGTTTTTTGTGTGCGTGTGTGTGATGATTCTCACATTACGGCTTGCTCTATCTCTCTCTCTGTGTGCGTGTGTGAAATATCCTGCCTGCTGTAAAAATTACAGTATTCATGTGGATTAGATGATGTGTCTTGTGTTTAAATTTTGCCTGTATATGCGTGTTTGTGTGTGTTCCTCTCGTCTTAGTGTGTATCCTGCTCTACAGCTGGCAGTGTGAGACCCCCTCTGTTTCCAGCCAGGTGTGCATCTGCACATGCATTTGTATCCGTACATTTGTGTGTGTGTGAGAGAGGAACAGACCGACACGACTCTCCTATGGGCTCCATGCTGTCACTGACGAAAGCCGATTATGAGGCATGCCAGGGTGTCAGGAACACCCCCCACCAAAATTATACAGACTCACAGCTTTCCACTCATCTGTATGGATGCAACTGCAAAGCTGCGTCTCTCCAGCTTCCTCCTGCCATCTGGAGACCGGGCCACATGCTCACTCCACAGCTTGATATGAAATTTGACAATTGTTGCCCTGATATTTTTAGCCTGTTTTACTTCTGTGTGTTTTCTGTGTATTTTCATCAAAACAGACTACTGATCGAAATTGTGTTGACTTTTTCAGCATCAAGCATCAGCATGTCAGAAATAGAAATCTTCAGAAGATGAATAATAATAACTTGAGTGACCCCCTGATCACAACATCATGAGATTTACAGTTTCTGTCTTGAGAGAAATTCAACTATTGCATGAATTATATCATAAAATTACCTTGGTAAATATTCATTGGCCAGAGGATGTACTACTACTGCCATGAATGATCATCTGACTTCTTATCTATCACCACCAGCAGGTCACTTATTTTGTGAAATATCACATCTGATTTAACTTCATGGTTCCTGGATGATCAGTCCCAGTGGTGATCCCCTGAAAATTTATGAAAATCTTGCATGGGATGCCATGAAATCTGGTAGAGAGATACATGGTCCCCACAGGATAAATTGTACGTTTTGTCATCCCCTGACTTTACCTATGTTTTCATGCAGACTGAGGTTTCAATTTGGATTATAACCAAAGTACCCACAAAAATAATGACATTCTCTTGTACTTGAATATCATTTATTTGAGTGCTTATTAGCAACATGGGAAATATGGTAACATGAAGATATAATCTTGTAAACATTGCTCGTGTCACAATTGTAAGGGTCTTGCTAGAGTTAGCATTTAGCTCTGAGCACAGCTGTATCTAAGTACAGTCTCACAGAGCTGCTAGAATTACTGTAGACTCGTGGGGTTTTATTCATTTCACCTTGTGTGACTACACATATGACATGTTGACATTTCTGATTCTGAAAATCATCTGTGCACATTATAAAAGTAATACAATATTATGCTGTGGTTAGTCTAACATGTAGCTGACATTTCTCTTGGCTTACTCACAGCAAGACTTTAAAGAATCATGATCACATTATCTGACATGGTGACCATTTTGAAAGATACACTGCTATATGATAGAATAAATATACTGTTGTGTATATTGATTGTGGCAGCAGAGGTCATACTCTCACTAGTACTAGTTTGTAATAAAGAATTCCTCTTTTTTTTTTTTTTAAGCTGCAACACGCAGAAAATATTTGATTCCACAATCTCATCATGTTCCTGCAATATAGTCCCCACTTACATTGCTGGAGATTTAAGAAGCAAAGTTAATATCACTGTTTTATAAAAGCAGCTCACTTCATTGGAAGTTAGTCACTGCCTAACTGATATGAGGAATAAAAGGGAAGTTTGCACTTGGTCAGTATTTATTGTCAGTTTATACTCTTTCCACATCAAACAATTTAAATCAAATGTTTCTCTCAAAATGGAGATTTTTGTCCTGCCAGTTCCTGCTGATGAGTTTGTCATCAAATTGTTGTGAAAGCCACATCAAAAATAATTGTAATTAACAGAAGAAAGTTGAAAAAAGCTAGCAGGAGACGAGCAAACTAATTGCCACTATTATGAAGTGTCTGTCTTTTGTGTCAAACATCTATATGTGTTTATCAGTCGTCTGATGTTTTTCAAAGGAGCTTTGTATCTTTCTACAGGGTGGCAAGGAACAAACAGATCTGAGCTGGGCCCTAAACCTGTTCCATATGGTGACCACAGACACGCACACAGGCAGACACACAAAAACACATCAGTGACTGTGATAAACACATACGTGAGCGCAGCATTCTCATTACTGATGCAGTGCAGCCTACTGTCAGCTGTGTTGCCAGGGACATTTGGTGGTGGAGAAAGTGACCAGGCTCCCATGAGTATCCCGTCCACACGGGGCTCCTCAGTACCCGCTAATTATTCTTCACACCTAATATGAGCAGGAGAAGGAGGAGAGACAGATGAGGGAGGGAAAGAGTGAGTGAGAAAGAGAGGGAGGAGAGACTGGCGACCAGTGGGACTTGTGCTTTCTTACAGGAACAATGAATCACATGTAGCCGCCACCTGTCCTGTGTTGTCCCTTCTGTTGCTCTCAGCATTGCTGACAGGACGACTGTGTTTGTACAGTATCGAGCCAGCAGGGTTAGTATTGGCTAGAAAGCCTGTCACTGGGCACTAGGCATTAATAACAGATTGGACAGCCGTTGGCAGAATAACTTTTCCTGTTATTATCAGGCTTTCTCAGAAGAGATCCATCTATTTATGTAGAGTACCCAGGCTGTATTGTTTTTATCATTGCAGCTCCTACCTCTCTTTGTTGTCTTTGTATTATTCTTGACTACTGATGGCCAAAAAATGATGAAGACTTCATTATACATGGAAGAACAAATGAGGGAACATTTGTGTTTAGCTGTTTGATCCAGAGATGTTTGGATCAAGGTAAGATCACCTCAAGCCACGTTGCTTTCAGGTGGTTTCAAATGATGATTCACAAACACTCACTGCCCAGGACCAAACAGCAGACAGACAAAGCGAACTACTGTTGAACACAGCCAAGCAGCTAAAGAGTCAGATATTTTCCTCAGGAGGAAGTGGAGACCAAAGCCGAGCTAAAAGAAAAGAAGACTGAACCTAGGACATTCATCGGGTGTCCAGGAACAAGACACATTTTTTTTATTCCTCTGAGACATGTTTCTTGATGAAAAACCAATCCGGCTTGTTTAGGGGACTGATATTTATGAGCGCGTACAATTTGTGCAGATCCAAATAACAATCTGGATCGAGTGAATTTAAATGTGGTTTCATAAGGGGACTGTTGAGCCTTGGCAGAGGTAAGCCCTCATGAGTGCTATTCTGCTTTTACATGACATTCATATATGTGACTGACACACCTTGTAGCTTTTTACAGTGGAGCTTCCCTCACTGGTTAGTGTCATGGTCATGATCTGAAAAAGCCACAGAATCAACCATAATGTCTTCTCTGTTGCAGATACTGTAGCTAATAACTGAGCTTTTAAATCATAATATGTATTCCAGCTCAGCCTGGCCGCACTGTGCCAGCGTGCGTTTCTTCTGGGTACTCCGGCGTCCTCCCCAGTCCAAAGACATACAGGTCAGGTCATTTTGCGACTCTAAATTGTCTCTTGTGTGTCAGCCCTGTGATAGACTGGCGACTTGTCCATGGTGAACCACGCCTCTCGCCCAATGTCAACTGGGATTGGCTCCAGCCCCCACACGACCCTCATATGATAGCTGATGGATGAGTTGATGGATAACCTGTGAGCTTGATTCACTTCTCTCTCACTCCCCTGTCACTATACCTTTTACTAGTTTTGTTAGTATGTGGATTTTAGTGACCTCATTTGTAATACACAGTGTGACCCAGCTTCAACTTGAGCTGAGATTTCATCTGACACTAAAAATAGTGCATATAGGCCTAGTTTTCTACTGAAATAAACTAAACTGTTCAAACGAGCAACAGCCTGAACTGACCTAGAAACCAAAACTGAACTCAGGATAGTAAGAAGCAGCATCTTGATGCAGCTAAAACCAACCATCATATAAAACCACAGCATTTATAGCTAGCAGAGTGATATTTATAGTACGAGATGTGTGTTTGCATATCAGCTGGGAAAAGGTCTAATTACTTAATTTCTCCCTGCTCTGCCTCCTGATTTAAATACGAGGTGTGGGTGGATGCAAAACAGTCCTGTGCAGCCTCACATCCCTACAGCAATGAGTTGCTCTATAATCATAAAGCCATGCCTCTTTTTGAGTGAGCCAATCAGATTTGAATAAAATTGAGAACTGGTTAAAACTCTGACCGCTATTCTGTTCATCAGTCAACAAATCTTCCTGCTGAACTGAACAAATATACATAGAACAAGCAAGTGGTTTGAAATGTACAACCCAAGTCTTTTTGTTGGAGTTGATGTGAGACAACTGGTGTAACTACTTGCAAGGTGGTGGTCAATTTTTCCTTTAACACCGTCACCACCTGGAGCAGTGACTTGTTATCATCAAGCTGTAGTGTGTGTGCTGATGGTTTTTAGCTGGTCAGATATCTTTTGTTTATCCGTATCACTCTCTTACGTGTCTGAAAGGGCTTTGACTCATCACATGAACAGCTTGTCACTCATCACATTGAAGGAAATGTCAAGTGTGTTTTGCAATGACAGGATGCTCAAATCCCAACTCTCAACACATCCAAATGTCATTAGCGTGATTATGTTATTATTAGTAGATTCAGCATCATTGAGTAGTGCAGTGTCACAATATTTACTCAATTTTCTCTAATAGGAAGAAGCGGATATATGTGTAGGGGTTATGTGCAAAGTTACACCATCATCACCACCCAGCAGCTTGTATCATCGGTTGTTGATTAGGATGTTGCACTTTTGTCAATGCTCATAACTGCTTAATTTCTGATTTGTTTTCTGCCAGACGGAGTCAGGCAGCAGTGATGCCTCTCCCTCTATTGTGTGTGTGTGTGTGTGTGTGTGTCGGTCTTCGTCACTCTGTCCAACCTTGGACAACATCCTGAGGCATCAGGGATATTTGGCCAAGGTGAAAATTCCTTTTGGAGATTCCCAGCATCCCAGCAGCATATGGAAACATGCTTACACTCCACCTCTCCCATCATGCTTCATTCCAGCCCGTCCTCAATCAAACCCTGCACCCCTCCTATCTCCACCCTCCAACTCTTCAGGAGGGCTCAAAGCACTGCTGTAATTACAATCAAACACACACCCTTTGCTCTGTCACACGTCGCTATAGCCTGAGCGCCAGAGTCCCCCCGCACACAGGCGTCTCCATTCATTTTCTGGCTGCCCCAGATTGATTTCCTCCTGCAGCACATTAAAAACTTAATGACATGCTCACAACCACCCTTGCCGGATTCTACCTCCATCTAGCGGGCTGGCAGGATGAAGGAGGGATGTGGGGTTTAAGTCAGCTGGAGACTCCAGAGAGGGAGGTTGGTGGCTCAGGATGGCTGGATGGGTCGTTCCAGACTTAATTAAACTGGAGCAGGTTCTGTAATCTGTGGACATTAGCTAGCGCTGATGCTGCTGCAAGCTGCTGCTGGCTATGGTTGGTGTACATGAGCAGCTGATGTCTGTATGGTGATGGCTATGCAAGGGCTACGGGATGTTGATATAAATGGCAGCGTGAGGTACAGCACGTGGGGCTGTGGTGATTATTCACAGCACCAATGTGAAAGAATGTGATAATATTTGTGGTGAATATTTGAACAACTTGACAAATTGATGGTAAATTGATAGCAGACTAATGCGTCCCTCCCTAAGATCGGGCATAAATCAGATGTCATTTAGCTTCCTAATGAAACCAGATGGTATGTTTTTAAGTCAGTGTTCTGCCATCTGATGGTGGTTGTAAGCTTCACTATGCTTGTGTACTATACGTGTGCATCCGTCTTTTCATTTGACAAAAAGAGAGGAAGTTACAAATGCAGTTTCACTTTAAAAGCCTCAAAAGTATACTAAGCTAGTGGAAGTCAGAAAATGTAGTTTATACCAGGCTTGGTGGGTATGGTGCAAGCATCACCAAAAATCCAGTTATCCCAAAATTCACAAAAACAAAGATATATTTATAGGTTTTTTTTTCCTCACATCTGAGGTAGAAACAACCAAACCTGGCACACGCTGTTGCTTTCTGATGTACAGCCGGGTGTGAAAACACAAGGCAGCAGTATACACACAGTACATAAATCCAATCTAGCGCCAACTCCACTGCTCCATCCTGCACTGGAGCCTTTCTCCACTGTACACACACCTCCGTTATTTTCGCACAGGGAAGGAAAACACTGGTTTATGCTGACCCAGGTCTGATCAGAAATGATGTATAGCAGGCACAACGAGCAGAGAACTGTAATCGCCTGCCTCAGGCTTTTAATACTGTTTCTCCCTTTCAATTCAGAGGTCAATTACCAGCAGGTTAAAGACATCATTAAACTGGTGTTTCCTGAAGTGCCTCTTGCTCCCTGTCAGAATAACTTATGATGCATTGACAGGATTGATTTTAAATGGAGACCAACAGTGTGCCCGGAAAGCCTCTGCACAGGCATCTATTTTCATTATGCATCACGTTGCATCTCCGACAAATCTTTCTCTCTCCTTAGACCAAACATTGGTGACTTGTCACTTTGTTCTTATTTTAATAAATATTTTCTCTCATGCATTTTTCACAATCCGAAGGCTC
Source organism: Hippoglossus stenolepis (assembly GCF_022539355.2). Classification (NCBI taxonomy): domain Eukaryota; kingdom Metazoa; phylum Chordata; class Actinopteri; order Pleuronectiformes; family Pleuronectidae; genus Hippoglossus; species Hippoglossus stenolepis. The sequence goes on from NC_061485.1 coordinate 20,303,780, forward strand.
ATCGGCACAGAATCTTTGATTTAGATGAAGGTTTCCTGCCCAATTATCTGTTTTATGTGTGGGCGTGTGTGCTTATAGTCTCTGCGTCTGTCTGTCTGTCTGTCTGTCTATCTGTCTGTGTGTGTGTGTGTGTGTGTGTGTGTCTATGTGCAGAAATTAGCCAGGCTATTAGAGGCCTATCTTCACGTGTATCTCACTGTGCAGCAGTGACAACAGATTGCACTGACAAACCGACCCATAATCTGTGCATCTCTGCTGGATCAGCGATGATGAGCTGCCTGTGGAAATCATGCGTGTGAGGAGTTGTTTGTGTGGGTGTCATACACTCGTCTCTGCTCCATTATTTCTGTTTGCTGCTTCCTGACTCTAAACCAGGCTGGGCTGCAGCTCCTCTGGCTCCATGCAGCCAGTTAATAAACTGGATTTTTACTGTTTTGAAGCACAGTGTTGCATCTTAAATTACTGTCGCTATTTAGTTAGTTGGAGGTCATATTTTTTGTATGTTTGGTTAAATCCTGATGCACAAGAATCCCTCTAGCCTGCTCCCATAATCCAGATAAGGCAATGATTTGGTATCCTATCATAAAAAACATATTATATACACCTGAAGCAATTTACTGGATGGAATAAAGGTGCAAATAGAAGTATGAAACACCAGGATATAATGGTTTACCCCAAAGGACCCCAAAGGAGATATTGGTTGATAGCAATTTTTGGTATTGAATTAAATTTATCACAATTGTAGACAGAGGAAAGGCCATTAGGATTAAAATCTGAGTCTATGCTACCAAAAATCGACTTTTCTTTTTCTTTATGCAGGACAGATGGAACTGGCCCTCATTAAAAATGGCCATGCATGGCAGTGCATGCTGGGAGCTGTTCCAATGGCAACCATTGATCCTTGACACCAGCAAAATAGAATAGGGCTTAATGAATTCACAGAACAAAGTGACGGAGATTAGAGTGCAAAGTACAGACAGAAACGCAGAGACAGTAAGACACAGATAAAAAATTAAGAGAGAGAGAGAGGCGGTGTGGGGTGGAGGAGTCGGAGAGGTTTAGGGGAGCAGAAAGGATGGGGACTATTAAAGAGAGGGATGGAATAGTATTGTTTCCCTTTTCCTTCTGGGAGTTTTTGAGTCTTTGTGAAGCTATGCCAGATCGTTGAGCCCAAACTGTGGGGGCAAGTGTGTTGTGTCTTGTGTGTGTGTTCACGAGATGGAAAGAGAGGGAGAGAAAGTCTATGCTAAAATGTGAGATGCAGAAATTTCTGAGTGGAGAATAATTCTTCTTTGTGTGTGTGTGTGTGTGTGTGTGTGTGTGTGTGTGTGTGTGTGTGTGTGTGTGTGTGTGTGTGTGTGTGTGTGTGTGTGTGTGTGTGTGTGTGTGTGTGTGTGTGTGTGTGTGTGTGTCAGAGGACAACCTTGATTATAATTGCATAGCAGCTCAAAGCAGGAACTCCAGCCAAGCCCAAGCCAAGCCATGCTGAACTAGACTAAACCAAGCTTGGACCTACTCCGCTCAACATGCTTTGCGCTTTAAGCCCTAGCTAATTGGGCCAAAGGCAAGCGAAAACCCCTTCCCAGCTGTGACGGGCACTGGACTGGGAAAAGAGAGGCCCAGGGAGAGAAAGAAGAGAAAGGGGGAGACTGGGAGCGAGATTAGTTTCTCCCATCCATTTACATGAGCTCTTTGTTGGATCAATACCATTTTGTATTCTTTTCTTTTTTTTTGACATTCTGTCTGTTCTGTATGCACAACCCTATTTATTGGCTCAGCTGTTAGGGAACCCCAGATGTTGCATTCGCCTGGTTGCTCTCTCTGAGTTAAAAGTGATGTCTAGAGACCATCAACAACCTGGCAATCTGGCCAACTAAATAGGTGGACCGTGTGGAGAGGGCTGCGCTGGTTATTGCAGTGTGTATTTCTGCCAGTCTGTCAATTTAAAGACAGGGATTGGGTGTCTCAAGTCTACCTACCAGCTGTTTTTAGCAGCATGGGGCCCTCCAGCCTTGCCATGAGAATGGCAGAGTATCAGATGCAAAATAATTGTGTGTGTGTTTGCCCTGCAGTACCATGGATTTCATCATCCTGCTCGCTGCTTGTGGATCTTCTTCACATCTTCTTTTTGTCCCTGATTTGTGATTTTTGTATCCTTGCTATAGGGAGCCACTCATGCATAATGTAGCGCTACCATATGCAATACTAACATTACTCTTGAATGAGGGTTGTGTCTATCAGACAGTGAGTTTTGTTGCATCATGGAGTTGTCTTAGTTTATAACCCCAACATTTCCTAAATAAGGGAGAACATTACACACTGTTGATGTGAATAGACAGGGTTGTTACTGCCGAATGCACTGTGTGCATATGAGAGTTTATGAACTCTTCATGCATGTGTGTGTGCCCTCAAGGCTAATCTTCAGCATGCAGACACACACACACACACACACACACACACACACACACACAAACACACACATATATGTATTCACCGCAGGCCCCCTGCTTCTCACTGGCTGAGTGACAGCATGACTACTGCATTCAGTCTCTCCATTATTCAACAGCATTAGAGGGAAAGAGGAGCGAGCACAGATGAGAAGTAACAGGAAAAAGAGAGATAGAGGAGGAGAAGAATAGGCTGTTTGTGCTCACACATGATGTTGGATGTCAGAGATTGTTTTCAAAATAATGGAGGAGTCTGTCTATGCAGGCTGAAGATGCCATTTGCTTTGTGTGAGGAAAAAGAAAAACGACAAATGAGAGCGGGAACATTACAAGCAAGAAGAGACGATGATAAAGAGGAAAAAATACAGAACAGAACAAAACAATTTACAAAGCGGAGCCGTATTCGCCGCAAATTACAAAGCATACCGATATTAGGGTCAGGAAGGTCTGGTATGAATTAAAGACGCAACATGGCCTGAACCTGTGTGTAACTGAATTTGCCACAAAACGAAATTTATGTGGCTCTGGAGAGTTTGAGTTATCTCTGACCTCAACTCAGGATGTATTGCGTTTATAGGAGAAGAGACCTTCAGACAATGTGTATGATGAGAAAAGGCTCTGTATCAGCGTCATCTGATATCCTGTCTTAAATGAAAGCTAAGCTGGGGTGATATCCTCCACTGCAGCTGATCTGGATGATTAAAAGGTTGTTTTTGATTATTTGCCTCTCGATAAACCTTTGAGTTTCCACCTTGGGGCAACATTACCTATGTGCTTTTACAGATATTGCCCTAATCTCGGGTTCTTTGCTACGGGCTGAGAAAAAAAAGGGAAGGAAAGATGTGATGGTCTGATACGTTAGAAAGAAGCTTCATTTTTACAATCGACAGAATTACGGTTACATTTGTAAAGCCATTTTCAGACATGAACCCTGCAAATGTGTGGACAATGGGGTCCAGATTTAGTCTCGAGCTTGCCTTTCGCATCTGAAAAACACAGCAGGAGATTCTTCGGTTACACGCGCAGGAGCAAGAGGCGTGACATTACGTATAAAATCCGCTGTGGAAATTGAGTGTTTTTGTTAACAGCACATTGACACCGGCATTGGCCCGGATCACTAAAAGCTTTCAAATCACGTTGACTTTCCAAGTTGCCGTTTGTTGGCGTCTTCTTAATGTACGGCACGTCTTTTTTCTCCTGAGATATTTGTATTGTTTTTGTAACGTTTGCTTTTGTCGAGTGTTAGGAACATCATTAATGTGCCCACTCACTTGTGGTGAATCCTCCAGAGTCTATGTTTGCTGTATTCTCACATAGGCTCATTCGGACATCATATGGATATTTTACTAATGGGCTGTTAGGAACCTTTGAAAACCTCAGATACAGACCCTCCATATACTTTCAGGAGCTTATCTGGAGTTTAGTGCATGTCTGTACCTTTTCAAGTATTGTCACACAGGGGAAAAACCATGAAAATCACTCGTGTGAATGACAATGTCTGAAAGCGTTTGGTGTGTTGACCATCCTACCTTTTTATCTACCAATGAGAGACCTCAACTCATGGCTCCTCTCCAGTGTTCAGGATGGGGAGGCTTTTGGCAGGTTCTCTCAGTAACCTGGGACTCACCTGAGCTGCAGCTCACAGAGAAGCAGACACCACTTTGATGGTGTGGAAACCGGATAAGGACTTCAACAACATGTTATCAGTGCACGCTGCATCTGTTGGTTGTCGATCAGAGGATTTGAAAACAGATTAGTGGCTGGTAAAGGTGCCAATGCAGACAGGAAGCATCAAATTCCTTCAAGGATTTGTGTATTTTAAGCTTTCCCCTTTTTAAGATTCCACAGCATTGCAGGACTAAATTGTTTACAATATTAGTATATGTTCAGTACTATTGACTTGAAAAACAACGATGTTTTTTTTGCAGACAGCTTTATATTTTCCATGTTCTGGGAAGCTGCTGTTTCCCATTCTTTTCGATGTGGCATAAAAAAGCTGCTTTAGTCCATCACGGTGAACAGTTGTGGGCGATACTGGATTAGACTGAGCTCATGAATGTGTTTTCAGTGGTAGCTATCCCCAACATGTATTTTGGTGTATTGGACAGTAAAAGTAACGAGTGAAAAGGTTCATTATTAACCTGCCTGTTAGCTTAGAGAGCAGAATTAGCTCTTCACTCCAATTATTTGGTCAAAAACCTGGGTTTTATGAAGGCTGTGGATGGTTTTGCACTGAAACTGGAGGAATAGTGGCATTTTTCTCACACTTTTATTGTGTGTTTAAGGCTTTTTAATAAGACTTTCAGTTTGCGAATAGGTGACAGTTGACAGAGGAAAAGGCTGATGTTTGTAGATGTAACATGTATACTGTAAGAAAAACCTCTACAAAGTCTCCTCTCATGATCCTGTGTGGCTGATCAATAATACTGATTAAAACCTGTGTTGACAGTAAAGCCCTGCTGGTTTACACTGCAGTTATCTGTAAAATAATACAATTTGCATTAATGATGCATATCTGGCATATATGAAGTGTGTTTTCTGAGGATAAGAAGGTATAATACCATATATATATTTTTTGTATGTGTGTAATTGTGTGACAGGACTTCTGTTTTTTTTAACCTGCACTGTTGGTTGGAAGTTTTGACTAACATACAGTACAGTAGGTCATGTCTGTCAGTCTGTGGAGCTGACTGTGTGCAGGCTACCATTATCACTTCTATAGCTGCCAATTCCCAGTGTAATATGTATCAAGGACAATATGTACCAAAAGCTGACAGATGTCAATCACAAGTGAAAAAAGATAAACAAGGCAAGAATGTGCTGCATAGAAATCAATGCAGTTGCTTTATTCATAAATACTGAATTTGTTTTCATGTAGGCTAATATGACAATTGTTGTAAAATGCTGATGTTTTTAAATGAGAAACCTGTCTATGAGAATGACTTATGGAGATACTAAGTTCTGCATTATTGTGACTAAATATTTAATTATATGAGGAATTTTCATGGTTAGCCAAAAACATAGGACTCTGGCCTTTTTATCCATTAACAATTTCTTGTTGGATCAATCAGAACATTTATTTTATTATCATAATTTAAAATGACATCTGCAATGATATAGAATGTGTATCTATGTTGCCCATTTCTGCTTTGTGCCTGTTTACTTTAAAAGTCTGCACTTCATTACCATACAGCAATAAGGTAACACACTGTAATGGATTGCACAGCTCAAGCAACTATAATGGTCTACTAAAGGACTTATCATACTGTATAGAAACAAATGCAAACCAATGAATGCAGGGAATCTTAGAAAAACATGAATGGCACTATAGAATAGAGCTTATACCTTAACAAGGGGCCAAAATTCCTATTAAATTCAACCAAGCTGCAACAATTGTACACACTTATAGAAATCAGCCGCCTAAGGATTCCAGATTTTTTCTCACCAAGATGTCTATCTGTATTTTGGGACGTATTTACAAAATGTTGAAAACGCAATGTGAAAGGAAGAACAAGAAGATTTTTGGTTCCGCCCCTTAATCAAATCTGCTGAAAAAGTGAATGTGTTCTTCTTTGGCCCATACCCCACCCACTACCAAGTTTCAAGAAAATCGGTTCCATAGTTTTTGCGTAATCCTGCTGACAAACAGACATACAAACAAATAGCAATGAAATAATAATATTCACCTTGGTGGAGGTATAATGGTTAATTATGATATTATGTGTATAGTTTGATATCATATATGCATGTAAAACTAGTGGTATGGTTCCATATAATATCCAAGAAGTCCCAGTCAATAACAAACTTATGATAAGAAGTTTTTTAACAGCAATACTTTCTCTCTTTTTTCCTTGTTTATCTTTTCTCCCACATCATTTATTGTATCCTCCCCATTATTCTCCCATTTAGCTCCATAAAACGTCCACAAACCATTTATGCTGAACAATGTTGGGCTAAAATAGGCGTCTGTGTCTCTGAAAGGCCAGTCTGTAATTGTGTATAATTGAGAACACTGTACACAATACATTTGTGTGATTTCATATTAGCCCCATTGAATACACAAAAGCTCCAAGTCTGAGTGGTTTAGATTGGATCGCAACAATAAGCCCTACTCCACGACGCTGTAATTATGCAAATGCGATGCAAGTTTCAATCAAATCGTGTACGTATACAACACTCATAATGATTTGAATGAATCACAAGGCATTTAAGAAACCTACCACAAATGATTGAGTGCAGTGGAGAACGGTTGGGGTGATGGAATAGTTTTGCTGGTGTAATCAAAGAAACAAAAACAATGCTGCAAAATTAGATAACAAGCAACAAATCTGTCTCTTCTGCCTGATTGCACGGTAGCTTCTTATCTAATGAAAACTCAAATGCATGGAATAGAAGAGGACAAACTTTTCAAGTGGTGTGTCACATCAATAACTTTAACTTTGACTTCACTTCACTCTGCAGAATTACCGAGCAACACAAAATATCACACTTAGATCCTCAGAGCATTTTAAGTTCTCGCCAACAAGTGCTGATCAATGCGTATATGTTTAGGAGACGTGGCAACATCTACAAAGCACAGAAAACAGCGTCGCCCAAGCTGTTCCGTCAAGACCTGCAAGCTGTTGTCAGGACTGAGACAGAGAAGACGGTTTCCTCAGAGGACGTTTTATTCACCTGTGTCTGCTGAAGCTGTGATGATGAGGCCCAGTGTGCGGCTCAAGCTAATAAGGCTGCCCACTGGGACCTTAGCAACAAAGCTAATGCAAATAATTATGCATTAATATTAATTTATGTTTACACTGTTATTTATGTCTGTGCTAATGGTGAAGGACACCAGCTGCTCAGTTCAACAGTGCTTGATATGGACTGTATAATTGATCAAATACAGACGCGCAAACCTGCACTGGCTTTTCAAGGTTCAGCTTCATGTGTATATTACATTGTCTATCTACAGCCACAATGTACTTTACACAGGGATACATTAGATACATATCATGAGGTAATGTCTAATTAAACATGCATTAAAAATGTTTTGGCCAAGTGACAGGCACTCAGACTAAAGAGTGAAAGATAAATTCTGGTGTTAGAGAAAGAACTGCATTGCATGCTACAACTGCAGCTGAAACAATCAGGTCTGCATGGATGGTAAAATTGTTATGAACCATAGTGAGAGCCAGCCGCTAATAACGCTGCAAGTAGCGCTGCACACAACACCATCTGTTTATGTTCTTATGAGAAGTGTAAAAAAATTTGGTGGATTAGTGTTGGGGCAAATTAGAATATGGCGGGATAATTATAAGGAAAAACTGTATCACATTGTTGTTGCTTATACACATGCAGAGCAACATTCGCTTTTATTCCGAGTTGTGTCCATTATCCACTCTCTCTTTAGCTCTGTTTCTGGTCTCCATGAGCTCCCGAGGGAAAGATCTGCTCCTTTAGCTGCTGTGTCAGGAAACAATGGTGGCGAGAGAAGTGAACCGAGCAATAAACTTAGTGTGCTGTAAAATCAGAACAGCTGAAAGATAAAAAAAAAACACTGTAGAGCTGGGTGACCTGCAGAGTCAGGTGATGATTATCTGTAGGTTTTCTAAGAGCAAGTCATTTAAAACATGGTTATAACAGCTTTAACCTACTCAAATAAAAACATCAACATTACACTGTGACTATGTGAGTCATACATACTGTGCATTGTTAAATGTCTGTCATGATCCTGATGGTCAGATTAAATTGTGGCTGCTGTTTCTCTTTGCCAAACCAGTTTGTCTGTGTTTGTCAAATGTTATTGAGATGATGCAGTCAATTACTTTTGCAGCTCACATATGGTTGGTTTCTCCAAAAGATTTGACTCTGGAAAACATCCTTTAACAACCCAATGAGCTGGAAGCTGGTCTAATCGGTAATGTATTGATAACGTCATGACTCACCACCTCTCAGAACTCCTAGCAGCTATTTAAACTAGGTATGCCAGTTTTTAAAAGAAGCTGGATTCTGCCACTGTATGGCTTATGTTTTGCTTCAAATTTATTCAGAAGGCAATTTGGATGACAGGAGGGTTGAAAACATTTCCAGAACGGAGGCCATGTTTTTTCCTTGTTGGACCAGAATTCCCTGCAAAGGATTAAGATGAATTCAACTGAGTGTTTCAGACAGACATGTACGGAACTGTTTATTGCTGTTTGTTGTCAGTTGGAAATTATGTATGTCCCAAGCAAATGCCGCTTGAGCTTTGCCAGACTACAAGTCACAAAGCTAGTTTTTCAAAGCTGCAATGCTTGTGACTTTAAAACTGACATTAGCTGCGTTCAAACATTCACTGAATTCTGGATATTTTCCTTAAATTTTCTGGAGGGGCTGAATGCGAGACTACAAATGTCTGAGTCAGTTGCTCCGGACACATAGAGGACACTGATGAAGATGGTAACTTGGAAAGAAAATAAGATTTGAGAGCTTTTGGTGATAAAGGGCCAACCCTGGTGTCAATGTACTAAAAACAAAAACCTGTGATTTTCACAGCAGCATTAATAAGTCATGTCCTGCCTCCTGCAGGCTCTGCCCAAGCGCCACCCCTTGCCTAAATGTTTTGATTTTCCTGTTGTTGTGAACACATCTTACTCTGACAATCTCTGGCCATATTGTTCATATGTGAAAGGCCACACATTTTCTAGAGTTCAGGTCTGAAAATAGCTATATTAACTACCTGAATATCAGGTCTCAGTTACTGCTAAAGCTGTACATGTACTCCTCAGAGTCCTAGTTATTGTAAAACCTTTGTGCGTTATGTCGTCTAAGCAAAACCCACTGAGGTCCAATGTCACAAGAAAATATGAGAGGAGGAGAAAACATTTCAACAGCTTCACGCTCAAGGAGAAATTAAAGGAGTAAATCCTGCATTACTCTCTTGATACCTTATCTCATTAGTTCCCCTCTAACTAAATAGAACTATAAGCTTCGTTCATTGTAATTACTTAATCCAATGCCATGTACCTATGACGGAAAAACACAATTTTTACATAGGGCAGTAAAGTTCAAATTGTCAGCTTGTAGAAAAGCAAAATTTCATACAGTTATCATCAGATGTCAATCTTTTCAAAACTTGTTCCCCTTGTTTTTGTAATATCATTTTGCAAAAGTGGCAAGAAGTTAAATCTGAGAGGTTTATGTTGCCTAACCAACTCCTGGAAGAATTACATAATGTAAACATTCATAATGAAAGCATGTTCCCTCGTTCTGAGTGCTCAATGATTTAAGATGAAAAAAGGAATAATGAGTTTTGTGATAACCGTCTCTCTGTCTCCACAGACTGCATGCCTGCGTGTGTCTGCTTTCTAATGAAAAGCGTAGCAATGGCATTTCAAACAAGGCGTCTTTAGCTGAAATCCTGGGGTGCTATGATTGGGTGACACGCAAAACCGGTGTCTCGACCCCTGATGTGTAATTTATGGAAAAAGCAGAAATCCTTTAGGCTCTCAAGTGTCTAGCTGTGTGTACTAATCAAAAGATGTGCAGTGACAGATTGGAGCAGGACTTGATGTTTTGTCAGCTGCAGTGGCTCCGTGAGACACACAAGCGCTGTGCGATGTGTCATTTAGCTGCTTTTATCAAAGAGAAAATACAAGGTGCTTCAGAGAGAGAGAAATGCAGCAAGTGTGTGTTTGTGTGTCTATTTGGGGGTATGTTATGTAAGCACATTCCTTGTCAGAAGTTGGAGTCAAAGTTGGGGAAGTTTTCTTTTTGAGTGTGAAGGAGTGATAGTTGGTTAATGGGTATTTCAGCAACACATTACTGAGCCGTGGTTTCTGTGATGGACACAGATGTGCTCATCAGTGCCCTCATGAGTCACCCGCTACAATAAAAAGCAATGGTGACTCATTAATTTCCTTTGAAACACGAATCAAGGACAATCATCTGGGTGGTTTTGATTTTAAATAGGACTCAGATGGAATTTGTTCGGCCCTGGTGGGAGAAAATGGAAAAAGAGATGAGTGAAAGTAAGAACAAAAGTAGAGTTTATTCATCTGCACATTGATTTTATACTATAGTCGGATCCTTTTAATTTGATCCATTTACAGGATAAAACCCTGTACCAAAAAGTGTACTGCTTGGGTTTTATACTGTAAGTGTGCACTCAGGCTTCTTGTTTCGTTGTAGTTATGGTAAATCAACTTAAATCAGCATTGAGCTGTTTCTGAGTGGTCACTTTCAGATGTAGAAACACATTCACAAATCGCTGTATGCATTCTAGATTGTTGGTATAAACAATATTTCTGCTTATTTGCAAATGCCAAGCTGCACCAAATTTCACAAACGCAAAGATATCAGTCCCCTAAATATTCCTTTTCTGATGTTTTTCATCACGAGCCATGCATTTTTCCTTAGGTAACAGTGAAAATGTTGAATAGCTTCCTTTCTCACAATGTTAAAGAAAGTGAAAGAATGAATTTCCTGGATTTGCCCCCTGATCCACCCAAAAGTTGAATGCGTTCTTTCCTGACCCATATCGCATCCTTGTTTAGTTGTTTTGTGTAATCTTGCTCACAAACAGATCAACCAACAAACAAATAGACGGGTGAAAACATACAGTTTTTGGTGAAGGTTACAATGAGTTGAAAGATGCTGAAGAGCTGAGGGGAGCTGTAGAGTCGAGTCATTATGAGAAACCTCTTTAACATTAAACATCATCGTGCAACCCGTTGTTTTTGTAAAAATCTTAAACACTGCAGATTTAATTTGGATGCAAGATGCAACCTCAAGATGTTGACATTAGAACTTTGCTTTACTTTATTATTACTCTAAACTAAATATCCTTGAAGACATTAACACCTTTTCATTCACCCTACATATTCGTAATGTAAAATGTTAATGTGACCCATTCACCTACATGCATTAAGCTTCAGCAGTGAGGAGAAATGTCCATCACACTGGATTAGTTCTGCTAAATCGGACCCACAACTTCTGCCAGAATTTGACTTACACTATCTGACTCGACCAAATGTTGCAGAATCTTTGGAGAAACTGCTTCAGGTCTGGAAAAACTTAATTCTTAAAGCATAATTTCCAAATTCCCCTAAAGTGCTCCAGGAAGACAACTCTGCTTCTAATCCACCCCAGTTTAAGTGATTGTGCCTTTATTAGAGACACACCTGAGGGATCCTATTGAGTTGAGTTTGACTTAAGCCTGCGACGGGATACAGTATTTACCCTCGCAGACGCAAACAGATGATCTCATACAGCCGTATTTCATTAGAGACGTGGGTGTGAATCTTTCCGTTTATCCACATATTCCTAATACCAGCCGCTCTGGAATCAATGTGCTTAATAAATAGCAGCTTACAGTGGCTGACCTTCGAGGTCTGAGCTGATGAGAGCATTTGTCTGAGTGAGGAGTCAGACAATAGGAAAAGCTAATCCCACTATCATCATCAGTGCATGGAATCAGATAGAGTGAGAGAGGCAGAGAGAGACAGAGGAAATGAAGAAAGAACACCATGGGTATTTTGGTCATTATTTACACCACGTCCAAACAAAGAAAGAGAGATGAATGTTGCCATAGTACGGTGATCATAGATAATACAACATTTCTTGCTCATTCACGTCTGCTGTAATACACCAGCAAGACTGTGGGTTTCACTGTGAAGATAATGAAATCAACACATTCTATCTTGAGTAAATGTGCAGATGAAAATTGGCCGTGTCTCCAGTCTCTCTTTAAGGCTCTCCGAGGTAACATCTGAGTAATTTGTTTGAAGTCGGGCCAAAAATCTGATTCAGCCAAAAGCAGCAGAGACTCTAATCTAGGTGGATCATTTTCCTGAAGGAGCTTACAAATGCCATAACGCTCCAGCTTCAACACTCACTTTTCACTGCTTCAGCTAATTTGTTACTCTTGAGGAGGGTTTGTGTAACGTTACTTTACCCAAACCCCTGATCAGTGTCCTGCAAACATTTGGAAGCACAGTTATGAGTTGGCTTGACAACTCAGATAGATGAAAAATATTGAGCCATTGCTGTAGAGGCATTGATTGTGACTCTGGTAGGGGATGACAAAGTCACCGCCAGCCTGCAGAGAGAGTCAGAAACAAGACTATTCTGTTGCTTACCTTAAGACCTACAGTTGTAACTCATCCAGTTTACAGATTACACTGCTCAGATTAGAATCCTGAGATGTTTACTTGATACCTCCTGATAGAAGAGTTATATTATTTGCCTCCTATCATCCCTTGATCTTATCTGTTATGAAATAGAAAAGCTTTTCCAATTGTGATTTTTGAACAACAACATATATATATATATATCCCTTACAATTCTGCTCTTGAGTTTTTGGTTCACTAAAAAAGACACCACTCTTATAAACCCTCTGCACATCCTTTCTGCATAATGAAAATTCCAATGTGTGCCATGCCTTGTCACAGATGCTAGGCTGTGATTGGACAACCCCAGTGTAGGGAGGAGGGATTTTGCAAAAGGTCAGTTTGCCAGAAGATAAATTATGTGAACATCAAGCAAATGCAAACAAAGAAGAGGGCCGGCCATTGCCAATCAGTCATCATAGACAGGTGTGTAGGCATTATCTGTCGAGAACCTAGGAATTTCATTTCATTTCATTACACTTTTCTCTAAATAGACCACCACTGAAACAGTCATGTTAAGATTGATTCTATCCACACAGTATTATTTATGCCAGCAATGAAAAATCATACTTGGATATCAGACTGAAGGATTCTCTACTTCTCCAGATCTCTCTCTCTCTCTCTCTCACGCTCTCTCCAGCTCTCTCACTCTCTACTCAGAGACATCAGAAGTTTTTATGCATTTTCCCTCCAATCATTGAAGTGAATATGTATTTCCAACATCTGTCAGCTTATGTCCCAAGCCACAACTGCATTTGGATGCCAGACCTTAGAAATGCCCTACATCTGCCTTTGGGTATTCTGACACCCCAACCCCAAAAACCCACACCCATGCACATCCACACACATCCACCCACCTGCCCACCTCTTCTGGGGCCCATTCATCTGTGTGAGTAATCAAGTGTTTGCACAGGAAGGACTTTTGTGATTGGGATGAATTTTGAAAGACAAATCAATTTTCAAAGTTTAATATTTAAGAGAAGAGAGTGCTTGGGGTACTGTTGAATAATGCATTTGGTTATTTAGAGTTAGAGACAGAGCGAGAGTCTGGACTGACTCCAAGCCGGAGGATATGAGAGCTCCGAAGAAGCAGTCCACTAATGAAAAGGAGACGTATTCCTCTGCCCTCTCATTTGAATTTTATAACTCAGAAAACGTGCCTTGTTGCCTTTAACACATCTCTCTGTCTCTCTTTCTCTCACACACACACACACACACTGCTGTCCACTGCAGCTGAATAACATAACCCAGATAAAATTGTGTACTCACACAATATTCCTCATTTGTTTGGAGTAAACGTTTCACCAACTGGAAGATAGACATAGTATCTAGGCTTATTTACACTCCCCATCCCTCTGAAGAGCATGTTGTCCTAACAGTAGAGCTCAGTTTTGTTCCTCAGCATGTATCTCTCCTCTCATTTCTGTCCTTTCATTTTATCGCTCGCGCTCTCTTCTGATCCCACTGTGCAATCAGATATGCAATTGTTTCTTTAGACAAAAATATGTTCTGAATGAAGGTGGTGGTTGAAAATGAATCCCTGGAAAATTGAGCAATTGTGTTCTAATTGCTTATCTCCTTCTCCAGCATTTATAGTAAACTACTCCTCTCTTTTTAATCCACCAGCCCCTCTCCCTTAATACAGAGGAAGAATACTTTCAAAAACAAAGAAAGCTGTGTACATTGACCCTCTTTTCCTCTGTCCTTCCTGCACTGCATCTAATGCAGTTTCATAGGTTTGATTCACCATGACATTATAGGCTCAGTCTGCATGTGTCCGTGGGCATGGTATAATTTGTATGGCTAAGATAAATTCTCATTGTCTTGTTAACTTTATTTCTGTGGCATCATCCGTTTGGAACTTTATGTCCTGATGGTCTCTTTGTGTCCAGTGGGCCTAGTTTCCTGTGGCTGTAACCATTGGAAAATCAATACACGCTTGGGAAACCCTGCAGGGAAAATGTTGCCGTCTTGGGACAGAAAAGAGCAGAAAATTGGGAAGAATAATGGGATAGGTCGCTTCAGTGTGCACAAACATACTGTATTTGTCACTCAATTAATATCTGGAGTTAAGTACGAGACAATTATTATATACCCCATTGCAAGAAAAAGTCTTGGATTTAAAATCGGTCTATAAAGTTGCTGTTAGCTGTAAATTCTCTATAACTCAGCAGAAGGCAAAAGAAAAGGTTTTCTCTGAACCTGACGTTGCAGCTGCCGCTACCTCCCTCAAGGGTCAACCTGGGTCCAGGTCTGCAGCTGCCTGTGCCTTCGTCTGACATTTTCACCAAGAGGACAGGACCACGTGAGGTAGTGGAAGGATTTTACCCCAGAGAGCAATGTAAAAGATGGGAGTGCTCACTGTGCAGCTACTGGGGACCAGAATGACCCCAAATACACGCACATTGACTGAAAAAAAGAAAAGTGGTAAAGTAGAATTACACTGAAATAACACAACAAGAACCTCAGCGTGCACTGTGCTTCATTGAATGTAATCAATTACTTTCCAGCACCGTTTTGTGGTGTGGCTTTGCTCTGCGCTGACTGTGGCTCCCTGCTGTGCAGTACCGCTGTCGTCATCAACTGTCTCAGCCAGAATCATCTTACAGTGTTAGATAGACATCGCTCTTACGTTTGCATAACATAGGCTTGCATCTACTCTCTAAGTCATGCGTCCGTCTTATACTTGTGTCCTCAGTGGCTGTGTGTTTCACTCGTCTCTCAGTGTGCAGCAGGTTGCTGAAGACAGCAAACCGTGAAAACACAGAGAGAGAGAGAGATGGCTCTCCTTTCAGCTTGACTGATCAGAAGGTCCCTGGTGGATGCCTCTAGACAAAGTGTAGAGGAGGCTATAAGGGAAGTGGGAGTTAGGCTGGATGCCGATGGATTAGCAGCTGTGTTTACATAGCAGCGGACATAGTCTGCTGGAGCTGCCCACGAATGACTTATTGATACTGAGGGAAACTGGGGGGGTGTTTGAAAGTGTAATGAAGAGGATATGAAGAGACACAGAAGAAAAAAGGGAAAGGTGGGAGAATCAGGTGTATGTGTGTGTGAGATATGCAAGGAAAGAAATCATGCAAAGGACCAGTATGTCTGCATTCAGCAAGTCCATTTCTAACCATCTCAAGGACTGCAGGACACATGAGCATATTTGTTGCTACATGTAAACCTAAGAAGGCTGCTTTGCTGCATCACTGCAGCAGGGGATACTGTGGAGGTGACGGAGAAAAGTCAACCCAGATCTGTCATATACACACCGCATTACCCATCATTCAGTGCACCTCTGGGGTGAACTGAGCAGGAAAAGGATGATGGGGGAGGATGAGTGGAGCAAAAGAAGGTGCACGCACCTCTCAGGGCTTCATCCTGCCACTCTTCTGACGAGTGACCTCATTGTGTAGAGCGGGTGACGGGCTTTTAAAGCCTGTCAGACACAGACTCTGAGACAAGTGGCTGATGTGATGTAGGCTGCGATTCAAGGAAGGAGGAGTGCAGTAAAAAGTTTACTTATAAAGATTGTGATCCAGAACTCTGGATTTTTGTACCATCAAACTTCTTTATAAGCATGTGATGGATCATAACCCCAAACATCGCAAAGTTGAATTCAGACGGCTCACAAACTTAAACCCAAACTCCGAAAACAAAACCGGAGCTAGAGTTCTGGGTTCCAGGCTTCCCTGTGGTTAAAGAGAGACTCTGTAACTTGCTAACAGTTGAACATGTGAGTGTTGACTTGACCTAAGATGTATTTTATTGGAATTCAGCAGCAAGTGCCCACAATGTGAGATTAGAAGTTGATGCAATCAACAATGTATGAGTTACAGTGACAATGAAACTCCCACTGGTTACATTTCGCTAAAACTTGTTTTTAATACTCGTAATACTTTTGTGTGGCTGCTGCTCATACATGGTACTAATACTAGTGAAGATGCTTTCAATGTTGAATTTCAACCATTGTAAAAATTCACATGTTGGTGGTATGAGGGGTTGTGTGATGTACACAGGAGGAGTTTGTTTACATATTGTGACATTGAAACAAAGCTCGGATGAACGTATTGATGCCATTCATCATTCTATGGAGGTTTATACTGTCATGGTCCCATTATTATAATTACAAATGGCAATTAAACCGTCCTTGAATTGATGTGTATGAATATTTCCTCTTCTCTCTTAAGTCATCATGTGTTTGAATGTTAATCAAGTCAATTTGTGTCTATAGCACATCTAAAACAACAAAAGCTCACACACACACACACACACACAGCTTCTTTATAACATAAATAACATACAAAGTAGAGATGATGTTGTCAGACAATTATTGTTCCAAAACTTTTTACACAAGTTTTTAGAGAGCTGTGTAACTGTTTCTGAATCCATGTGTGTGTGATGAGAAAATAAATCAGATGTGTATTAAGAAAAGTAAATAAGTAATATCTTTAACTCTTTACCCCATTCTCTCTGTCACTCATTTCTGTCCAACTTCCGGTTTTAAAGGAGACAGAGCAGATATTTGAATGAATGAAATGAAAGACAAATGCAGGAGAGGAAGGTGTCATAGTACGAGGGAGTTGAAGACTGGTCTTTAGCTGGAGCTCTCTGAATAAGCGCCACCTAATATTTATTCCAGGCTCTCATACACACACACACACACACACACGTCATTCTCAGTGGGGATCTCTTTATTATTAAAATGTCTAGCGGTGCCCTCTAGGCCCTTCTCCATCACATTACCTGGCAGCCAACAGCTTCACACCCCTGATGCTGTGACTAGTTGTCATTAGTTGTACTAATATACCTCTCTGTCTCTCTCTGTGTCTGTGTGTGTGTGTGTGTGTGTGTGTGTGTGTGTGTGTGTGTGTGTGTGTGTGTGTGTGTGTGTGTGTGTGTGTGTGTGTGTGTGTGTGTGTGTGTGTGTGTGTGTGGGTGGGTGGGTGGGTGGGTGGGTGGGTGGGTGTGGGTGACTGGCTGGACATACTGTGTGTTGCCTTTTCTCCACTGCTGCTGTGTATCTCCTGCTGATTGATATGCTAAAACATACTGCTGCTAAAAGCTCCCTGGCAGAACATTAATTTCATTCAAGAGACTTGTGTCCTGTTAATGCCTCTTGTTATCATGTGGTGTCTGGGTTGTGCTTAGATCTGATGTAGCTGTTATTCAAATCAGGTCAGCCTGTTTCCTAATGTAATATTTGCATCTTCAGTGTTCATTCTAATTGAGAAAATTGAAAGTATAGTAATACCTTCTGGTTTCCTGAACCACTCTGCTGTTTTGTATGTTTTGCCATTGCTGCACAGTAAAGCCAAACGGTGGCTTGCACACAATGCACTGTGCATGATAAACATGAAGAGGAAACTTTTCACATTGCTAATTGCTTTCAGAGAACATGAGTTCCTGTACGTTACAGTGGGTAACTTAATTGTACTATTTCTGTGTACTATTTTTAAATTGTAAGGTACACTTCACATTTATCGACTTAATGACATTTTTAACAAATTAGTGCTGCAGCAAATCTCCGAACAGCATATTCTGCATGTAAATATACAGAATCCGATGGCGAGGGATTTTGAGGCTGAAAGTTTTCTGATTTGCTTTGAGTTTTAAAAATTGCCTGTAAGGAGACTTTGTGTGGAGAACAAGAGAACAGAAAACATTGACTGATCAGCTATCTCGTTTTTAATTTATCTGCATTCATATGCAGATAGCTGTTATAAGAGATTAGACCTAAAATACCTACAAGTATTGCTGTTTTTGTTTTGTGTGAAGAAACGTTTGACTTGTGTGATGAAGGGCAACTGAAGACAGTCTTGACCCAAATAACTGCTGTCAACACTGTAAGCACCAAAATATTGGCTGTTGCCCCCAGAGGCTAATTCGTCCTGAAGATGGGCTCTGAGATGGGGTTTTAGGTACTGAGAAGCAGAAATTGACTGATTTAGTTATAAAAAATTGAGAATCTGTGTTTAAGTTAAGTCTTTTTAATTTAGAGTTTATTTGTGTAATACTTTGCAATAGTCAAGCAACAAGTAAAACCTTACCTTTTAGCATAAAGCCTGGAAATATGGAAAGCACAGCAGAATATTACACAAAAGAAAAAATGTCACAACCAAATCTATAACTTCAACAGTATATTTGATATAAGAAACTAGACACATTTTTACAAGCAAATCAGTTGGAATTGATTGTCTCCGTGTTTTGCTGAAGATGAATCACAACAATTCTCACTAACCTTGAACACAATGTTTGAACTGTCTCTTGCTGGGTTTATACAAAATGATGAAAGCATCTTGTTCGGCCTTACAATAGAGTTAGCAGGAAATAAATCACTCCTATCAAACACAAATGCACATGTCATGTTCTCCGTAACAGCTCATTTAAAAAAACACAGCGCTTTACTCACATTTATCATCTTCAGCAGCACCTGGGGCATTTTGTTCTACCGGCACGTTTCAGTTGGCTCCAGCGCCAACCTCCCTCTCACACCCCTTTTAGCAAATTAGACCGTTTAATTAGGAAAAGCTCATTTGTATCAAATCATTTACATGGTGCAGCCAGCCTTTGCCAAGATATTCTAATTGATTATTGTTGCCTGAGGTGCTGTTGGCTTGTGTGGATGAGTTTGTGTATGCATGTGTATTCTTGTAAGTTACTTTGATTTAATGATATAAGTAAAGACACTTTATCACTGTGATAATTGCTGTGATCACGCAGCCATGTACAACAATGCAACTGGAGACTACTCTCAATATCTCTTTATTAAACAAGTATTTGCATACTTTGTGTTTTAATATTTTCTGTTGAAAATACTTGGCAGAGCTGCCCTTCCTGTTTTCTTTAATTATTCCATAAGAAACGGCTCCTTTCTCTGCTCTGGAGAGACTCTTAGGAAACTCCTGTGGTGACATCCTCGCATTCAATCACCTCTACGAGCACCACCCACCAATTCGAAAGAAAGTTCCTTGATTTCATAGTTCTCTCTAATGCAGCTCCATTTAGCAATGAAAGCCTTTCCATGGTTTCTCCAAAACGCGCCCCATTAAGGACATGAGAAGGCCTACTTCACCATTGAGACTCACAAATGACCTTTTTATGCGACTGCTCGATGACCCCTTTCACAAAGCTGAATGAACGACGAGAGCGGAGTGTGTGGGGGTTGCTGGAGAAAAAGAGTCGACGGATTATTAGAATTCATCCAGTGGCGGAATGAACAGCCTCTTTCTATTCAACAGTTGCACAACAAAGAGACATTAGATCATAACCAAATGGTTGCCATGGCACCACGTATAAGTAAATGTTCTCTGCATTTCTGCAGCTCTTTCAGAGTATAATGATAACTAGAGCCAGTTCAAAGATATGGGCTCCTATTAGGGTAAAACAAAATTCAGCTTGTTAATGTGATGTTCACAAATAATTTCTTTGTTATCGACCTTGGTAAACCAGTCAGATAAATCCACATGTAAATTTCAACCAGGAAAGGACTTGTTGATGTGGAGAACAGGAGATGCTGGTGGCAACATCTGGCATTCACAACTGCAATATAGATGCTTACAATTTACAGTAAAATGGAGTCGTATATCGAGCTCACTCTGATTATTTATGGACGAGCCTGTGGCAACTTTTAAAGAATTCAAACATACATCACATACAGCTGCTCTTAATAATAGTGGCATGAGGGAAAGTTGTAGCCTAGAGTTTTTTACTAATGAAAATATTATTTATTTTTCTTATCTTTACATAAATAAACTCGGCACTGAGACAGTCCACTTGTGAAACCACATTCAAATTCACTAGATATGGATTTTTTTGGTGGTATCTGCACCGAATTTCATACACTCATAAATATCAGTCCACTAAACATGCCTGATTTTTATTTCACCAAGGTCTAGGAATTATCCAGGAAATCAAGCGAAATGTTGAAAATGATCCATCTGGCATTGTTAAAGAGGAAATCCTGCCCCCTGATTCAGATCTGCACCAATCTTTCATGGGTTCTTCCCTGGTATGCTCCCCAATCCTCCACAAAATGTATGCATCATCCTGCTGAATAACAAAACACACACAGATGAAAATGGCGAAGGTAAAAGAAAAGTGCTAGAGCCTATGTCATGGAGAACAAAGACTGAGCATGGCCTCTTTTTAGTTACAGCTAGCATAGTTATGTTGCCTTTTATAATTTATTTTTTAAATTTCTCTTTGGATTCTTTCCAGCATGTTAGCACATAGTTTTACTGACCTAAAGTATGTTTGACACAAATACATCACAAAGATCTTAGTTATGAAAAATTTGAATATTCCTTTATTGTTGACTGACTCCGTGCTTAGGGACATGAAAAGAACTCCACATCTCTTCCAGCAAATCAGACAGAGATGACAACAACACTGTCACTTTTACAAAGCCTCTAAACCCTTGAATTTACATGCTGCAGTGAAAAACAATATTAGAAAATAAATATGATATAAACATCTGCAAATGCATGGTATGCTTGAGGTGGGGGGCATTGAACATTGGAGATCTCGTAACAAAAGCAATGTCACATCATGTGGACTAACAGCTTATGATCTACTAGGCCTTGGCCAAATTGACCAATCCATCATCAGCAGCCAGGTGGTGCAGAAAAAAGAAAGGGAGGAACACGGAGAAAAAGAGAGAAAGCAAGAAAAAAAAGAGAGACAGAGATGATGTGAGGAATTGCACAAATGCAAGGTTCAAAATTGATGATGATTTATTGAACCTTATGGAAATACATTTTTAGTTTGTCGGTTTTTTCGTGCAGACGTCGCACGTGCACAAAAAAGCCCCTCTCAAGCTCTGTCTATGAACCGTGTTTTCTGTGTTTCCTCTCAGAAACCCTGCTGTGAATCAAATTTAACTTGTCTATGATAGAAACAACAGGCTCCTTTTCCTTTGTGCACTTTTGATCAGATTATTCCGACCAGAGACGGATGGAACAAAGCACTTCTTCCCGTCTTTGATATATCTTTGTCTATTGTTGTCTCAAAATGCCAGAGCCAGTGTGTCGACAAATCAATTTTTCTCCTCTGTGATCCAACCCAGATACATGTGTAGTCAGATCAGTGAGAGGGGGACTGTGGGCATGTTCCTTCCTCTGGTAAAGATGAGCCGAATGTGGACAGGGATAACAGTCAAGTTATTAAGGTTTTATGAAGACAGATGTGAGAAAATACGGGGATCAAATTGTCAAACATCAGTAATGAAAGCATGTTTACTCATGGTAAGTACAAGTTTATTAGCTCCAATATCAGAGGCAAGACAAGCTTCTATAAAAATACTTAGACGCTCATCTTTATTGCTTATAAAGTTATGAGAATGTAACATAAAGACACTTATAACACGGATAAATCTGTTATCATCATTAAGTACGGACAAATACACTAAACCCACTGATATTGTATATAGATTTAACATATCTATGGTATATAGGGATTTATAGGTATATCGTTTTTTTTAATTCTTGACTAATCACTAAAACATAACATTTTTGTACGTGCCGTTGTATTTGTATATTAAATCTGCACCCTGTATTGTTCATTAAAACCTGAGAAAAAATGTGATGATAAAATGTATCAATTATATGTACACACACTTAAGTTAATGCTGTAACATTGCAAATTTCCCCATTGCGGGACTAATAAAGGACTTCTTAATCTTAAGTATAAAAGACAACATTTAAGTCTGTGTGTACAATCTGGTAAAGGAAGCACCCTGCAACCCTTTGTCACCACAACACCACTGCCTGAATTTCAACACTGTAAAAAGCAAAAATTCTTATGAAAAGAGATAACACCACCATGTCTTTAAAAATAAATACAGTTAGAGTTAACACCTTTAAACCCATTTACTTTGATAATAACCATTAAAACCCATTTAATTTGAACATGTGTTAGCTGATTTTTTGGCCATGAGGGGGCAGTATAAATATACATGATTCCAATATTCAATCTCATTAAAGCTCAGGGGTTGGGGGTTAACCCTACTTTTGCAACTGTCATTTGGTGCTTGATAGGTTGTCTAATTTTTTGTTGTTGCAGAAGACATCTGGCTTTACATGTGATAACATGGAGGTGAGAGCATGAACCATGAGCTGACCGATAACACTGTGTTGGTTTGTCAGTACAAGTGAGCCCTGTCACATTACATTACCATGTGATCCCCTGTTGACATAGACATATTGATTGGCGCAGCTTTAAAGCAATTTCAATGATGTAGTTAAACCAATTTAGAACTAATCAAAACTTCCCGGCACTAAAAGCTTTGCTGTTGCTCTTCACCAGTTAGCAAATAAAATAAACAGAATACCGTTCTTCTTATCCCTTTTAAAAGCTTTAAACGGCCTCTCTCCAAACTACACCAATGACTTAAAACCCCCCTCTGTCCCTGGGCGTTCACTTAGATCTGTGGATGGGTTTTTGTTGTTAGATCCCATAAGCTGTGGAGCAGTTTACCTTTTGAGATCAGACATGCAACATTTTTAGGTTCCTTTAAACTCTTCTCAAAACATTTTTATGGGAATAATTTCATGTATGTTGAATGAATTATCATTTAATTTGTGGCTGTTTTTCTTTCTAGGACAGCCGGGCCTTCATCAGTTGTGGTTCGCATGGTCTGAGGAAGTTCAAACTTGTTCGTACCCTACGAACAAGTTTAGGTACGAACATATTGATGTCAAACGTTCGTACGCACGGTTTAAGCACAGATTTGTGCGTGCGCACTGTTTGTGAATGAGTCCCATTAAAACTAAAGCTTTTTAGTCATTAGATTTACCCTCCATCTTTGACAAATTCAATTGATACCACAGCATCAATCAGTGTCATACGACACATGTGACACACAGTTATTGAACTAATAGGCAGCCCCCCAACAAACCTGCTGCCCCTCAGAGCACATGGTTATCAGCAAAAGACTCTTCCAGTGGAAGCTGCTGAAAGATCTTCCGCCTGACTATCCTCACACCAAGGTTCCTGTCAGTAATGAGACGAGTCGGGAGATAAGAGGAGCTAACTGACCAGATAATCAGGTCTGCGTTTTCCGCATTTCTCCTCCCACTCTGCAACAGCTGTCCCTTTGGAGCTCAGCGGAGCAGACAACCTGAGCTCACAGGTTGGGAGGAGAGCAAAGAGAAAGTCAATACCGTTGACTGCCCTGGTATCCCCCAAAGAACACCAGCAGAAAAACAAAAAACTGAAACAGACCCAGGGGAGGTAATAAACCTGCAGAGGCCCATACAGATGTGCACTGCAACGGCACCGATCAGTCAAAGCACAGTATTACATCAGGTAGCTACACCATGCTCTCTGACAAAAGTCTGGTCTTTACTGGAACTCATACAATCTATCACTTGGCCGTTTCTTTACTGTCCTCACGTCTTCTCTGTTTCTCTGTCCAGCTCTAACATGACTTTTTTTGTGAAGTGAGGATGGAAAGAAAAATCCATAAGCCTCTTCCCTCTCTCTGATCCCCATTCTCGACTTAGGCTTTATTTCCAACAAGCGGCTGTTTCAAGCGCCTCCCGAGCCTCAGTGGTGCGGCACTCAAACATGCAACAGGTGTGCTGTTCTCTTTCGCTCCTTCCCTCTCCGTCTCAGTTTCCGTCTCGTGCACTGACAACAGCCCAGGTGATTCTCCCCTCATTGTCATTCGGCAGTCAGCCGTGTATGAAGGTCAATACTTTGAAGGAGGGCAGGAGAGGAACAAGCCAATCAGAGGAAAGAGATGAGGCAAACATGTGATTGACTGGCTTGGGGGAGGAGGGGTGGTGATGGTGGTTGTGATGGGCAAAGTGGAGATGAGGGCGCCAAACGGAATATGCATACCCAATGAGGAATCAGGAGATGAAAGGGCCGCGTTGCTACGGCAACACACCTGCCGTGTTAGAATGTCGGTGTGGCTTCATTGATATGAGGGCTGCAGGGTTTTAGGTCATGGGGGTTCGAGTTGAGTGAGCTTGCGGGGGGTTGCACATGTTTGTGTGTGTGTGCGCGCGCTGATCACATACAGTACTTGCGCATGTGTGCAAACAAGCTGCCACATACTGGCTTGAATACTACTTGAAATGCACCTGCAAAAACACTTCCTCTTTTCATTTCTCCCTCATTTTCTTTTTCTCATGATACGAACCAAACTCTAGATAGTAGCTAGAGCTAGATAGTATTTATAATTATGTATATTTATATGCCACTGTTTTCCTTCTTTAATCCTTATGTCTCTGTTTTGTCTGGCAGCAAAGTATCTAGCGTTATTTATTTTACTGCCATAGTTTGAGACAGTATTTAAATTTGTAAAAACATTGCAGATGCTAATACAGTTCCATGAGTCCGTTTTATTAGACCGTCTCCAGAGACTGACCTGAGGGCTGCACAGTTTTTCCTGTCTGCTAAATAATTGGTCAGATGATCAAAATTGAGTTGTCATTTCCATGATGTTCCAAAGGTCGTAGCCCTTTAGCAGATTAGGATAAAAAAAAAAACACATAGCGCTGAACAATGACGTGTCACACTGAAAATCTGTTTGGCTCTTCACTTCAACCATTTGCTGGTACACCAGCATCATATGTACAGTGCTTGTGTACTGTTCCGTATGATAAAATCACCCATAGAAATTCATTATATTGACCATATGGTATCAGATAACCTCGGCAGACTATGAAGCAGAAAATGGTCACATGAAATCTGAGAGCATCTAAAAGGTCTCAGATGATGTTGGGTGCACATATATTTCGTTTTAAAATAATTCAGTTTTGTACCTCCGATCTCGTCAAAAGTACCGTATATCAATAAGAGAACAACTGATAAGAGAAGCAGGTCAAATGAATAACTGACAGAGGAAGAGGTGAAGAATTCTGTCTGCCACAAAACACAAGCAGGGAGAAAAATACTTGACTTATCCTCCCTGTGAGGCCATATGGAGAAAAGGCCTGGTTGTCCTCCTCCTCCTCCACCACGTCTATTCTCTTCTCTCCTTCTCTCATTTATTTCAATTTGTCATGCTTTACTTTTCCCTTAAGAGAGCACGCTTGCTGGTGAGCGACCCCATATAGGCCGCGAAATTGTGTCTGCGCCTAGGCTGTAATGAAACATTTAGATGCAGGGGAGAGTGATGGTTGCGCATTAACACAAGCGCTGGTGTTGCCGATGCCGAGCGTCAGCTCCAGGCAGCCGGCTCGACACCCTGACACTCCAAACAGCAGTGTGGTAAGAGGTGTCTCCTCAAGTTTTTATTTTTTGTCCAAATGGGGGTCAAGGGTTTTCCGGTGGTGCATGATGATTTAGAGTGTTTGTTGACATCTTATGAGGTGATAATGGAACAGCAGAAACAAACACTGGCAAAACATCAATACAGGTGAAAACATGGTCACACTGCATCACAACAGTGTGATGCTGTACAACAATGCTGATTGTTGCAAAAACTAATCAATCAATTTACCTTACGTTTAGTGGAGGGGTGGGGCATGACCCAGTGAAGAACCCATTACATTTTGGCCCGGATCAGGCAGCGGATCCAGTATTTTTTTCTCTTTCTTTTTCAGCATGACCGTAGATTCATGGATCTTAATGCTAAGTAATCAGGCATGTTTAGGGGACTGATAAGTGTTTGCAATTTGGTGCAGATCCAAAAAAAAACGCCGGATCTAGTGAATTTAAATGTGGTTTCTTAAGCAGACTTTTGGGCCTTGGCGGAGGACTGAACTCTACTGAGTGTTTCTTCGTGTCCGTCTTTGTGATGCTCTGTGTAACACCACCTGCTTTTAAAGGTGCTGTATAAATAAATATATTATTAACATTATTTGAATTCCATATATGCGGAAATATGATGTGCTGTCAGTAATTTTTCTTTTAGCAACACTATCAAAACATATGTTTCTATTTCTAGCTGCTGTGAAGGATATGAAAGTAAGTGCGTCAGTGAGTGAATGTTACTCACTGGAGGTTAATTACGTTCTGTGAGTCCCAGCTGTGTAACATCTATACTTGAACCAAAGCCCTCCACAGTCAACACTCCACCACATGTTGCTGCTTACCGTCAGCTGTTATCTCGGTAGGTGTTTTTGCCTCAAAAGCATTAGCATTCATCGGCATGGGTAAACTTGCTAGGGGGTTAACCCTTGCCTTAGGTTGCAAACTTAACAGAAAAGCAATAGAGGTAGTTTGCACTTACTTATGCATGAGTGCTACACACAGATTTCGCTTTATGCAAATAGCTCCTCTCATCTTGCTGTGTAGATCAATTGGAACAGCACCGTTAATGTGTGAATTTACATTATGTGAGGAAAGTATTATATATAAAACATTTGTTGACACAGCATGGTTTAAACTCGCTCTTTTTTTGAGAAGCATATCTAAGCTTTGAGCTGGTGAAATAATTAGAATGCTCCTTTTTCATCTTCTGTGATGACCCTTAACTGCTGTGCCCATCTTGTTTGTTTGTTTTTATCCCTGAAGCATTTAAGAGCTACAAAACCATTAAAATTCACATTGTTTAACTTCTTGTCCACATAGTCGCACAGCAGGTCCTTTGATATAATGTCAGATTTTCCACATTGTCATTCTCCAGTCAACATTTATGAAATAAAACAAAACCAAAGGAATATCCAGCAAAATTGACAGCTTCCTTTCTATTTTTTTTTTACTGTGGCTTCAGGCAAACTCTCTCTTCATTACATGCACAGCTCCAATGAGACTTTGTGCATTTTCAAAAAGTGTGTGTGTGTGCGTGTGCATGCGCGTGTGTCAGAACCTGGTTAAGGGTCTCACATTGTAAGACAGGGAGAATACTTGTGGTACTGAGAGATCAGAGGGAGGCATGTCATTGTTAGGTCTTACATCTCTTTGCCATTGTAGTCAAAAGGCAAAGTGAAACTGTGGTCTGTTGAATAATGGTTTGAGCTTTGTGTTGTATGTGTTTGAGAGACAGAGACATGTGTAAAGAAGGACTCCTACACAGCGTCCTCTAAAAAAGAAAGGGTTATATCCATTGGTCAGGTCTTCATATACACCATCTGGTTCACAATAATGGCTTTGACCAAAACAACTCTCTGGTTTATTTAAAGAAAGCCAACAGCCAATGGTAAATTCAAAATGGGGGAACATGTGGGACCTTAAAGGGGACATAGCATGCAAATTCCACTTTGTTAGTGCTTCTACACATTAATGTGGGTATCTGGCATGTCTACCAACCCAAAAACTCTGGGGAAAAAACACTCGCGCGTTTTGTTATGGTTCCTCTAAGTCAGAAACGTCATGCTTGAGCGACTCGATTGCGCTTCCTGGGTTTTGTGTCGTAACAAGGTACTGGAAGTCTCCCTACATGGTCTTGGCCCACCCCCCACCTCACCCCCGTCCCGTTATATCCTTTAAAATCATGGGGGGAGAGGGGGGAGGGGGGAGCTGGCTCATTAGCATTTAAAGGAACAGGCACTCAAAACAGGTCGCTCTGTGGAGGGCTGTTTTATACAGGGTAAAAAGGGTGCTGTTTTATATGATCCTTGTGGTATTTTGACCAAAGTATGTTACAGACATTTCATTAAGACCCCAAGGAACCATATCAACTTGTGGTAAAATGGGCATGCTATGTCCCCTTTAAAACAAGATTTAATAAACAGTGTCTCATTTTGTAGTTCTGGAATGAAGGAACTGGATTCTCCACTATCATGACATAATGGCTGATTCAGACTGGCATGACCAATAAATTAAAACCTATTAGTTGCATTTCCTTTTAGACAAGACTAAGAGGCCGTGTCATGTGCTTTGCTAATAGCCCTTTGACACTGTACACACAAGCACACCAGCTGGCAACATGGTTCATTATGACCATGCTAACATGCCGATGTTTACCTTGTTCACCAGCCCTATTAGCATTTAGTATGTTAACATTAACAAAAGCCAGTGGACGGCCAAAGTCAGTCCAAATTAACAAGAGATTCCTTCAGAGCTATTGAATGTCTGTACATAGTTTCACAGCAATCAGTCTAATAGGTAATCTAATAAGCGATGGACTGACCCGCTGACAGACTGATATTGCCATTCCAGCCTATAGAGCTGTGCCACTAGCAACGTGATAGAACATCAGGGAGAAAAGAAATCATGTTATGTATATTACACATAATACAAAGCATTAGATGCAGGACAAAACATGTCTCGCTCCTGGAGATGGAGGCTGTAGCAGCTGACGACAAGGCCAAGTGGTGTCTAGTGAATCCTCATGTGGCTCACCAAAGAGAGCATCTTAATGAAAGGATGGACAAATCAGTGAGGAGGAAAAAAATGCAGGAGACAGAGGTTGAATTATCATTTGATAAAAGACACCAGAAATTAGCTTGTAAGACATTCATCCTCTTACATGACTAATATCTTGGTCGTGGGCGCAGCCTGTATGATCATCACTTGTGTCACAGCCATAACCTCAAGCCTTAGCATAACTTATGCTCTATGGGCTTATACATTTGCCTTACAGGTTTCCAGAACCAATTTTAAAAACGGCTCAAATCTTGCTCTGTAAGTCCATTCATCTGCACTATGCAAGCAGCACGACAGACTGATGACATAACCATCATGGCTAATCTAATTAGTCTATAGTTATAAAAAGAAAGGCGGTAATGAATTGTTTAATTCTGGAGCGAGAGTAATCCATTTTGCTGCTTAAAAGTTGTATTATCTCACTGTAGCACATCCTCTCAGAGAAGCCAATGTAAGACTTGCTTGTTGAACATTATAGGTGTGTGTAGGTGTACGTAGCACACAATGTAATGGACAAATCCTGCATCCGCGTGAACACGTAGTGGTAATAACAGTCACACAATCATGTCCATATAAGCTTGGAGCCTCATAACTCCCTGTCCTGTTGGCCCTGTCAGTCTTATCTCCCCCTCCGGCGAGTAGAGGAGCAAACGTGGAAGGAATCTGGGTGGGAGTGCCTCAGGTGTTTTACTGACGTGCCCATACATACTCTTCTGTCCGCTGGAGGGTGAAATGAGCCCAGGTAGAGCATACTGAGCAGGGGCTGGTGTAGCGAGACCAGATAGAAGGCTCTTCCACCTTTAGCCCTCCTGCATGTTTTCCAGCTGATAAATTGCATATCTGGTCGGGGAGTGTGGAGCGGAGACGGTCCGTCAGTTTTTTGAGCTGAGAGGTGCTCAGCTTGAGACTGTGTAGGATAGTGGTGATGCTATTGGTGGGGGTGGTGGGGATGCGCAAAATTCACTGATTCACTTGCAGCTGATGTTTGCTTGGCTGGCCATGAGTGTTTCAAAATCAATCAGTCAATAAAGCTCAGTACAGTACTTGGGATGAATCACATTCTAACAGCTAAGATAAGCTTTTTTATGGCTAGGTATCAGGGAGAGATATTGGACACACAGACAAGCCCTGAATTGTGCATTATTGTTGGAAAGTATGTAATATAAAAGCAAATAGCTCTTTCAGAAATGTCCTCATTTTAGGCTAAACAACAAACGTTAAACCTAGCATTGCTTAACAACCCAATACATCTCCCCTCCCCAAGAGCTAAAAACAACAACTTTCATCGGATTGATTTTAGATGCATATGGTGTACTCACACATAGTGGAAAATGACACTTGTTTCCTATTTTCTTATTTTTCCCCCTCTGTGCACTGCTTTGCAAATTAAATGGAGTGTTTGTGACAGCTTGATGCTGGCGGAAGCAACGGCAAGCAGAGCTTTGGATTGCAAATGTTCCCTGAGGGGGCCGGTCCTGGTTTGATATACTTAATAAACTTAAAATCCGACATGCAAGAAAAGGCAGCACACTGCTGCTTATTCCTCACCCTTCGCACAGTTAGATATTAGGCCCTGTGGAAATGAGAATGGGGAAAGTTTTGACACTTTTCTTGAATGGATCAGCAAAGAAAGGTGTGTGTGTGTGTGTGTGTGTGTGTGTGTGTGTGTGTGTGTGTGTGTGTGTGTGTGTGTGTGTGTGTGTGTGTGTGTGTGTGTGTGTGTGTGTGTGTGTCATGAATGTAGAAAAAATCATCGCAATGCATTAATATCTAGTCTACCAGTTCTTGAAATATTACATAGGTATATTGTGATTTGGTTTATTGTGCAAATCTCTATTGCATTTTTTATGACGGGACATATTCGGTTGTATTCACATTTACGTGTCATTATATACCCCTGGCTTTGACATTGCTATTGTGGCAGGATGTAAGTATGTTGGTCTGTTAGTCTGACCATTTGTTTGGCTTTTTCATGCATAACATTATATCTTGATAACTTTATCATTATATTTACATAATATTCATGGGCCCTAGTGAATATATTGTCTGACCTCTTCGAGCACCATCTTTGGATACAAATTTTTACCTAATGAGTCCCAAAATCTAAGTAGCAGATTGCAAATATGTTCCGAGTTATAGTTAGTTATTCATATTCCCCAAAAAATCCATCAGAGGTTCATTAACCTCATCATCAGATCAAAATATCAGTCGGAGACATTGCGTAACATTGTTGTAACTCAGTATCTGAACTCCTTACTTTCCACAATGCATATGTATGTATGTATGTATGTATGTATGTATGTATGTATATATATATATATATATATATATATGTGTATGTATATATATTTATATATATATGTATATGTATATGTATATATATATATGTATATGTATATGTATATATATATATGTATATATATATATATGTGTATATATATATGTGTGTGTGTGTGTGTGTGTGTGTGTGTGTGTGTGTGTGTGTGTGTGTGTGTGTGTAAGGGTATAAATACCATATTTATCAGGGAACAATTCATAAAAACTCGCAATATTAATAATAAATATGGTTGCTCAATATAGGTCCTTGTTAAGTTATATGCCAGGGTAGAAATTAAGGGGTTATCCATTGTGTGGTTGTAAACATCCTTCCCAGGTTTGCTCTGCACCTTGTACCTGCTGTAAGAGCTGTCAGCACGGCCCATTCCTAGGCTAAGTAAAAACCTACCAGCAGGAAAGTGCTATAGCTTAATCCTGCGACATCTCTCAGGAGTTCCTTTTAATCCTCCCCTAGTAAATTAAAGTGAGAAATTGAATTAGAAGCTTTTCTTGTCCGATAATACAGATTTAGAACAAAGTATGTGATAGAGCGCAAATACGGTAGTCTCCTCTATTCTGACATATCCTCAGAAGTCTAATCTCTCACGTACATGCAGGGTTTGATGTCCAATTAACCAGAATGCACACAACTGAATATCCCATTTAAACCCTATTATCCAGACAAGGGAAATGCTCACAGCTACCTCAGAGTTTCCTGTCAAAATGCCCATGATCTGCATTCCCAATGATGCCAGCCCCTTTCAGATGTAAAGAAAAGATAAGGTAGAGTGGTGAAGAAATTACACAATGCTTGCAGTTGTAGATTTACATAAAAAGTATCAATCAAAGCAGACCTGAATATAGGATTCATAGTTCCCATAAAGCAGAAAAGAAGAAACCTCATTCTTATCCTAACCATATTTGTCTTTTAATACTGTGCCCTCAAAGATATCCACAGTGCATCCTCCAGCAAGCAGTCTCCTGCTTGCAGCACATTGCTTATTACATAAACATGTGTGGACTGCATACAAAATTATAGTGCATCATAATCTAATTACCCATCAACTACAAATACTTGAATATATCAGGGTAATGCAAAAGTATCATCCTCTTGTTAGCTGCATGATACCTAGGCTAGTTTCTAGTATCAAGCTAAAGTGGGCCAAACATTGTAAATGCTAATGCTTACATCAAAATATAAATTATTCTACAGTGGTGAAATGTTGTTTTCCAATTCCTTGCAATTTTGCAGTGTGCAGTTTGGTTCTCTTGTGACAGACGCACCACTGGGAAACTGGTAATGTAGTGCTCCAAGAGGATCATAGCCTCAGTACGAAATACACAAGGTTCCATTTTTAAATGGAATAAATCAAAAACCAAATGCAGCTGAGGCCAAAACAATGTGTTGTGTTTGATCTCTTATTTTTATATTGCTGGTCAAACATTTCCAGTACATCTTGTTAAACTGTGCATTTTAGATGGATTGGTACAACACATAGTATGAGACTCACTGATTATTAATACACAATAGCATCAATGAACTGTAATCTGCCAGTTTAGTGGCAGGGCTAGTGGGATAACTAAACTAACTAAATACAGATCAGATTACACCAGGTTCAACTCTGCACCAGGATGACTTTTAAATTTCTTGTTGTTTAGACTATGGATCAAAGAAGATTCACATCTCAGAAAACGTGGGACTTTTTGTTGTTACGTCACCCCAGTCGCCCTGTTCATTCTTTCCTGTCAATCTTCACAGCCATCTCTCTAATACCCACACTTCCCTTACCCCCTTGTCTTCAGCAATGGAAGACATCCTCAGATTTAGCCTCCATTTACGTCTAAGAAGACACTGACCAGTTTCTCTATCCTCCTATAGCCTTACAGAGAGAGCAATGATGGCCATGAATGCAGATTACATTATCCACTTTACGATTGGAATCTTTGAAAACAGAATTTCAAACAAGCCAGTGACCTTTCTGCTCAATGCTGCAGAGCCACCGCAGTGAGAATGTGTCTGAAGTCCGGCTGACGTGAGTCTTGTAATTGTGAACCCCTCTCCCCTCGTCTCCACTGGCTGTTGTGAGAGGAACCAGCGAGCGTGCGCTGAGGTTGTGAGAAGCCCTACCATCCCTCTAATAAGCCCCTGTGGGACCAGCATGAACGCTGCTGCAAGTACACGCAAGGCTCCTGCAAAGTCAGAGCGGCAGCTACGTTTAAGGTGGGGGCAGTGCTTAACAAGGCAAGTGTGAACATTCACGGTTATAAAATAATGACCTAATACCACACAGAGGGATTAAAGTTCTCTGTCACAATGACAGATTTCCGTCAATTACATTCCAAAGAGGCCATGTATGAGATCAGCATAGATTCAATATGATTTTAACTCGAGAGCGCAAAACCCAGGACAGGCTTCCTAGCATATGATCCATCTCTTCACAGTGATTTGTTGCTCAGGTTATTCATTTCATGTCACGTTATGGCCCTGTTATGTCAGTAGGTGGCGTAATTAGCTGTGAATTCACTAGGGACAGGAGTTGGCGTGTATGGTGCCATTTTGGCTCATGAAGCAGATGAAGTGTGTGATTTAATTTGGGAGGGTTGTGGTAAAGACATTAGTGCACAACTTCCCTCTGCAGCCGTGGTTTCTAAGGGTATGCAGGGCTTAGCAGTGCGATCAATGAGCCTTTTTAGTCGCACTTCACAGATCTTTGGTCGCATGTGCACTCTGGAGCCCTGGTGTGTCATTTATTGTGTCAGGCAGTTTGACAGAAATACCCACTTCCTCAAAGTTCTTATTGATATCTGGTTTCACTGTAGAGCAGTAAACTGGTGCATACTGTAAAAACTAAATCTTGTAGAGATTAAAGTAAGACTCAAGGACTAGAGGGAAAATTTTAATCCATTTTCTTAAATCACAAATTATTTGTAGGAAACAAACAAAATCCAGCCATTTAGAGGAAGAAGAGAAACGGGGGGAAAGAAAAGAGATGTTCAAAGAGCAGTCACTTCCCTTTCCACATTTCTATTTTGCAAGTTCCTGCCGACTTGGTTTCTCAGAAATGAGAGGTCCACATAACCACAAATGTTGTGGTCTACAGAACGACAAGCAGAATGTCATCAGGTGCTGAAGTGGCCACAGTGTGGAGCTTCACTATAATTAATTTTCTGGGAGCTTTGGCCCCAGAGCTCCTGAGCCTCTTCTTTTCATTTTGTATCAGGTTCAAGGATCTCCTCCTCGGAGCTCGTGGTTCTGCTGCAGGGGTCTCCCGCCTTATCTATAGCCCCGTCTTATCTCAGGCTTGTCCCTGCAACCCGACTGTGGGAAGATTAGCTCTGCACCTCTTGTCAGCTCCTGATTTTCAGCGAAGGCAGAAAGGTGCTCATCATAAGCCAAGATTGATTTGATACTATGGGTGCTAACCATGTTTTTCTGGAAGGTTTCTAGAGCTGTGGAGGTTGGGATAAAGGTCAAACCTGTTTAGTTTAAGTTTTCACTTTAGCAGAGTAATTGCACAGAGAGGAGCAGGAAAACACATGCTGTGTCTCAAATCGTGTACTTTGGTCAGTTCACTCGCATGTAGTGTGTACTGTGTATACTTACTGCAGTAGCATGTGACTTTAAACATTGTAGTGTTCAAATCAAACGACTGTTGCTGCTGCCATTTTCATAGATTTGATAATAGATTTGTTGGCCCTCCCTTCCTCTTCATAGCCAAATCGTCAACCGTTGATTGTGTTTAACACTCAGCTTTTTAATCAGTGCACCAATCAAATCAAACAATACAAAGAAAACTTCAGTACTGTTCAGGTCCTAATAACTTGTGATGAGTGTCGGTGTTTATTGTTAAAGTGTAAAGTGAGCACAGGTCAGCAGGAGTGTGGAGGGGAGACACTCACACTGCACGAAAAGCCGGATTTTCGCCACTGCAAACGCCTGCAAACTCGCCTAATTCCTGGCAGTTAGTGCCCGTTTACAGGATGCGAATTCCGCGTTCGCCCGTGACACAAACGCGCAGAAACATACCCCCGGTACCGCAGTGGGGGGCTGGGGAGGGGGGAGTGTCGCTGGGGAGTCGCGGAGCGAAGGTGTGATCTAATTAGCATATGAACCGCAGCGAAATCGCTTGTGTTTCAAATTTTTTTCATAGCATTGACCTTTGCTCATGTTATATATACGCGTATAATAGGTATATTGTGTCAGGCAGTCTTGTTGAATTTAGTCCACGATCAGCCGCCACCATGATCAGATGCCGCCATAATCCAAAATCCATCGTCGTGATCGGCTACCAACACGATACAGGATTATACATATGAACACTATCATTTGAGGTCGCGGATCCGGATGAGGTGATGATGATTCTGCTGAAGACTGGAGGAGATTGGGGGAATTCACGTCAATGACGGCAGAAGAGAGGAGAGGGGATTTTAAAGTTTGACAGGTGCTGAATGATTGGCTGAAAGAGACCGTGGCAGATCTGATTGGCCATTTAGGAACGCCCACAATCAGCTGATCAATAAGCAGGTTAAATCTTCCTGACTGAACTTACGCTAAGCTTCATTAGTGTTGCAATTATACTACAGGAAATCAAATCCTGCTTCTGCAACTTCCTCAAACTCAAGTGATAAAACCGAGGTTCTCCTTATTGGCACTAGGCATTGATAATTACCTAGTTTCTCCCTCCCCTCAGGTTAAGAGTCTGGGTTTCATCCTTGACAGCACACTATCTTTCCAAGCTCACATCAATAATAGTTACTCGGTTCACATAAATCTGTCTACGTAACATCAGTGGCCTACGCCCGTCCCTCACACCCAACAGCGCTGCCATTCTGTTCACACCCTGGTTACATCCCGCATCGATTACTGTAACTCCCTTCTTTTTGGTCTCCCTCACTCGCATCATTTCCAGAACCCCCTTCATTAATCACATAACTCCTCGTCTTCTGCCCGCTTGACAACCATGGGATCTAGAGCCTTCAGCCGCTCTGCTCCCCGCCTCTGGAACTCCCTCCCACCAGACATCCGTGAACATTGAAAGGTGCCCAAAATAAAATATATTCTTATAATTACAATAATTTCAATCAAAATCCAACAGCACACCTGGACATGCCACACCATTTGGGAACCACTGACCTATATTATGCCTGACCAAAATCATGGTTTACAGATGGTTGACCTGAGAGGTCTGAAGGCCTCTGCAGCAGTGCTTTAGATTAGATGTTTTGTGTTGTGATAAGATGAATCTTCAGAGCGTATATCTCATGGGGATTATGGCCATCTTGACATGACATAGTGGCCTAGACTGCTATCTGTTCCCTCCCATTTTGTAAAATAATGAAATACTTCTATTGTATTTCAAGTATTTTGTTTGCTTGTCAGCATGTACGTTGGAACAAGAATCTTCTTTGTTAACAGATCTATGTTGTAATGAACTCCTATTCAAGTAAGTACAACTGAGGCTCATCAAAGTAATTCCTTTATTCACCACCATGAACGTCATTTAGAAATTATGCCATCTTTAATCAGACATCTGTGCAGAAGATTTTTCATTTGTCAGTGTGAACACACTCATGCACTCATTCCACAGTAAGTATGGAGGTACGCAAATTGAGACAGCAGCAGTACTTATTTAATGACTTCCATAAACTAGAAGGTCTATATGGTATCCAATAAATATCCTAGACAGGAAGATGTGTTCTGTTTAAAGCTCAGTAATGACCAGCCATGCTGTAGATTTTGGTCAGTTTTTGGCTGTAAGCTGTCACAGGAAGAGGGCTGAAAGCAGGAAGTTGAAGGCTCTGATGACGAGACCTTCTGGGAAGATCACAAGCTCAGCCAATTAACAGCTGGAAGGCTGCTGTTGAACTCTGACCCTGTGCGCTGTACTTTTATTCTGCAGTGAGATCTCGTTTTGTTCATTAAGCCCCATGTGGTGCTCTCCGCTGTCCACAGCTTACAATTACACAAGCGTCAGAAGCAGGGCAAATGGTCCAGTTACAGTTTCACTTCAGCATTTTGACATTTAGTAGAAAGAGAGGAGATGAAAGTTCCACAAAGATTGTGTAGGAGAAAAACTATGAATGTACCTTCTATCAGAGAGATAAAACTCCAAACACCTCCCTAACATTAGTGTGACCTTTTCACCTCTGTGTTCCATCTGCACCCAAATTATTATCATCTTGACATGCTGTGGATTGTACTACGCCTACACAGCATATTGGATTTCTTTATGATCTGGTTAGGAAATAGTTTGTTGGAGCTTACTGAAACTTTTACTGTAAAACAATCAGCCCTCATTTATAATTATACCCTGACGCAATTCAGACATTACTGCTTGTCAGCTCTTTTGCCTCTTTTTTTTTGAGGCACATTATTTTACATGTGTCAGTTAAGAAAATCCTGAAAACACAAAGCTGCCTTCTCTTCCATCACCAAGAAAAATAAAATCAAAGCCCACCCTTCCATCACAAATAACTGCTGCTGATGTTTGCTGAGGCAAGTTCCACTGCATTAAGCTGGTGTTTGAACTTTTAATTATCTCCATCCCCTAAAATGCAGCTTGAGAATCAGTTGAGTTCTCTCAATAGAAAAGAATGACTCAACATATAATGTGTGACAGTTCCTTTCTCGCTTTTTCAGATTGTATGTGTGAATGTGTCAGCTGTGGTACAACCCACTCGCCTCCCTCCACCGAGTATAAGTCAAACTTAATATTTAGTTCTACAATAGCTTTAGTAGGAATATATTTCATGCACTGGTAAAAACGCTGTGATACTTTTAGTTATCAATCAATCAGCCCCCCCCCATAGTGTTGCTATGTATTTCCCATTTTGCATTTAACAGTGACAGATTAAAAACTTAAAGTTCAGTCACTTTTAAATATTTCACAGTGAAGTAAACAAATGGAACGACGCCTGTGAGCTAGTTTAGGCAGCCAACTCCAGCTGCTCCAATCATGTGACATACATCATGTGACATACCTCACTCTCCACAACCATCTATAATACACACCCACCTTATCAGGTGGTCTATTTAAGCAGAGAGAAATTTCCCATGATCCCCTTTGCTCGCACTGCTGCTGCAGTATTGCTACCAGTTGCTTCAGCCCCTCCACCACCCCAGCATCCACCTGTAGGCTCCAACGGGGGCATTACAAGTATTTGCTCATCACTCCCATCATTCCTGTGTAATCATATGGGGGAGTGATTAAGTTGGAGCCTAGACGCCAAACACTAAACCTGTTCTACTGCTGCAATAAACGTTTGAATGTGAGTTGTCTGACTGAACTGTAGGTTTCTCATTTATAGCCAGTGACTGAAATGAGGACTGTGTCTGGCCACTGTAGCATACGCTAATGTTAACACTAGGCACACTTTGTGTACGGCTGTGGCTCAGGAAGTAGGGCGAGTTGTCTACTTACAAGAAGGTTGGTGGGTCAATCCCTGGTGCCTCCATTACTGGTGTGTGTTCCTGAAGCCTGTGTTGGCAGTTTATGATCGAGAAGGAGCTGCACATAGAGACTCTGTATGAATGTGTGTGAATGGGTGAATGGGTGAATCTATATCAATACAGACCATTTACCATAATAGCAAAGCTCGCTTGGTGCTGGCTCGATTGTCGAAATGACAACAATCACAGTTTCATGATGGGACCTTCAACATAGCTGGCTTTCCGTAAAATGAAATCCATAACCTGGTTCCCCAGCTTTTGCTCACGTGATTTAATTGTCTGGTGCCTCCTTTGCTGCATGAAAAGTTGGGCATCATCAGTCTTTCTCTTCTGTCTCTTTAGCTAATCTGTTATGGTAAGAGTTGTCTCCCCTCTGCACCTTGTTTTAACCCCATATAGCTCCACTATGTGTTTAATATGGCATTTTACATCACAAATATGCAGCTAGCCGGAATCTTACTTTTGTGCACAGCACATGTTTGGCTCATTGCTTGCATGTGCACTGAGCACACAAGGATATGCACAATCCCGTCATCAGTATTTAAATTAGGACTGTCAGGCGTCATTTCTGAAAACTTGACCATCTGCCTGTGTTCTCTCCTCCCTCAGAGGGACTTAGACAGCATGGTGGTGGCTAACAGTCGGCCTGCTGTGTTTGCACAGGAGCAGTCTGAAATCTGTCATGGCCTCTGTTTATATGAAGGGCAGTGCACTTGTGTCTCTGCCTGCATATATGTGTGGGTGTCAGTGTGGGGTGGATCTTCTCCTTCAGTGGGAAAGTTTTATAAACTATAATAGTGTTTCTGTGAGGTCACTGGGGACATTTGTCAATCACTCTTTATTATAATGATAATAATACCAATATTAATGGAGGCATCTATGCGTCTCATCCAGTTGATTGAAAACTTGGCAGGTGTACTATTGATAGAGGCAGATGAACGATACATAGAGAATTGCACAACAATTCAGTCCAATGCAATGTATCACAGCATTTTTATGTACTGCTGATTTTCAATGACCGTCCCTTAATTTTTTTTAACTGCACTTGCCATTACCATGGTAACCATGTTTTGTATTGAACTAGTAGGTGTTTGAAATGGATATTTTTGCAATACCCAAGGGTATGTAATAGTTTTTCGTCTTGCGTTTTCTTGACATTTGAAAAGCATTATCTCGAGTGGTCTTATTTTAGCACCACATTTACTTTAAAGGGGACATAGCATGCAAATTCCACTTTGTTAGTGCTTCTACACGTTAATGTGGGTATCTGGCATGTCTACCAACCCAAAAACTCTGGGAAAAAAACACTCGCGCGTTTTGTTATGGTTCCTCTAAGTCAGAAACGTCATGCTTGAGTGACTCGATTGAGCTTCCTGGGTTTTGTGTCGTAACAAGGCACTGGAAGTCTCCCTACATGGCCTTGGCCCACCCCCACCTCATCCCCCCCCCGTCCCCCCACACTCGTTACGCCGGGTTTACACCGGACGCAGCGAGGCTGCGAGGCAGCGCAGCGCCGTTCCCAAGCGCGCAGCCGCCTGGCTGTTCACACGGGACGAGCATTTCTCCGTGCTGGTCAGCCCGCGATTCACTCACATGTGGCATTTGTCTGGATCGTTGGGACTGGGAGGCTGCAGCAGCTGCTCGGGCGCGACCGCTCGCTCTCCCATGCGTGAGCTGGAATTTGTGTCAACGCCACACAGCCAGCAGTGTGGAAGACTTCCGCAGTGTTCAGCACTACTGTACCACTGGCACAAACACACAGAGCCCCCCCACTCATTACGCCGGGTTTACACCGGACACGGAAGCGCCGCTGCGAGGCAGCGCAGCGCCGTTCTCAAGCGCGCAGCCGCCTGGCTGTTCACACGGGACGTGCATTTCTCCACGCTGGTCAGCCCCATAGACTGTATATATAAGGTCAGCCCGCGATTCTGCTTTCTCCGCTTGTTGTTGTACCCGTTGAATGTCGGGGTTCGGGGGTAAATGATGGTCTTCATAGCCCCCCCCCCACCCCTCTCTTTCTCTCTCTGTCTGTCTGCTTGTGTGCTTGTATGTGATTGGGAAAATTAAAACTCCAGGACAACAGAAGGGGAATACAAAGTATGGGATGCATATTTGATAATTTATATCATATAAAATATGTAATTTATATCGTTTAAAATCATGGGGGGAGAGGGGGGAGGGGGGAGCTGGTTCATTAGCATTTAAAGGAACAGGCACTCAAAACAGGTCACTCTGTGGAGGGCTGTTTTATACAGGGTAAAAAGGGTGCTGTTTGAAATGATCCTTGTGGTATTTTGACCAAAGTATGTTACAGACATTTCATTAAGACCCCAAGGAACCATATCAACTTGTGGTAAAATGGGCATGCTATGTCCCCTTTAAGTGATTGCTGGCTTTTCAGATGAACTTTGGGTACAATACTTCAGTTTAGTTGTTTGGAAAGAGGCTGAAAGCTGCCACAGCTAAATAGTTGTTTGTTTTATATTGAAATGCAAACTTTAGCAATGTTTCAAGTCACATACAGACACAATTTTCTTTTATTTAGCAGACACATCATACATTTTCTGTGCAGCAAAGTCATTAAGCTGAAAGAAAAAGAAAATCAAACGTTTATCTCTTGCTGCCACCGAGGGACACCAAACAGAGAGTGGTTCTATTTTGACAAATAGAGACAACAGACAAGTTTGGGATGATTAGCAAACAGCAGCTGGGAAGGAGGATAACTGGAGCCTGGAATTCAGTGTCACATGCAGGAACACAAGTGTCAGTCACAACGTCTAATTAAAACAAAGCCGGCAGTGTTAATGAGAAATGATGAGTGAATGTCCTGCAGCTCTCTTATCTGTCACAAGTTTGTTGACAAAGTTAACATTATTGAGTCCCAAAAGGACTGTCCTCCAGTGTGAAAATATACACTTTACAGAATTATTTCAATATTGGCAGCAAGTAAAACTACATTGCAATTTCATTTCTACAAACCTCAGATTTGCAACATAGAATTCTAATGTTTCTGTTTCTTACTAATTTATATTCAAGTTTAAAGGTCAGACAACAACAAAAAACATGATGAATGACTTTAAGCTGAATCCTTTTTGATATGAAAGCTCTATAAAAGAATAGAAAAGCCTTGTTTTAATATTCAGATAAAAAAGTTAAGGCTAGCTCCATAACAAAATGTCTCTGTTTGTGTGTGCAGGGGTTGTTTTTGGGAAGAGTGTGGTCGTACACAATATGTTACACAGTATGTTGTGTGACACTGCTACACTGGTCAGGGTGCAGGTTTGTCGACGTCTGCAAAATCTTGAACAGGATGTGAAGCCACAGATAAAGCCATACTTCTCGCTGTCTCGTGTCTAATGTCTAAATATGTCTATCACCATGGGAAGCAGCCTTCTGATGTGTGAAAAAATGCTCACAATTAAAAGTAATATCCTTTTACAATGCAAGATTTCAATTGTGTGACAACAAATGGAATTTTGAAAATCTCTCTATATATAATATATAAAATACTATCACAAAAGTATTTACTAAAATGTTTATTTGAACTTGTATCCATCACCAGGGTAGTGCATTGTGGTGCAATGTCCTGATGTGCATTATTACCATTTATTTTACTGTCACTTTAAACCCACTCCTTGGTTGCTTTCATCCACAACAGGCTTATCTTTTTTTATTACCAGCAGTGAGTGTGAGTTTTCTAGGTGGTTTCCAGTACTGCATTACCCTCAATAATTTCTCTGTGTATTGCTATATTGTGTCAGTAGGTTTGTATTGGATTGAGACAGTTTCTCCCTCTCTGATTAGCAAATGTACACAACCAGCATCTATGGAAGAACATATATATACTATATGGATATTAACAGAGCATCTGCACAGATGAGACCCATAAGTCTGAAAACTACTAAAATAAACAAATCAATGAATTGAAAGAAGTCAAAAGGCTGAAGAGAGCTGAAGGGAACTACAGAACTGGGTGTTGATTTTCAGTTTGTCACTAAATGTGTCCTTTTTCACATACACATAATAATTTGATTCATTATACAAAACATTGACTGTAGAAGCTTTAAACCCAAGGTCTTCAACCAGGGGTGTGTTACCACTTAGGGGCTC
This sequence comes from Hippoglossus stenolepis, assembly GCF_022539355.2. Lineage (NCBI taxonomy): Eukaryota > Metazoa > Chordata > Actinopteri > Pleuronectiformes > Pleuronectidae > Hippoglossus > Hippoglossus stenolepis. Next base: position 20,346,484 of record NC_061485.1, read on the forward strand.
CTCTAAATACTTTTTATGTCTGATAAAATAAGTAAAAATACGTGACAACATACAAATGACGAGATAACACTTCAAGTTGTGTTTACAAGAGGGCGGTTTGGACACTACAGTGACTTGTTATCCCACAAGTGATAAGACGGGCTGGTTGGGCTGAGGTTAGCTGGGGTTCATTGCAAAGAAGTGATAGAAATAGAAGTAAAACAAGAGTGAACATTGGCGATGCTTTCTGGGTAAAGGAGTGAAGTTTGATGCTGAACAATGTTTCTTCTAGGTTGAAACAGTTTTTGATGATAACTTTGGCCATGTAACAATAGCAAAACACACAAATAGCTCTTTTAAAAAGAAAAAGCCTCCAGCCACATTTGATGATTGATGTTGCATGTTATCCTTTCAGCTGATCAGGTGTTTAACAGATAAAACATTGGACAAATAGCTATTGCATGTCTTAGTCTTGTTGTGAATGTGGTCTGCACTGAACATCAGCTTCAGTTGAGCATATCAAAAGTACTCATACTCTGAACCAGAGCCAGAGCCAGAGTTGCCTTCAAGCTGATCGACTATTTCCAGTAAGCGGTGTCTCTCTGTCTCCAAGGCTTCATATTCCTTCACTAGTCTCCTCAGCTGCTTCTTGCAGCAGGAACATCCCTGGGTTAGATTCTGTCCAGGCTCGGGAATCTCACACAAATCTGCTAGTATGGACAAATTGAATGGAAACTGAACTGAATCTTCTTTTGAATACACTGTAAAGAAAAAACAGAAATTGCAAGTTGTGGTTGCAAAATATCCCACTTAGGAAACATGCAGTATCACAACAGTACATATTTTCATAGACACCAATATTCTGATATAAACCAGATTAAGACAATATTCTGAAGAAGACACTACCGTGTGTCAAGCATTTTATGATAACCTAACCTGGATATGGTCAAAATCAGAATAAACAAAAATCAAATTAAGACATGTGGAGTATTCCGACCTTAGTCACATTACATAGACATACATGTCTTTTCACAGTATTTTGTGACATAGATGTGGTGTTTAAAAGAAAAGTAAAAAGTATAACATTGAGAAGAATGTGTTGTTGTACAGCAATGCCACTTCTGTCTGTAAGATGCTGTGTTGTAACCTGTTGATCCCTATAAAGGGCGCCAAGAGACTATAGAGGTGCCAGTGTTCACAAGGAGCTGCTCCAGTGCTGAAGTGTTGTTGCCTGCCTGCTAATAAAGTAGTCAACCTTCGCTAGCCTCTCCTCTTTTCAGTAGAGGTATCATTCCTCTGTCAACAAAACAATCGACATATGGAAAGAAACTGCTTGATGATGCATGCCCTGGGTTTAGGTGTAAACAAGATGGAACAAATTATGAGTATAGGGTATATGGTAGCATCATGTACATGTACATCATAATTGGAGTAATGTCTTATTCAGATTTTGATCATATATCTGGTTATTGGTGTCTATGTACGCGTAGTCCTTGTGAGTGAGCTGATGCTCCTATTGTGTTTTCTGTGGAAAAATATTGTTGTGTACAACTTACAGGCAAGACGCAGTGAGACATTAAGGATGGCCTGTAAAACACACAGCACTGCTAAGGTTACCACCCCGATTCGGAGGAGTCTTCTCTCTGTGTGTGACAAAAACACATCATCTGTTATCCAGAGGAATGACACTACTATCAAACCTCCTCCAACATCTGATCGCACATTAGTCTAAAATAATTGGGCTGTTCATCTTTATGATAATATTAATAATAGTAAATTTAAGTTCTTGTAGGAAGATGATCTCAGCACCAAATGTGATGCTTCGCCATTTTTATATTGAATTATGAAAACACGGAGGCAGTTAATTTGACATTAAACACAGAAACAAAAACAATGTATAATTTCTGAAGAATATGAAGATATTTAGCTGTTTGAGTGAACTAGATCTAGACCAGATTACATCTTCTTTCTGTTTACTTGCCGCTCTTACCTGATGGTTTAGTTTTAGTTTCAGCTTCGGTTCCCTGAAGAGAGTTTATAGTGGTGTATTCCGAAAGCTCCAGCTCTTGCGCCATCATGCTGATCTGCTGTGAGATTCTGTCTCTACACTTTCTGATAAGTTGCTGCTCTCTGGATTTTTTTTTTCATGTGTTTCAAAAAAAGGAAGTATTTTTTTTTTTTGCGGAAATGATGGGGTTTAGTCTTGTTAAAAGTCAGCCTCCGGAAGGACTAAAGTAGACAGAAGCCGTATCGCTGTATTTATTCATTCTCAGTTAGTGTATCCATCTTACCATTATTATTATACCACCTATCCTGTGGGTCGCCAGCGTATCACAGGGACAACAGAGAAAAACGCTGTTAGTCAAAAGTAATCATTGGATCTATTTGATCTCGTTTATAAAAATCAGCTAAAGTAACCTATATTTACAATGATGAAAACTTAATGCAGAACTAATCTGACACAAACCATGTGGTCAGGATGTTAACAAATACCCAGGGGATTGCCATGAAATTAGGAAATAATACACTGTTCATGACCCTTAATTACTCATCCAGTGTCACGTTCAAGTCCTAAAAGTCTGCTTTTAAACAGGATTTAACTAATGATTAAGAATAATAAAAGGGATGAGACATCATCGCTCTTCCCATTTCTGATTCTCTGGAGCTTTTCCTCAAGTCTTAGCCTCGGGCTAAATTTTTACATTTTATATCAGATGTTCACTTCTTAGCATGTTGTAATTTATATCAGACACAGAACAGACTTAACAATGTGATAAACCTCGAAGATTTTTTTTTGCTTGCGCCAATATTTTTAGAACATTGCATGTACAAACTGTACATTTTCTCAAGGGTCGCACACAGATGTCAAACAGTGCGTTTAAAACAGTGGTCAGATGTCAAGACTAACCCCAGCTTTTTCAGGTGTAAGTAGAAAAAACATATATATTACTCCTTGTATTACAGCCAGAGGTTATTGTATTTTTATAAAGAGTTACAACAATTACTGTATGTTTTATACTAAAATATAGAAAATATTTTAAAGCCTGAATACCACTCAGTAGAGTGCAATCCTCCGCCAAAGCCCAACAGTCCCCTTATAAAACCACATTCAAATTCATTCGATCCAGATTTTTACTAAGTTGCACAAACTCATAAATATCTTGATTTATTTTCAGCAAGATCCATGAATTACTCTCTGAGTAATCAAATAAAATGAGGTTAAAGAAAGTACTGCGAATATTCACCAAAATTTAATGGGTTCTTTCCTTATCCGTACCGCATCCTTCCACCAAGTTTCGTGGTGATCCCTCCTGAAGCTGTTGAGTAATCCTGCTAAATAACAAACAAAAAAAGTTATTTTTCCTCAATTAAACAACTGATTTTAATAGAGATGGGGGTTTTTTTAAACACAGTAACTGTATGTTGAAAAAATAAATAAATAAAACTGGGCTTCATCCCGTCTTTTTATTTGACCATTGGATCTCTCTGACATCACAGAGGCAACATTGTCTTTGACCAACAGCAGGGGGATGTATCATGGGATGAAGAATCCAGCCTTGATAATGCTTCAGCAGCCTCATCACCACATGCCTCCTCCAGTGCTTGTACAAAGTGCTATGGACTCATGGGGCTGCTGCATCCATGTCTGTTCCATAAAAAGGAGTGCTCTCTGCTGGTTCTTTTGTTCCTCGAGCCTTAATTGCGATCTGAAAAGCAACAGGTGTTTGCCCATGTAATGAGTCAGTCGTGTGAATGGATGGCAACATTTAGCACGTTGAATAGCGGTGATTCCCATTTGAACACGAGATTCTTCTTAAGAGACAAAACAGAGATCTCCTGAGAGTTTTGTTCATTATGTCCCAGACTCCGGTGTTAAAGTAATCACTTGACAAAAGCTGTTGATGGTTTTTCACAGCCATTCTGCGCAAATATACAGCCATGATTTCAATGAATTGGGAAATATTCATCTCATAAATCCTTTCAAATATACAAAACAAGACAAAAAAAACGTTAGATCCAATGTATTTGTGGTAATTTAAGCTGTTTTCAAGCATGAATTCTGGAGAATGTCCCCACAATCGGAGTCCGGAGTTTGTGTTTCACTCATGAATAACGCAGCAGGAGATTCTCCGCTCAGACGCACTCACAACAACACAGAAATCTCCGGAGTGTTCAGGTGCGGGTTGGTGCAGCAGGATGTAATGTTCAGAATTCACTCTATATATTACTTGCATGCATTACTGTTCCTGCATTTTCAGCAAGCCAAGCACCAAACATAACCTGGTGCCTGTCCAGATTACATTTATGTATGAACTCTTATCCACCCAATTTAACAGTTTCCCTGGAGGGGTGGGAATCCAGGGGAAGGAGATGTCCGTCAGGTGAGCAGGCTGCCACAGTCAAAAGAAAAACTTTATCAGTTCAAATTAAAGCGTCACTGGTGCAAATGATACTAATGCCGACAATACTGCACCACTCCCATATCCTAACAACCACGGGGGAACCATGCATGATCGAGTTGGGGAGAAGGGTGAAATGAATGGGTTGCTGCAGAAGAGCCTCCTCATGACAGCCAGGTGGATTACAAGGTGCAACAGTGCATTCTAGTGGCCAACAGGAGAATCACAGGACGTGTCCGAAGAATGAGCTCTAGTTAGTGGATTTGTATTGGGCTTTCATTTAATGTAAAATGTTTAAAATTTTCGCAATTTACGATTAGTTTTTTATTTAAATTAGTTTAATCCACAGTGACCTGCTCCTTTTCATCTCTGTTGCGACCAGCTGAGATTGAACATGTTTTATGTGTCTGCTGCCTTCCTAATCTGAGGAATGATCATGACACGAGGGCGATATTATTAACACCAGATTATTTAATAATGCTTCACCAATGCTGTAGAGCGTGCGTGCGTGCGTGCGTGCGTGCGTGCGTGCGTGCGCGCAGTTACATCCATCCATGCAGAAAAACAATCCCAAACTCAGAACTAGTGGCACGCACATACCTGCACACATGGTCAGTGCACACATTCACTGGAAAACACCCAGCCATTCATGCACCGAGCCTCTCTCACAGTATTCCATATCATGCACCTGTGCACACACATTCACATTAAATTACATGAGTTCATATGCACTCACGCAGGAGGAAACACACAAACACCCGGCTGCATCCTCACAGGTATTTTATCGTGTATGTGTGTGTTTGTATGGGTTATTGTGGCGTTGATGAGCCACTTTTCCACCAGTGACACTTATAGGTCAAAGTCTTAACTTACCCTGTGAGAGCCACATGTGAGGGATCCCTCTCAGGACGGAAGTGCAACAGATGCCGCGCTACAACATTGATTAGAGGATGTTTTTTATATAATGGGAAGGTATGTCAATGTTGTGAAAACGTATGTATTTAAACATAAGAAAATGTCTAATAGAAATTAAGGGAGCAGCAATGACAATTGAAATGCAGGAGTTATGCTGGTGACTCTAAAATTAAAAGGTCAAGATTTGTGCTTTTGATTATGATGTCTTAATAACCATTGGACAAATTGTGATGAAATGTAGTACAAGTAAATACACATTAGGTTTTTATGTAGCACCAACTTCAGGTCAGAACTTTAATTAATTAAATGATTCAATACTTGACACACTGCCACTGTCCCCAGCTGCACTTTCAGTTTAGTGCTTTTTACTTCCGCCAAGGAGGTTATGTTTTCCTCAGGGTTTGTTTGTTTGTGTTTGTCTGTCTGTGAGTCAGCAGCCTAACACAAAACGTAAAGGTAGGATTACCATGAAACTTGGTGGAAGGATGTGGTATGGGTCAGGGGGGGAAAAAACTTTCAGTTGTACTGTATCTAGGTTTTTTATTTATTTTGCAAATCCAAATAAAAATCTAGATCTAGTGGATATAAACTTGATTTCATTGGGTGTAGGGTTTTTACTGCCATTGTGTAAGCAAAGCAACTTGCTGATACAGTATCAACTCAAACCACTTATGTAACCAAATGTCATGAGTTTCACAGTAGCATTTCCTCTCACACTGACCAATGTACGCTGACACATTTTTTTTTTTATGCCGCAAACTTTTTTGTCCTCACACAGTCAAAATCGCTCTTGTATTGTCAGTTTATTCAGTACTAATAAAAAGTTTCTCCAAGTGTTATTTTGGGACTTTTGACAGCCAGAGACATCCTTTTATATTGTTTTGCATTATGTCACCTAGTGTACCAATGCTGAATCTGAATGCAGGGACCATGCATAAGTTGCGTTGAAGTCTGTTTCCCCCATCGAATAGTGATTCTCTTCCATTGCACATACTGTTGCCCTCGACAAGGCAGCCTGAAGACAGCTGCTAAGGGTCAGCTTCAGAGGTCAGTTTTGTAGAAAAGTGCTGTTAGGGGTTGGGTAGACATTTGGTCGGAGGTTCGGGTAAAGGGATCAGGAATCAATGGAAACAGCCTCAGACATAGATGAACTTGTGAAGGATGACCATATCCTAACGGGTCGTCCTCATCTTCCGAGGAGGCTGTGCGAGCCAGATGTGGCGCGTTGCTTCTCATTAGAGGCTAGAGCTCTCTCTCTCTTTTCCTGCTAAAATAAATGCTCTGTATGCGACAGCTGGATTTGAGTACTCAGTTAAGTGGAAGAAAATGAATCAAAGCTCTTGCCATCTTTTTTGACAATTTGTCTAATTCTTGTCTGGTATGTCCATTTGTGGTGGAAGAGGAGGAACAGAGCATGTGAGAGAGACACGGAGAGAAAGTGTCTTTGGACCAGCTGCACAGCAAATCTGTTTATTCTGCACAATTTGGCATCAAACACAACAGACTGCTGAGTGCCTGCTACTGCTTGTGGTGCCCCATTAAAATGGAATTTATTGCTGCCTTAAGAGCAAGTCCAAATTACACATTTTTCCCTCTCTGCTCCATCCTCCTCCCTCCCTCTCTCTCTCTCTCTCTCTCTCTCATTTGCACTTCTTCTTTTTTCTCTGACTGTGGTGACGTTAGTGGTTTGGGTTTCTTTTTCCACTCTTCTAGCAGCAGTGTAGCTGTCAGACACGTGGCTCATTACAGAGCAGGTACAGCAGGTATGCCCACCTACCTGTCGCCCATCACGGTCATCTCCTCTGTCACCTGTGAGTGGCGCTCAAACATTAAACTGATGAGTGCCCGGCTGCTCGTCGATGTGGTGGCATCTCATGCAACTAGCACCTCACACAGGCAAAATCATTTTTAGGATGTGTCCTTCACTCTCTCCTCAGAGGCGACAACTGAACATGTAGACGTTCTTGTCATTTGCAGTAAGGCGATGTTATGTGGCCTCTTTTAGAAGATTGCTTGTGTTTGACAGACTGAAATAATCCATTCCTAGTTAAGCTTTAGGATATATCATATAATCAGCCTGAAAAGCTGTTACCCATTAGTTTACACTCGCAACCAGACATTGAACTTATGCTGTAAAGAGGGCGTGAACTCGGGGCCCACATCTCGCTCCATAAATCTCTCCAGCTAATGATAAATTCATATTTAATGACCGTGGCCATCGTCTGGAAAGGAGGAGCATTCTTTCATTATTGCCTCTTCCCCCTGCTGCTTGGTCGAGATAATTGATTTTTCTGTGGTAACAAGGTATCGACCATGCATGGTAGCCGGGCTAAGACGGCGGTTCGATTCAAAGGAGGGAGAGGGAGCAGGGGGGTTGTGAACGAGGGATGAAGCCACAGAAGAGATGGAGTGAGAGAGCAGGGGTATTGAAGCTGAGAGAAACTCACAGGTGGGTGTATTTTGGACAATGACTCTTTTTTTCCCCCCATCTTCTGGGTTTTAAAGGCAGATCGTAGTTTGGTATTTCAGTGTCGTGCATTTCATTTAGCAAATGGAAAGCATATTGATCACACAGTCTGTCACATAATTCACTGAAAACAGTATGAGAAACAAATCTGGAGGATCACTTCTGCAGCACATGCTTAGCCTGCTAAGGAGGCAGCGTGTTAGTCGTGGTCGTCATGTTTATAAATCTGCAGCGTTTCACGTTTTCTTCCCTAAACTCAGTCGCTGCTTCTTTTCCCCAGAACATTTTTATGTCACTTGAAATGCAAATCTGTATGAAGCGTGGCCTCATCCACCAGTAAATCTTACAAACTAGCGAGTGGGTTTTGCAACACAGAAACACCGCTGGCAAGTGAAAAAATATATACAAGTGTTCTACAAACAAGACATGTAAAAAAACATTTGTCTAGTGTTAACACGACTTTCTACTTTAACAAACGTATTGATTAGGTATATGATCAGATGGGTGGATTTGACTGGCACCTATTGAGCTGACATCTCTGAGGTGCTGACATTATTGGCTCCGGCCTCGAACAGACAGCCCCGGACACACTGTACATGCTGCTCAGCGAGAGCTTGACACCTATAGAGCGTCAATACCAGCGATAACTGAACCTTATGAAATTGAATAATTTATTGATCGTACGCCGCTTCCAGAGATGGTAATAGCACTGTTCTCTTCTTTGGCATCACTGCTTGCAGTTCACTGTATAAATAAAGGAATTAAATAGTGCTGTTGTTGTTGTGTGTTTACTAGCTTACATTGTAATTTATTTAAGAGCTCTTAATTGGACTAGTTACTCATTTGGCCCTCATTGGTCCCACAGCAGAGCAGAGCTCCATCACTACACACTGGGGCATGCTGGAATGTGGAGCTGCAGAGACGCACTGTACACAGCCAGCTGTTTGATGTCTGCAGCCTCCGAGCGTATGCTGCATGGTACAGCATAAACACACAATCCCCCCGATGAGAGGACAGATCGACACACAGGAGACCTTATTTCAGGCTAATGAACTATTAATGTTGATTTGAAATTCAAAAATTTTTTCGAGACTTTTCTCTGCAGTCGTTTGTTGCTTGTGTTTGTCTAAGTGTGTGTGTGTAACAGTCAGAAAGGAAGCAAGGAACAGGCTAATTTGGATGAACTCTGCTCACCATATTTTCATTTCTCCCCCAAACAGCTGGGCGTAGATCTCAAAGGGCCTAATGTGCTGCCGAAGTTCTGTATTGAATGAGGCCATATAAAATGTATGTCAATAGGTTCCGCCTGAGCTCAGCTCTCTCCACAGTGAGCTGTTAATGGAATAACTATAAGATGAGTAAATGATCCCTGCTTTAATTCATAATGATGTTGGACCTCATCGCCTGTCCACTCAGCTCAATAGATTATGGAAATAGCTGTAATGACTATTTGAACAATGAGCCAAATTGTATTATCATTCAGTGCCATGTCAGCTTTGGAATAAATGCTGTTGTGTCTACGCTCTTTCATTTAAGATCTTCAACAATGGTTAACACTCAAATTAGACGTTGAAAATCAAGATGAATGAACATTGAGGGCTACAAGAATACAGCATTAACATCCTCAAAGTTAATTGGGCAACACAAAAACGTGTGCAGGTGTAAGATGGTTGTTTTGATGTTGAATTTCTGCTAATAAAACCCACACGATGTACGATGTTTTCCTCACATCAGGCCTCATTTCAGCAGAGCTCCTCGTCCCACATGCATGAACAACACCCACCAAGACAAACCATCCAGTCTTTTGATGTTTTATTTTTAACTCCACTATGGATTTGTGTGATCTTATTTGAGCGAAGACAAAAGGAATTGACAATATTCAGTCCACAAGATCTTAAGTCAGTTAGACAGCATTTCATTAGAGAAACAATATAATGGAAATATTGTACAAGGATGTATAAAATACATATAAAACAAAGCTGTGTTAAACGAGCCGACAACCTAAAATAATCCATATTTCTGACTGGCACTAGATTTGGTTTTAACAAAAAGGTACCCACAAATAAGGAGATCTTAGACCCATCATCACGCTTAAATCGGGAGTTTGTCAAAGTGACATTTTCTCCAGTGCGTTACTGGAGATGTAACCGTACCAAGAAAACTATTGTGAATACAAATACTCAACAGTAACTGAACAGGCTGTAGAAACTCTAGATTTTATTTTGTTATAACCACACAGATGTCTCAGATCCTCTTCTTTGGTTAAGGTTTGCATATTAAAAGTGGTGCAACAGCAGCCTCTAGTGGTCTGTGCTCCCAGGTAGAAAATATTCAGATTGTTAACGTACATTCATACAGTGCAAAAAGCAACGTTATTCCCATTCAGTGTCAGTGTTTACAATGCAGTATTGTTAAAGTAGAAAATTCATGATTGTTATTTCACGCCACACAATCAACATACATAAAACAAAATGATAAAATCAGGAAACTGGTGTCAGTTTCCAAGACAACACAAGTAAAGCCAAAAGGACACTGGCCAATAATATGATTTTTCTTTGTCCGATGCAGTAGTGTGCTTTCGCATCCCTGTCGCCGTGGTTACAACCACAGATTCAAAGATGGATAAACACCTATGATCAAACAACTTAGGAACATCAATGCCAAGTGTTATTAGAAAATAACGATCATTAAATTGGTTTAGAAACCATGGTTAAACCTCAATCACATACATGTGACCAGTTTTGGTCAATAATAAATCGTTAGTACTCACAAGATATAAAAACAAACTTTAAACACTCATGCAGGAATCTTTCCACAGAAAAAATAAAAACATATGGCAATGAGGTTAGAACACTTCAATAAAAAAAAAATCATTGTTTTTTTTGCATGCTTAGATTTCCCACGTGATTATACATTTTGTTATTGCAGTAGGTAAAAAATACAACATGGGTGAGCTTCTTTTTTTTCTTTTACCCTTCATTACTTGAGCTGTGGAGAAGAGAAGAAGTTCCCCTGGCGGTGAGAGGCAGCTGTTGATCTGCTCTTGCTCCCAAATCTAAAAGAGGCGGCGAGGGGAAGATGGTCATATTTTAAGCTTATTAATCATAATTTCAGCAAAAAATAGCAAGTACCCCTGAAGATAAATATTTATAGGTAAAAAGGGGAATGCAGTCTTCATATGAGAATAACTAATCATTTTATAGTTTACTCAACATCAGGTTGAATATTTTTGTTCAAAGCTTAAAATTGAACTGGAGGTGATGATTCTTTAAAAATTAAATATGCAAATGACACGAGCTTAGCACAAACAGAAACAATCTTCTGATGATCATATTTTAAAAAATGATATAATCACTAAGTAAAGAATTTATATTTTATATTCATGGCCCCACACAAACAGTTGTTTTCATTTCGTAAATTGATTAGATCAGATTTTCCGGACTATGTGGCCGTTTACAGTCTGTGCTTGACTGACATCTCACCCACTCCTGTATTTAAAAGACAATCTAAATAATTTACACAATCATTTGAAATGGGAAATAGTATCCCGGCCAAAGCTGTGGCATATGAAGAATGCAGACCCTCTTTATTTCAGTTTTGTGTGAACAGAAAGTGAGTGCGAGTGAACTTACAAGGAGGTGCTGGAGAGGGTCTGCTTCATGCGCTGGGACAGCGAGCTAGAGGAGGGTGTTTTAGCCATCATCTGGTGCTCTGGAGTGGTCACTGGTCCCAATATGCTCACTACAGATAAATTAAACATCAGTACAGACTATTCTGTTAATTATAAAGCAAAGAGGTTGTATCCATTGACAACATTTTAAAAGGAATTTAAATCTCAAACTTATGTCCTGCCACAACTAACAAACATCAATCGCATTGTCTTCATCTCGTGTTATTCAAGTGATTTCATCATGTATATTTCCAGTGTAGCTGTCCGTGCTTTACCTTGGTGGTCTGGAGTTTCAAACTGGTGATTGTCGTCCATGGCTGTATTATCTGGAAAAGCAAACTGGCTCCAGTAGCTTTCTTGAATACTGAGCAAACGCTCTATCACCTTGAGACAGAACCAACATGATTTTTCATGAAAGCTTGTCCAAAGAACAAAAACATTGTTCTCAAAGTAAACAGGCACACGCACATATATACAGTTCATACTGACAAATCAGGTGCTACTTTACACGTTACCTTTGGTTGTCTACTTGTGTCATTCAGGATGGTCATGGGGGCTGGGTTGGGAACAGCATGACCCACGAGGGTTGGGCCAAAGACCCTGGCCAGGTTGTGCACATCCATTTTGTTATCCACATACTGTGACACCCTGGGGGAAGAAGTAAATAATACATTTCACAACGTCCTTTTCAACGGTGCATGCTGACCTGAATTGCAGAAATGTTAGAGGTCACAACAAGGTCTATGCTAGCGTAGAAACAGGATAAAACAAAAGCCTTTTTGAAAGGTTATAATTACTTTTGCAGGTGAATCATCATGCAGGCCAGAGTGTCTCGGTTGGGTTGAGGCAGCTCACTAATCGTATGGTACAGCATGGCCAGACTGTTGCCATCATCCTGGATTTCTACAATGACATTAACACCAGTCAGTTAATCTGCCTGTATATTGCTGTTTCCTCTATCCAAATGAGGTCATTTAATAAATCAAAGTATTTGCTCTTAAGCAATAAAAAGTTTGAGATGTATAAAGACCATTTTAGATAACAGACCACCCATAAGCGATTCAGATTCAGAAACTCACCTGCTGCTTCCATGAAGGTTTTGTTGAGGTGGAAGGTGAGCAGTGGCTCAGGGAGGTTTCTGAGGAAGTCTTTGAGGACACCTGTAATAACGTTGATGTCTTCTACTTTGTTAAGCCGAGGCAGAGTCTTTCCTCTAATCATCTTCTCTTTCAGCTCTTTGACCAAGCGCTCGTGGCCAGAGAGTCTGTACAGGCCAACCTGCAGTGAGGAAAAGATAAAAGCAACCGTCATTGTCTGGCTGTGAAGGAGATAACCAATTAGAGAAAGGATTATCTATTAGAATTGCTTAAGGGAAAGGATCGCAGCATTAACATGATGGTGACAAGTAAACAGGGACTTTAATTAAGTCAGCCTCACCTCATGTAGACCTCTGTGTTCAATCTCCTTAATGCAGTAGATAACCAAAGCTGGGATCTTTGGGGATGTGGCTGGAGCAAAGTCAGCGAGGGTGGACTACACACAGAACACATCAGTTTTCATGTAGGTAACATGAAAATAATAGAACATTTTGATATTGAAATGCATCATAAAGCAATGAGAAAATGTACCTCTGTGTTAAAGATGGGAGTGCTAACAGATGTGGGGTTACAGGGCAGGGGACAGCGGTCACGGCATTCTGGATGAGTCACAACCCTGCAATCCTGACAGCGAAGGTAAATCTTTCCAAACTTTGTTCTTCTTCCACAGGGTGCACAGAATTCAGACCTGATCACCTGGTGATGGATGGGACACAGTGCGTAAAGTGGGTAAGTACATCAATTCAATTTGTATAGCGCCAAATCATAACATACATTATCTCAAGGCACTTTACATTGAAGGTCAAGACCTTTACATTTTTTATAGAGAAACCCAACAGTTCCCACAATGAGCAGCACTTTGGCGACTGTGGAGAGGAAAAACTCCCTCATTAACTGGGAGAAACCCCTAGCAGAACCAGACTCAATGTGGGCGGCCATCTGCCTCAACCGGTTGGTCACACACCAACAAGATGACACAGCTCACCATTCTGATGTCAGGAGAAATACACCCTAAGTTCTCGTTCTTACTGTTTTAGGGATGAACTGGTGCTTCTTTCCTCCTTTAGATTTGGGGGTTTGGAGTGATGATGGGAAATCTGACACAGTTGTGCTGGGGGCCTCGCTGGCGGTCTCAGATTGGTCTGTAGTGGTTGTATCAGCCCACGCTGGAGCAACTGCAGACACAATCTCACATTAGTCGAATACCAAAACCAGTAAAAAAAATGAACTAACAAAACCCTACTGGAAAAATTGTAATAGGGTCAGAATCATTTATTTTTTTGTTCCCAGGTCCCACAAAATATTTTTTTATCTACAATATTCTTACCACTTTTCTTTCTGCTGCGTGTCCAGTACGGCACAGTTTCGATGGTGGAGACAGTCTCAACAGTGCCACCATTGACGGGCACAGTGATGGTAGTTTTGGCCACGATAGACTCATTCATCTGAATTATATATTAAAAAAAGATGTTTAATCGTCTTATCAGCAAACTGATTTTATTTTACTGAACTTTATATGTTTACAGATGCAGTCTGTTTTGCAGATGTTTGTGCTATGTGTTAGATTAGGCTGCAGAGGTCAGCATTACCCTTTCTGGCGTGCGTCCAGTGGAGCGACGTTTCTTCAAAGCCTGTGGAGGAACTTCAGCGAGTTTTCTGGAGGAACGCTGTGGAATGAAATTTAACTTTAAATAACACTTTCTTGTGGCTTGATAAATAGCAAGAAAAAGACCCTTAACCACATTTATCCCTAACCTGAAACAAATGCTAAAAATTACAGTATCATTAATGTAAACAAAGAAAATATGAGTTAAGGAATCACTAACTCGCTTCTGCCGTTTCTGCAGTCTTACAGTCTTCATCGCAGAGGAGTCCCAGTCCTAGAAGACAAGTGCAGAGAAAGACCATAGTACTTAGTTAATGTTCATGAACACTATTGTCCCACGATTTGAGACTCAAATCATGAGTTATCATACAATTATATACAGGAAATTAGGTCAATATACCAGAGAGTCATCCGTTTGGTCGTAGCTAATGTCCGATAGCAAAGAAGCTGATTCATCGATCCTAGTTAACCTGTAAAACAGATGAAAGTCAGAATTTAATCCCACAGTATCCATGTTAATGGGGAATTAAGTTTTGCCCTGGCAAACTAGTAGTACATATACATTAGTTCTAATATAGGAATTAATATTTCACATTAATTATATCCTCTACAGTGGACAGTATACACAGCATTCTACACCTCTGTATGGTACAGAGTGTAGTTAAACGAAGTGCTACACTACAGTATCTTTACGATATCAAAAAGATCAAGAAAAGAGTAGACAACCGAGTTATTTGAAAGTCTAGAATCATCATTAGCCTCATCAGTACTGTTTCAGAACCAGATTAGAAGGGTCTGACCTTCTGCTGGAGTTGAGGTTGCCTTTAGCAGCCTGTGCTGCCTGGGAGTGAGCGCTGAGAAAGGCCAGGGCAGAGCGCTGCTCCTCGCTCAGGAGGACACTGTTACCGTTGTCTGATATTAGCAGCTCCCTGATCAACTGCAGCTGACGTTCCTGAGAAAGAGGAAAACATGTTATAATTAATATTTTCTTGTTGGCAAAAAAAAAAATCACCTAAAAAAACTTTACAAAGAAAAGTTACCATTGCATTATTTAAAGATACATTTTCTTATTTCCATATTGCTATGTACAAGAGCTCAAACAATAGAGCGAGTAAATGAGAGGGCATGTAAACTGTAAACACTGTTACACTAACCAGCTTCTCATAGAGTGTCTCAGCCTTCTGCCGCCGGCGGATCTCCACATCCACCTGGTTGCGAGCGTGCTTTAGTTTGACCTCCAGCGCTCCCCTCTCAGTCTCCGCTTTTGCCAATATTTCTTGACAGGAAACCAGCTCGTCGCCCGCCCGCAGCCACTTCTTACGGCAATCCTCAAAGTTCATTGCCATCTGCAGGAACTCTGAATAAGACAATGGAAGAAAATAATTTTATATTGAGGCTGTGAACCATATTGTATTTACCCAGCAGTAGTTATGTGTAGTTGGTCGCCATTACAGCTGTTATCATGCAAATTACTGCCAGACAAAGCACAAAAAGACAAAAAGTTTCCTGTTGTAAAGTAACAGTGCTTTCGTGGAAGTGAATGGCATTATATGGGCTTTTGTTATGGAAATGCTCACTATACCCAGGCCCTTTCATTCTTAACTAATAAAACAGAGGCCGTATACTGAGCACTGTATCTGCATTCACTCAATGGTTAATAATTCAACACTCCACTTTACACATGTTGGTATTCAAACAGTACAAAAACCAACATCTTAGCGCTGCTAACACCAGCACATGCCACGGCAGAGTGGTTTCACTACACTAACACAGCGACAGGCTTCTGAAGTGACAAATACCAACACAACGTGCGGAAATAACTTACGTGGTTCAATGCCCTCATCCAGACCGTCCACCTGAGCCCTGAGACTCTGGAACTGGTTGTACAGGTTCACTGTAGACGACTCCATCCTGTCTCACTGCAGCTGGATCAGACACAGATAAACTTAAACTAACATGGAGAACATGTGGATGATGCCTCAGATCGTACGCATTGTTGTTTCGGTGGTTTCCCAAAGTGGTTCGCACTGAATTAGCAGTGAATCGTTACAGGTCACCCTTTGTAGCACGAACTTATTGTAACGTTGTGCACGTCTAAGTGCGGAGTTATTAACGCTGACACGTGTTATCTTCCCCGTGTTCAAACCAGCTCTCACAGGTTCATTAACGATATTATGTCACGGCTGTTCGAACCGCTCTGTGCCTTGTAGCACGCTAACGTTAGCATCGTCACATTAGACAGGAGTTGGTTTCGTGTCGCTCGCGCTGCTAAAGAAGAAATCACAACACGCACCTGTACGATGTTTCTCCAGTGGAAGTGCAGCTGACACGTACTGTCCCGCCGTTCAGTGTTAACGCAGCGGTTAGGAGATTGATTCCCTCTCCAGCAGCAGCAGTGACCGAGCCACACCTGTCTGACTAACTTTACACATTCTTCTTCAAAAGTTCAAAATCAGCGCCGGTTTTCTTCCTCGCCGGCCCCTTTTGAGGAGGACCGGCTGCTCTATCGCCCCCACACTTCCTGAGTTGTAACTGCAGCGGGGTTGTTGAGACATTTCCACTAGTTCCTCCTATTTCTCTTATTATCCACCTTTAGTCACTGAGGGGTTAGATGTGTCTCAGCATATATACATGTATAAATATATATGTCAATCTGATTGTTATGATGTATCTCTGGGTGACACATATATGCAATTTATGTATATTGTAAAAACATCTTCTGTCATCCTAGTGACATGGGTGATGAGTCTAGTGATGTGATGACATTAAAAAAACAATAGTAAGATGTTTCTCGGCATAATTCACCAGTAGAAGATAGCTTTATGAGATAATATGTGACACATCACATGATGCTGTATATAATTATTACAGATGACCTCAACAGCCTTTGAAATACAACAAGCAGCATAACATGAAATGTCATTGTCTACGTGCATTTTCTTTAAACAAGTTAACATATAAATAATTGTATTACTTTAAAATGTAACAATTTTTTAATTGACTGACTTGATTAAGAAATTAACTTGTCCATCCATCCATCAATCCATCCAACAAACTATCCATCCATCCATACGGGTTATCCTTTGAGGGTCAGGGGGATGGAGCTGGAGCTGGCGTTGGGGAAGAGGCAGGGTACACCCTGGACATGTCCCTTGTGTATTACAGAGACAACATACAGAGACAACCAACCATTCATGCTCACATTCAAACAGGCTCTAATTAACCTACCCCAATATTAATTTATAAATTATATTATTAATCTCTCTTTATATTGTCCAGATCATTACCAGTTCATGAACTGCAGTCTTTTTTTTTGATTAAACACAAATTTGATTGCCATATGTTATTTTCTGTATCCATTTTTTTTTTGCCGAAATAAGAGCAGTTTTTATTTCAGTTGAGTCATCCTAGTGTCTGTTAATCCTGCTCACCTGCTGTGTATGAAAATATGCACTGCAGTGCTGCAGTTCCTTCAGTGTGAAATCATAACATCCTCTGAAACACTGTGGGCTGGCCTGGCACATAGGATGCACACAACAGCATCATTAATCAGCCACGGATGGCATATCTAGGAGCAACAGCTCTACTGTGTTCATTGTTCAATATTCAACAAGGATAACACAGACACACACACATGCACCTCATTCTACAGTTGTGAGGACATTGACATAATGCATTCCCTAGCCCCTCAACCTAAGATTACATTTACATTACATATCATTTATCTGATGCTTTTATCCAAAGCAACTTACAATAAGTGCATTCAAACCCCAAAGTACAAACCAAGAACAGCAAGAATCATGTAAGTACAATTAGCTTTAAAAAAGCCAAACTACAAGTTCAACTTACTAACTTTATATATATATATATAAAGTTAGTAAGTATAAATATAGGATGACTCAACTGAAATAAAAACTGCTCTTATTTCGGCAAAAAAATGGCATCTATATCATAGTGATTCGATATTACTAATGGTGTTAAGATTCTTACCTCTGACCTAGACAGAATATATATATATATATATACACCAGAGTTGACGATGGTTATTAGACCATCATCTTCTTAACCAAGGTGTAGTCGAAAGAGATGTGTCTTTAGTCTGCGGCGGAAGATGTGTAGACTTTCTGCTGTCCTGATGTCGGTGGGGGGCTCGTTCCACCATTTGGGAGCCAGGACAGCAAACAGTCATCATTTTGTTGAGTGGCTAGGTGTCCCTCGCAGTGAGAGAGCAGCAAGCTGATTGGCCCATGCAGAGTGGAGTGGACGGGCTGGGGTGTAAGGTTTAACCATGTCCTGGATGTAGACTGGGCCAGATCCGTTCGCAGGGGAGTAGTGTGAGTGAACTTAGGTTGGTTGAAGACCAGTCGAGCTGCTGCATTCTGGATGAGCTGCAGAGGTTGGATGGCACCAACAGGTAGAGCAGCCAGGAGGGAGTTGCAGTAGTCTAGGTGTGAGATGACCAGAGCCTGGACTAGAACCTGTGCTGCCTTCTGAGTGAGAAGGGGACGTATTCTCCTGATATTGTGCAGCTTGTATCTACACAATCGGGTTGTTGCAGCAATGTTGGTGGTAGGGGAGAGTTGACTGTTGAGAGTCACACTCAGGTTCCTTGCGGTCTGGGTGGGGGCTACCACAGAGTTGTCGATGGTGATGGTAAGGTCATGGGTGGGAGAGCCCTTCCCTGGAAGGAAAAGTAGCTTGGTCTTGTCAAGGTTAATTTTCAGGTGGTGTGCGGACATCCACTGAGAGATGTCAGTCAGACAGGCAGAGATTCGTGCTGCTACCTGTGTTTCAGACAAAAGATCAAATTAGTTGGGGGTCATCTGCATAGCTGTGGTAGGAAAAGCCATGTGAGTGAATGACAGAGCCGAGAAAGTTGGTGTACAGAGAGAAAAGGAGGGGACCCAGGACAGAACCTTGAGGGACCCAAGTATTGAGTGGACAAGGTTTTGAGGCAGATATTCTCCAAGTTACCCGGTAGGTACGGTCTTTGAGGTAGGATGAGATCAGGGAGAGTGCAGAGCCTGACACCCAGATCCTGAAGGGAGGAAATAAGGATCTGATGATTCACTGTGTCAAATGCAGCTGAAAGGTCCAGAAGGATGACCACAGAGGAGAGGGGGGTGCTCTAGCAGTGTGAAGTTGCTAAGTGACAGCAAGGAGGGCAGTTTCAGTGGAGTGGCCTGCCTTGAAACCAGACTGGTGAGGATCAAGAAGGTTGTTCTGGTGAAGATAGGAGGAGAGTTGATTAAAGATAGCTGGCTCGAGAGCTTTGGAAAGAAAGGGAAGAAGAGAGACAGGTCTGTAGTTATTTACTTCAGACAGGTTGAGGTTGGGTTTCTTGAGGAGAGGGTTAAATCTTGCCTCCTTCAGAGAGTTAGGGAAACAGCCAGTTGACAGGGAAGTGTTAATAAGATGGGTGATAAAAGGAAGAAGGACGGGAGCAATAGACTGGAGAGTGTGAGAAGGAATGGGGTCAAGGGGGCAGGTGGTTGGGCGTTCGGAAGTTACCAGGGTAAGAACTTGATTGGGAGAGATGGGGGTGAAAGAGGAAAGGGGATGAAGATGAAGATGTGGTTAATGGAAAGTTATTTTCAGAAGATGGATTGGAGAATGAGGAGTGAATGTGATATATCTTTTTTGTAAAGTAGTTGACAAAGTAGCTTGGTAGAAGGATGGAAGGAGGAGGGGGACTGGGGGGGTCAAGGAGATTGGAAAGTAGTTTTTTGGGGTTGGAAAATGAGGATTGTATTTTTGTTTGATAAAAAGAGCTTTTGGCTGCAGAAGTAGAGGCAAAGAAGGAGGAGAGAAGAGATTGATATGAGAGCAGGTCATCAGAGGGTTTCGATTTTCGCCATTCTATTTCTGATGCTCGCACGGTGGCTCTGTCGGCGCGCACAGAGTCAGACAACCACGGAGCTCGGGAGGACTTGCGCACCTGTCGTGAAGTAAGAGGACAGAGACAATTGAGAGAGGAGGACAGAGAAGAGAGGAGAGTGTCTGTGGCAGATAAAGGATGTATGAGTGAGAAAGAGTCAGATGAAGGGAGGGCAGATAAAACAGATGAGGTACTCAGATTGTGAGAGTGGGAGAGAGTAAGAGATAAGGAAAGTGGTCAGAGGCGTGAAGTGGGGTTACAGCAAGGTTGGGGGTAGAGCAGTTTTTGGTGAAATAAGATCAAGGTGTTTGCCATCTTTGTGAGTAGGTGGGGAAGGAGTGAGCAAGAGAGCATAAGAAGAAAGTAATAAGTCAGATGAC
Organism: Hippoglossus stenolepis; assembly: GCF_022539355.2. Lineage (NCBI taxonomy): Eukaryota > Metazoa > Chordata > Actinopteri > Pleuronectiformes > Pleuronectidae > Hippoglossus > Hippoglossus stenolepis. Next base: position 20,366,876 of record NC_061485.1, read on the forward strand.
TTCTCTGTCTGGATGTTGAAGTCGCCAAGAAGGACAAGTGGAGGGCCATTTTCTTGATGTTCGAGAGGAGGACGTCTAATTCCTCCAAGAACTCTCCCAAAGGACCTGGTGGACGGTAGAGGACAACAATGTTTCATTGTACCGGATGAGTTACAGTCACGGAATGAAATTCAAAAGAGAGTGGAGTAAAATGTGGCAGCGGGTAGAGAATTTGGGGGTGATGAGTAAACCTGTACCACCATCTCTACCAGTGGGTCTGGGTGTGTGGGTGAAAGAGTAGGCAGAGGAGAGAGCAGCAGGGGGGGATGTGTTGGCTGGTGTGATCCAAGTGTCAGTGAGAGCAGGGAATTCAAGTGATTGGTGGGAAGCAAAGGGTGGAAAGGTTATGGTACTGTTGTGAACAAGTGCGAGGCTTATAGCATCTACGAGAAGAAATGCGAACAGGGACGGAATATATACACATATCTGACGCATCAAATTCTGTTTTTTAAACACCAGAGTTGACGATGGTTGGCTACCGCTGTGCTGACCACACCCCTGATAATCAGTCAAACAAAGCACCTGGTGGTAATGGCCCAGCAATTGAAACTCACCAAAACAACAGCCCAACAACAAAAGGCACTTCCCACCTTAAACAGTGAAGAGGTGAGTTTAGCAAATATTTCCTTATTTTACCAAAGCTGATAAAGGACAAAGTCTATGTACCTCATAGGTAGAAAGTAAATTAGAATCCAAGTCTTAACCCTCAAACAGCCCATTGAATTTGTGAGGACCAGCCAAAATATCCTCACAATGTTGGTATTGAACCAAAATTGGCCCTCATAACTATAGATATTATACAAAGCACTTACATGTAACACTTGTAGTTTGGCTTTTTGAAGCTAATGTACTTACATGATTCTTGCTGTTCTGGGTTTGTACCCTCATGGTTGAATGAACTTATTGTCTATATTGTCTGTATAAGTTGCTTTGGATAAAAGTGTCAGCTCAATGATATATAATGTAAAAAAGACATCCGCATTTGATTTTTTTAAACATCTCAACAATTGACTGTAACTGATTTATGTCTATGATTAATTTAATACATTGGTTGTTGGATTAACAGTAAATGTGTGTGTGTGTGTGCTCTGAATACTGCTGGTCTATTAGAGTTGACTTGAGATAATAGGATCATTCAGTCTGTCTGTCTTTATCAATTATTCATCTCTATATGTACATTTCCTCCAGTCACAAATCCTTTAACTGCCATCACTCACCTTTTACAACCATCACTGTTTGCACTTTCCTGTACTGAGTGCATTGTAACTGCTATCTGCGAGAATAATCATCCAAACACTTTACCAAGCGAAAAGCGTGAACAAAATTATATCACAAATCAAAGCACTTCCTTTCAAGACATTTTTTCATTCACCATAATGTTTTAAGTGCATGTTTATAAGAAATTGATTTATTATTTATCATATTAGACAACATACTGTCTATGTACCACTTTGTTGAGTTTATTCAGACAGGCAACATAAATCATCGTACATCCTCACAATCATATAAAGTGTTGCTCACATTCACTTGTACTAAGATACCTGCATGTTTTCTGTATGAATAAAGACTTCACAGATTTTCTGTTGTCTTTCTAAAAGGTGCATGGATATTGCAACAACAAGGTCCATATTTCAGGAATGAAAAAAGTATCAGGAGGCTCTCATGCACTGACGTTCAGAGGAAGCACCTGCAGATTGTGCTGAGCACAGGGTTAGTCAGTGGCACCGGTGGAAGGGTAATGGATCCACAAACAGCCTCATGGGGAACACTTGGCAGATAAACATCTACTTAGGAAGATGCACTGAAGCAGAACACACCCTCTATATATCCTATGCATATATTGTACAGAAAGCAAAGTTAGGTTTAAAGTTCTAACAAAAACAATACAAGCAGTTTAATGTAGTTTTTCCCACTGATACTTAGTTTCTGTGCACTTCGGTGTATGCACCATAAAGTGAGAACAGTGCTTCTGTTGCATGGAAACAAAATCATCCTTATCTTGCACTGTCAAGGACAAAATAACATCAACACCGAAAAATGCAATGCAATCCAATACATTCGCAAGGCAATAAACTTTGGTATTGTAAAGCTTACGATGCTACATATCTGTTAGATTTTTCATTTAATTTACTGGGCATTTTGAGTTTGTGGGTACTGATATGCAACCTTGTACTTTACATTACAGCTTTACCTTAGAGTTCAGTTAACACCTCAGCAAAAACTGAACTTATCAAGCTGTACGAAGGTACTGTTTGCTGTGGAGCAATCATGTTGGATTCCATTATATTTGACAGGTGTATATGTTTTCTATGAACCCCCTGTTGATTTTATAGACTGGCACCAAACCTGAGTTAACAGGAGGTTTTTAGAAAATGGAATGTCTACTTTCCTCATCTGTGAGGGGAAGCCAGATGAATCTGTTGGTGCTAAGTGAGTCTGCAGGTATATGGAAAAGCTTTGGCCGAGTGAGTCTATAGTGAGAAGATAATGTGCATATGGTGCACTCCAAACATCCCATCAATTGAATTACAAGTGGAATCTCCCACTTAGAGCGTGTTTACTGGAAAGGGCTCCCTCTTTCCTCCACTGCTCCAGAGCCAAAACATCCTCATCAACAACAACATTTTTATCTTCCATTTCTTGAAACCTGACACCTGGTAAACACTCTGTCCCACCACCCAAACACATTCAGGAGTGGATTAAACAGCTCATATTTTCCTGTTTGAAAAATGGGAGGGAACTCTATAAAAATACCACTTTTATTGATTTAAGCTTCTGCACTACTGTATATTCTGTTACTTTAAGGAATAACAAGAACCCTCAAACTAAAAGAAAACAAACTCTCCATTCGACTTAATCCATTAAAACATGTCCTGATAAAACTATTATTTTCCAAAGAAGTAAAATGAGTCCTGTAGTGGTCCAGCAAAGAGGAGTCAGGCAGTGTTCAAGGCTGAAGCTGATTCACAATGTGTCTGTAACAGTGTAGTTTCTCAGAAAAGAGCAGATGAAATAAGAAAATAAAAAGGAAAATGAAACTCTGTATGAGTTCATCATAAGCTAAGAGTTATTCTAGAATAGTTTTAAATCATCTGTAATTACTACCATATACAGTGACCTGAAAAGATTGTGAACACAAATCATGAAATCTATGACTGTAAATAGAGAAAAGAAAAATGGTTTCGTACGGCAGATAACTTTCTATTTGTTGTTACTACATGAGGGAGGAACTCGGAGTTTTCAAAGTAAGCTTTAGTTCCTCTATTTTTGAAGTCATGAATAATGGTGCTGCATGCAGAGAAATGTAAGGGGGTGCTGTCTGTTTATTTATGTCACACTCTCACTAACCTCAATCTGAATACTGTGCAAGTTCCTTGGTGCAGTACATCGCTGCTGAAAATAGATAAATGAAAACAGGCAACAGTGTGGGCAATCTGTGATTGTCTTCATGAGCCCATGGTGCAAATAGGAATGACAATGATGAGAATGATGGCCACCCCAGTGGCAATGAGTGCAGTCAGCTTGCAGACCTTGGCCCGGCGCTGGTCGGCCTCTTTGCGCCTGAGCAGAGCATCGTAACCTGGAGTGTAGATGTCGTCCATCCAGAACTCCATGTTGTTGGGGTTTAGAGACTCCTGGGCCTGGGGAACAATTATTTAACAGCATTTTAGACCAAATATTAACCCATATGTACTGAATATAAAGCACAATCTAAACTATTCTATTAACACCTTATGCATCACTAGTTTGTATTTTACTTACTTACCTTGCATCTGTATGATGCATGTATGTTAGGCCACTTATTCCCAGAAATAAAAATCAAAAGAAAATGCAGAAAGCAAACCCAATTTAGTTATTTTTAGATTAAAATCACTGACCTAATATGATAATTATTACAGGAAAAAAAGGACATAAATGAATTTTTTTAATTAGTCTATCCCTTTAAAAGTCATCTATTCTTACCTGTGCATCCAAAGGGGAGATCCGTGCCTCTCTGTCATCTACAGTCCAGATGGGCCTTCCTCTCCCCTCAACCAGTCTGGTATCCTTAATCTTCCCAGAGTTGAGCCCCCCTGTCAGACTGCTGTCTTTGTGGCGGAACAGGGATGAGTTAAACACTTGTTCCACCAGACTGGAGGACTTATGGTTGAGGAGGTTAGTTGTGCTGCTCGACTGATCTGTCTAGAAAGAAAATGGACCAAGCATATATTTTATATTTACTGTATATACAACCTTTAAAAGTGTTACTTTTTAAATGATTGGAGGCAATGTTTACAATATTAATTAACTAAATACCACCACCAAACATGCATACTAGTTTGAATTGATAAGGTGTGTTTTTTTGCAGCCATGCCTAAAAAGCATACTGCAAAAGTTTGAACCATGGATACATACGGTGCACATAATATATTTTTGCCTTCATACTGGATTATAGTTAAATCTGTTTAAGAAGTGATGGTCATATGCTGAGAAACCCATCTCTCCTCTGACAGTTCGAGAATATAGAATGTAGAATTTCCCTACCTGTTCAATTTTCCCGTGTGAGGCTTTGGGATCTTTATTTTTTGAGAATGACACCGTCCAGTCTCTTGCAGGGTTAGAAACCTTCAGATGATTGGAATCGGGGACTATTTTCTCTTCAGGCTGCGTTTTGGAGGCACGACGAGATGATGCATCTTTCTTCCCTTCTTTCAACCCCTTAGAATCAGCCAAACCTTGGACACTTTCTGTTAGCTCCCCAGCAGTGTTCCAGCGGCTCCAGTCCAGACTACTCATGCTGGTAGCTGGAAACAGATCCCCAGATACTGACAGAGGTTGAGGTTCCGATGACTCAGAAGGAGTCAGAGGGTGGCTCATAAAGGAGGAGACACCACTGAGAGGCTCCAGCCATCGCCCACCGCTGCCTTGTCCACTGCCACCGACAGGCAGCTGGATCTTTTCATCCAGTCGCTGCAATGCAGAGAGCACCTGGGAGATCTCGGCCTTCACATCATTCAGTGAGTCCAGTTGTCTTTCTATCTGGCTCATACGGAGCAGCAGCTTACAGACACTGGTCTTCAGCCCATCGTCAGTGCTTTCTAAAGAGTGGAAAAGCCTCTGAAGTTGACCTAAGCGACCACGTCTGGCCTCAGGTGTGTCCTGGTTGATGGCCCCTGTTGGATCGCTGGGGTGCAGGACTCCCGTAGAACCACACATGCTTATGTCATCTAAGAAACGAAAGATGACACTGATGTCATCCTCACAAAACTCGGGGTCATCTAATGAGGTCATGAAGGAGAGGCGATCAGCGTGGACCAGGCTACGAAGGCGCCTCGTGTCCGGTGGGTCTGTCTGGGTTCCCTGAGCCTTGACTCCGTCACCTCCACTTGGCAATCCACTATCCCCACTCTCACCTCCTGAGGACCCCAAAGCAGGTGTTGATCTCCTGGGAAGTTGCCCTCTTTGTGATTCTATGCCAATTCCAACACTGCCTAAGCCTATCCGGTCCTCTAGACTGTGGCTCTTGTTGCTCCAGATTGGTCTATGATTTCTGGGAGGTTGCAGGTGTTGAGGGGAGCACTCTGCAACAGACCCAGGTCCGAAATAAGTTGAGTCTTGCAGGTCATCAAGGCTTTCATGTTTAGCCCTCGGCTCTGGCAATTGTTGGACTGTTGCAGGCGATGCGTAAGGATTTGGGATTGTTTCAAAACTGTGATTGTCAAAGCCTTTCTTTAAAATGTTGGGACTAGGAGACTCACTGTTGACGGTCACCTGGGGTATAAGAGGCGGCTGGTTATGGAAGTCCTTCCTAAAGACGTTTCTCTTCTGGTCAACAGACGATGCCGGTTCAGGTTCAAACACTTCCAAAGGTGCAGAATCTCCACTAGACTCACTGTCCGTCTCCAAAGGCAGGTACATATTCTTCATGACCTCGTTGGGGATTTGACCACTAGAATACAAGAGTGTTGTGTGAGGCAAGTCGAAAGACACGGCCCTCGCTCTGACTGGAGGGGAGGACACAAGGGAGAGGGGATCGGGGGGAAGACTTCCTCGCTTGCGGGCAGAGTAATTCGATTTCGGAATCAGCAAGTGCTGGTCGATCGGCCTTCCTCCAGAATCCGAGTGGGCGCGTGCTCTTTCTCGACCAGAAATGTTCAGCTGGTGGATTCCAGGCAGACTGGGGCCTGGGTACTGGTCAACTGGGAGGATTGCCTGAGCTCTGATTGGCTGAATGTCGTCTGGAGCCCCACCCGTCATCTGAATAAGATTGAAGATAGTTACAATGTCAGCAGCGACGCCTATGGGAGAGAGCCCCTGGCCCCTGGTGGAAACCCTGTCTCTGAAGAGAGTTGCTGGGAAACAGGGGTCCCGGCTGGCAGCAGCAAACAGCAAACTCCTGAGCTCAATGAGGTGCTCGAGGTCAAAGCGGGTGCTGACCATGCGGCAAAGATCCTGGAACGTCAGCCACTGGCGCATATTGGCCAGTTCCTCCAGGATCCCCAGAAGGACCCCGGGGTATTCCTGCTGCAGGTTAGCCATGGCTGCTCACCTGAGGAAAAAAACAAGGCAGTCAGAAAGGAAAAGCAAATTTATTTGTATGGCAGCTTTAAAAAAAAAAAAGGAAATTGAAAAAGATTTACTTAACATATGAAAAGCCTTTAAAGCAAGAAATAAAACTGACATAAGGAGTACAAAAAGTATGATTGCAGGAAAGTCCCACATCTAATCTGATAAATGCAAGTAAATCTTAATACATGACGTTAATAATGTTTTTTTCTTCTCCTAGTACAAGAAAATAAATAATATATTTTTTATCGTTTCTGGGAAATATAATAGTAATATTAATATGAAACATGTCGCAAAAATATATAATATTACGCATTAATAAGAATAATAAAGTAATAGTGGCAAAGTATTATGAGGATGTTATTTTGTATTGCTGTATCATTATGATTGATGTCTTTATATTGTCTTAATAATGGTAATAACCCGGTTATGTGTTGTAGTTTTTCACTAAATTACAAGTGTTTACAATATGATACAATTTCATTATCAGTATGTATTTAGTCAACATTGTGTTACTGCCAAAGAATTCAGTTTACATGGTTGATGGAAAAGGTTCTTTGAATGATAATTTTCAAAGCGACCTTATTTTTGGCCCTAAAATAACCGATCATCTGATGTGATGACGCCGTCTCACTGCGCACATCTTTACCTCACTGGACATTTTTAATCCCCTCATTTCTATTAACAGCTTCAGGGCAGAGTCTAAACTTTACTGAGCGAAGGAAATACTGACGTATCTTCAGAGATAATGTAATCAGGTCACATTAACAATCTGAAGATAAGATCGGGACAGAGAAGGCAATATTAAAAAGGTGCAACAATCTGTACTTAGTCCTATTTATCAGCTAGGACAATAATAAAGACATCATGTTGTAAAGGTAATGTGGGTTTTAAATGTCTTATTAAAAGTGTAGCTTCAATGGAGCATCGACACTTACCTGAATCTATCCAAAGATAATTACAACCACGCCTGCATCCATCAACACTGACAAATAACATCCAGTTTTGCGCCAAAAGCGTAAATAGATCCAGGTCATCTCATGCTGTCACACTCGTTTCATGGGCTCCTGTGTTTGTAGCAGCGACTAGCCCAAAGCCCAGGCAGCAGAGGAGAAAATCAGAAATCAGGTCATCTTCCCACAAGTCCCTGCAGTGCCCTCAGGGACCTCAAAATACATCCAAACGGTTTCCCCTCACCAAAGATCAGCAATGAACACTCGCAAAGTCAACAATACACCCTCATTTCTAAGAGATACACAGGAGGAGAGGCACATTCTCAGCAGGACACTCCTGTGTGTGAGTGAAGCAGAATCAGGAGTATATTTTCTCAGGGTGCCACAGCAATAATTGGGTTTGCGTGCAAGGTGAGCATACAAATAAAGGTCAGATTAAAAATTTATGTTCACTAATTGACACTCCTAAAACTCTAAACTGACAGTAAACCTTAAGACACAGGGTGAATTGCATGCTAGATTGCTGCCTGGACACACAAGTGTCTGCCAGACTTCAGCCTCCTCGTACTTTTCGCCATTACTCTGCATTATCATCCATAAAGGCTTGTACTTAAAACCCCATTAGAGCAAGAGCAGGGCAAGGCTTTCCTCGCTGAGTAGTAGCACTCTGCTACAATCTGAACAGACAACTCTAATTCATCTGACGACTCGCAGAGGAGTGCATCCATCATCCCATTTACTCTGCAATCAATGGGGATCTATGCAGTGAATGAGCCGTGGTATGAAAGCAATGTGTGTTAAGATATAGGGCCAAACTGTAGTACAGTAAGTGCCTACTTTCAGACCTGTGATGTGATAGTTCTTTATACCAGGGGAAAAAGTACAAAAGTTGGATAATGTATTCAAAAGATAGTCTGATTTGATTTTGTTTTTCAGAGTTGCGTTATTTGATGGAACATGACATTTAAAATAATTTAGACTTATTGCTTTTGAAAAATACGGCCACATTTTAATAACTTACTTCAAGCAAAACACTTTAAACCTTTAAAAGAAGCACCTTCATAACAACAACAATAATGAAGTTTTATTAATTTATAAACTATAAAAATGAGGGAATCTTTTCGTAGTTCACAGTATGAACATGTGAACATTGGCATGTTGTGATTTCAGCTGAGATGGGACTTTTGTTCTGTTTTCTTCTTTGGTTTTGACTTGGCCACTGGTGTTACAATAGTTGGAGTCAGTGAAGGATTCAAGGCTGGATCTAATGCTGGGTTCAGGGCGAGCAGGTCCAATATTGTGCCACTCTGGTCACCTGTAGAAATACAACATAGCAGAGGTCAGGTAATGTGGGAGTGGCACAAGGTTCTCATCAGCCGTTTTCAGACATGAACTCCAGGGAAGTGGGTTTGACTTTCACATATGAAGAACGCAGCATGAGATTGTCTCATGCTGCTCCATTGACTCATTCACAACAACAGGACATAAGGAATAAATACTGCTGCGGAAGACTCATTATTGTTTACAGCACATCGTCACTAGACATAATCGTGCTGTAGTCTCATATGGGCTCGCTCAGACATTTCCCAGGCATTTTACTGGAGGGCCGGCAGGAAGAGTTCCAGAAAATGTCCGAAGCTGCGTTCTCACATAAATCCCCTCTGGAAAATGTCTGGAGATCAGTGCATGTCTGAAAGCAGCTATACTGTTATTCTCTGGGGATACAGTCTCTTACCAGCATTGTCCTTCTCACCACTGGGCTCTGGTTCTGGACTGTGGAGTGAAACCCGCGCCAAGTCTGCCACCTCGTTTATAAAGCTTTCTTCTGCATCCTAATAGAGACAGTAACACAGTGCTGACAAACAATAACGGTGCCAGATTGTACATATATTCATTAATTTAGAAACACAGTAGACCTGAAGCAGACTTACCACTAGGTCTTTTTTTATCCTTTCCATTGTTTCATCTTGGGCCACTTTCTTCTGCCTCAGTTCCTCATATATCATCTCCTGCTGCTGATCACTCAGCTCCAACACCCTCCTTTTGTGATGTTCAACCCTAATACACACAAAAGCAAAGAAGAAAACTGAACTGTGCTATTATGATGTAAGATGAACTGAGTATTCCAACAGAAAACGACCAGCACTGTGGGGGTTGTTGTACCTCTGTTGAAACTCAGCGGACATGGGTTTTTTGCCCCAGTTCACCAGCTCCCTTTGCAAGGCTCTGTTCAGCTGACTGCTGCTCTCTCGCTGCTCATTCACCTCTGAGGGAAAAGTTTACAACAGTTGAGTTAACGCACAGTATTCATCAATCATGCTCTGTGTTCCAAATCCCTAGCAATGTCCTCTCACCTTGGTCTTTGTTTTGCTTATCCTGCTGTAGTTTTTTGGTAACGTCCTGTAGTTGGGAATAGTAGCTCTGGACCAGCGTGGTGAGAGAATCTTTGGTGACGTATACGCTCTCTGACACAGCCTCTATCAGGTGGTGCTAGTGAGGGAAGAGCAAAGGTTGCCATTTACCTGGAAACTAATCTGAAGCTGTTTTTCGACATAAAAATGTATTAACTCCGCTACAGAAAGGAGATGCTTCTGTTTACAGCACATTGACACTGGCGTCGACCCTCATCGACAAAAGCTCTCGAATCTTGTTGAGCTGGCACAAAAAAACACCAGTGATTGTCTGGAGCAACTGACTCGGACATTTGCATTCTCACTACTGCCCCGCAGGATAATTTCAGCAGAATATCCGGAGTTTAGTACATGTAGTACACGCAGCTTAAGAAACACACAACAGAAATTTGACACGAACAGGAGTTGGATACCTTCAAGCTACTATCTGTTTTCGGGGAGGCCGGAGACTCTGTGGGCGCCTTCTCCATCATCTGTTGGATGGATTGGCTGAGGGCATTCCCGAGCACCAGCTGCGCATGGCTCTGAAGCAGCTCCATTCCTGTTTCCAGTTCAGAAAGGAACTCCTGCTGGAAGCTGTGGCCCACCAGCTGACTCTCTGGACCCAGATGCCTCTCTGCCAGGCTGGCACTGCTGTTCTGTCATTAGGAAGAGACAAAAGCATTTGAGCCTAGACCAAGTTCCTTCAATCAGTCACATTGCAGAATCCTAAGTGTAGAGGAAGTCTAAAAAGATCAAGAAGAAGTCAAAATATAGTTCTCACTAAACTGAGAGAATCTTTCGTGAATTTTTAGACTCAGTTCTCAGTCAAAACACTGAATTTGCTTGTGTATATTTTTCCCACCTTGTGAGTTGAACTGACGCAGGACAGGCTTTTACTGGGATCCTCCATTAGCGCTGCCCTGAAATCAGTCTGAGAGAGCCCCTTCAGCTTGGACAGCCTCATCTCCTTCAGCATGTGCAGACTGAAGTGCCTGACCACAAAGCACCTCTGCACTGCCACCAACAGGTGCTCGTGTTTCTTCTCTAACAGCATCCCCTCTTCACTGAGGACAGGATCATGTTGCAGTATTTTAAAGCACGTCATAAACATTGATTCAGATATAAACAGATATGCTCACATACTGTAGCTGTATTGGAAATCTGCTATGAGTGCAAAAAGTTTTATTTTCACCAGGTCTTTCACAACTTAAGTAGACCACATACACGTTTGGACAGATGCTCACATCTCACCTGTTGATTGTGTAGCTCTGTCTGGCCACCATGGCTTGGAGAATCTTCATCTGTTGCTCACTCAGATGTTGGAGGCAGGCCTGAGCCAGAGCCATCTCCTCACTCCACCCCTTCAGAAAAACAGTGGAAAGTTTTTTTTAAAAATGAAAGAAAAGTTAAATATTGAAAGAATCAAACTGCCAAGCAACGGAGAAGCTCAAATGTAGATCCACGGTGTGTCTACCTGTCTATCTTTATCCAGCTGAGCCCTCAGGTCGTCCAGTTGCAGCTTGATGGTGCACTCTGCCTGCTGCAGCTGTGCAACCAGCTCCTGCTCCAGGTTCAACCACAGCTTCTCACAGTGCTCAGCAGAGAGTTCAGGCTGAGCAGAGACTGAGGCCAGAAAGATTTCCTTGGCTGGCTCCCCGAGCTTCTTTGACCAAGAGGTACGAAGTTTCTGAAGATACAGGATTTCATTCAAGAGTAGAAGACAAATATAAACACACGCTCACACAATTCAACATAAAATACAGTATTTAATGTTTTACCCTCCAAAAGTCACAGAGAGCTTCAGCCACCCTGTTCTCCTGCTGCAGATCCAGATCAGAAATCTGCAGCCTGTGTTTGACCAGCAGCTCCTGGTAAACCTGTAGGACCAGTTACAGTTCACATTTAGATACCAGTGGATTTACACAGGCTTACGAGAAGAGAAGAGCCTAAAAATACAAAAAAGACAATCATAAACAAGACAGATTTAAATGAGGCTATTTGTTGTGACCTTGGTGAGCTGCTGTAGGTCACTGTGAGAATGTGTCTGTTCCAGGATGCGAGTCTTTTCCTTCGTCTGGCTCCTCTGAAGCTTCTTCCGCTTGGACTCCATTTTGCTACACTTGTCGTTCACCAGCTCCTTCGTCTTCAGCGAGCACTCTGGAACAATAAAGCTGAACCTTTAGAGTATTGTTTCAATGAGGATTTTTCTTATCATTCTTGATATGAATGACAGTGTGTTGTTATACCAACTCTTTTAAGAAAGTTCTTATTTGTTTTCTATTTTTGATGTTGTAAAATGTAAATTAAATTATTTTACTCTTTTACTGTGCTTGGACACAACATATATATGATAAAACGTAAAAGGTAAAGTCAGCTCACCCATGTTTACCCATTTCTCTAACAGTACAATAAACCAAGAAAGTCAAAGTACATTACCACGAGCAGCAGCATTCATTTACAGTTTTGTGTGTCTTTGATTTCACAGTAGTACAGCGCTATGAGTCTTTATAATCTATCTGATGCTGAGAGATGCTGCATGAGAGTCTGCAATGCAGTAATAGTGATATTCAGTGGTGTCCTGATAGTACCTGACCTTATTTGAGGAGCTTAAGAGGATTCCCACAAAATGGTCTATTTTGAGAGTACGTCATTTGAGTTTGAAAAGTAGGCTAGACATTGTCCACTGCTACCTGCCAGCAGAAACTCGGAGATTATAATCTAACACTCTTTTTTCACTTTTACAATCACAATCTTGCAAAAATGCTCAATGCAGCATGGCAACCATCTTTTGTTTCGGTGTCTTATTACCTGGTAGTAACTCAGATTTTTCTTTATTATAGCTGGAACCATTTTGACTGTGCATGTCTTACCCTCAGTGCACTGCTGGAGGCCTTTCATCAGAGCAGTCTGAACTTCTGAAAGTATCTTTTCCATGTGGTTAAAAGTCAAGATGTCATCGCTCGTCAGCTGCTCCAGTGCTGTGGCGATCAAGCTCTGCCTCAGAGACGCTTCCCGCATGAGCAGGGCAGGTTGGGACTGAAGGAGCGCGGTCAGCTCCTCCCACCACAGCAGCTTCTGATGTATTCTCTATGAGAATCAAACATGTTACTCAAAGAATGGTGTGATGTCAAATCTATGTTATGCCAACTAACAGCTTGTATTTCTTACTCTTAGCTCTGCTTCTTGTGTGTTCACCAGCTGGTTCTCTACCAACAGAAGAGTTTGAATGAGAGACAGAATGACATCCTGGGCTTCATCCCTGGAGAAAACGCTGGTCTTCATCAGCAGAGTCTGACACAAGTCCTCCACCTGTTTGCTGAAACCTTTGGACTGTAAAGAGACATTTCATTACATTAATCTCCCTATGAATAAAGGGTGATTCAAATATTTGCTTTATGGGTTTTTCTTATCACGTTTTACCATTTGAAGTCCACTTTCAAGGAGATCTTTCTGAGCTCTCTCGATCTCCTCCAATGTGCAGGGAGCGTCATCATTTTTCTCGCTGGCAGAGTGTCCTGCAGACGACTGTTTCTTCAGCTCATTTAGTTCCTAAAATAACAAATGAGAATGTGAACTTTCCTGTGGATTAAACTCTAAATGTAAGTGTTACAATTCACAGCAAATGAGAACTGCAAAAAGAATGCATTATGCAAACAGGTACAACAAAAAAGCAGATACGATGAATAGTTCATTCTGTTTTACCTTTTCCTGTGTTTGAAGAATATTCTTGCAGAAGTCAGCATCATTTTTGTTTCTCGGAAACCGGCAGATAAATATTTTTTTCACCATTTGAAGAAAAATCTGTTGCAGCAATAAGAAGAAACAAGAAGTAATACAAAAAAATGTATCTTCACTCTATATATCTGAACGATAAGCAGTTAATGAAACAAATGACATCTACTCACCAGGTATTTTTCTTCCTGAAGGTGACAACAAAGTTGTTGTATGTCCTGCAGGGCCAAACAGTGAAGACTGATCCTGCCTTCAAAACTACAGAGAAAACAAGAAAATGTTCACTCTGGTTTGTGCAAAGTTGCTGTATATGAATGTGTATGATTATGGATTTACTTTTAGAGACCACAAAGCCCTACCCTGTTTGTGTCAGTGTGTGAGGGTAGTGAGAGACCCGAGTGAAGCTCTGGTTCTGCAGGCTCTTGGGGACCATCGAGGAGGAGATAAACTGACTGCTGTCATCGTTGTCCTGCTCTTGGCTCAGAGACTCTCCGTCCGTGGAGGACGACTCCTCGTTAGGCATTGCAGACAACTTGGTGTGCTCATGTAGTGACGGGTTGGATGCTCCATCTGCTAAAGGCTGACAGGTAGAGGGAACGGTTGCAGAAAACACTTTCTTTACAATGTCTAGATCTTAAGAGTGGATTTTAGCAAGCTTTACATACAACATGCTCAATAACTCACAGTTTGTCACATGTCATTCCTATTATTAAGTCAACTTTTCTATATTTATATTTTAATTGCCTGTGTTTAATCTTATGCAAAAGGAGCACTTGTGAAGTAAGAACTTCTTGGTAAGGTGCAATGTCTGTTTGATGTCTTTAAGTCTTAAGAAAAGGATTGTGCTCTAAATCTGATTGGCTCACACTTAATTACACCTTAATGAAGCTCCTTGAAATGTGGCATGTTAACTTTGTTAAGTCTACTCACATTAAAATACATGTTACACCAGCATGTGTGTGCAGACTTACTCTGTATTTCTGGTTGATGGGATAAACCACTTTTGCTCTGGATGCAAATGCGGCTACATCACTGTTCACAGGTGGCAGCTGCTTCTTCTCCTGGTCAACGAGTGCACGGACATAGATGGTTAGTGGGAAGTTAATTAGTAAACAAACATGGAACAAATGTGCACAACTGGTATTACCAGCACTTTAGCCTCACTTTATGGGTATAAATTAGGGCTGGACAATAGGGCCAAAAATATATAAATGTTCACATCAGTCTATATTAATAATTATCAATATACATTTTATAATAGATACGTAAGTCTGATTTGTGATGAATAGCAAAACATTTTTAAAATCTGAGATAGATCAATAATGTGTTCTACCTCCTCACTGTGCTGCACAATGCATAAGCAGTATAATGATATATATTGAACCTTTATTATATTATCATTGATGAAGTTGTACTGTGATTATCACTAGAGATTGTTTTACTGCCCAGCTCTATTGTAGATCTAATGTAACGTCATCATCCTCATGTGTAAATCAATCAATCAATCAATGCAGTGTATGTTATCGACAGAGAAGTACTTTTTCCTTGGTGGTAGCAGGGGGAGCCTCCTTCCTGCTGACACAGTCACTGTGGTTGTTGTCATCAGGTTCCAGCAGCCTCCTCGCGTTATAGCCCTGAGGTTATGAAAGGGGGATGATGTGAAAATGGAAACACAACGTGTTTACAACGAGAGATCCGAGGTTTACCTGTCTGGTGAGCAGCAGGGGCTTCAGACAGAAGACATAGAGCAGAGCAGCAGCTAACACTCCGCACAGTGCTCCACACACCGAGGCCACACTCAGCAGGTCCGTGTACACGAACAGAGACTCGGAGAAGACCACCGTGACATCCACGCCACAGTCCGCCATCATCACTCCCTGTCCGGTCATCTCACACGGAACTGTGTGTTAGCACTTAGCTGTGAAGGCCTGACAACAACAGGAGACATGTTACTGATGGCAACAACACAAAGCCAGCTGCTCCTCACTGTTCACCATCTTGCATCTTTCTTTAGTTTATATTCTTTCTTATATTGTTTACATTCTTTAAATAATAAAAGACGACGAATCAAGAAATGTCTCTCAAAACACTTTCTCCAAAAAGACAAAGTTGGTGTAAGTTTCAGCCAATGGGTGTGCAGGGATCAGAAAGGAGGACAGAGACAGTAGAGCTAGCGAGCATTAGGGCGGAAATCACACGACATGCTCTTCAGTATAAAAGCACAAGAATGACCCGGGGCATAAAATGAGGGCAATAATAAAGTTGGAAAAATGCATACATCACACTTGGGCTAATAACGGTATACTAGCGTTTTTATGGTTTGTTTTTAGATAGTCACCATTCCATCAACCCCGCGGTTCAACACATCTACTTTTAATTTGAAAATCAACTAGTATACTCCATGGTGCTTAACAGGCCCAGAGGAAATGCCCGTTGTCCCAAAGTTTTGGAAAAAGTTTTTCAGGAGTGGAGCCGCTGCTGTGATTGTGGACGCTGTGTTCTTGTATAAATCTCTTAAATGGCGCCTGTAGTTTCTCCTGAAATGTTAACAAACTGGTAATGTGTTGTTTGTATGACAGAGCCGCTGTTACAGAGGAGGTTTCTGAGGGAAGAGCTGTCGAAATGTTTCGGTGGGTTTTCACCACCATCTCTGGATGTAGCCCGTTAGCTAGCGGCTCTCCTCGGTGAGAGCGACACAGCAACACTACGAATGCTTCAGGTACATTTAGTCGCGACGACGGCCACGATACTTTCATTTATCTTAAACACACAAGTGTCATGTTCGCCTCCACCTTCTTCACGACGCCGCCCGGGTCCCGGAGCTGGACACCAGTCCTGCTGTAACGGTACATGTCAGGATGCATCATGGTGCACGAACCCTCCTCCTTCTCCTCTGCTGGAGAACCAGGAGGTGAGTAGCTCCAAAACTAGAACCACAACTCTTACATGTCAACAACCCAGAGCCCTCAGCCTCTCTTCTGATAGAGGAGCAGCCTCCTGCTGCTGCTGCACACCCCACGACCAGAGATAGCATTTATCTTTAATAGGAGTATTCTGTCACCAGGTCTAAAGAAGAGGCTTCTAGAGGAACCTCTGTGAAAGACTTTCTTTGGCCGTCATTGGGTTGATCTATGTAGGATTTATTATGTTTAATAGCATCTGCCTCTTTTCCATGGTCAGAGTTTCTCCAGTCTCCATCTAATGCAACATGACCGTGTTGGGAGAACTTCAGCGCTGACACAGCTCAGGATGGATGGTTTGTGCCTTTCTCTTAAGTTTGTACATCAGCTATACAGTCAATTACTAAATGAATGTGTCTGTGAAGATGAGTTTAGTCAAATGTGCCATAATTGATGGCTGAGTGCACTCTCTGAATGTTGTGTATGTGCAGAGGATCTTTCGGTAGATAGAAATGCTATTTATTTATTGGTAGATTCAGCCTCACTACTGTACTTTACTCACAGAGGAAACCGCTTTACGTTTGAAAGGTTAGAAGACATACACAGTCAATGGCAAAGTTATGGATCATATGATTAATGTCTAAAGAGAAGCATATGTATTAGATTAGATATTTGAGTTGTGACAGTCTGGAGTGTATGAAAGTGTATCTGTTCCATTGCTTTGATTCTGCTACTGCTACTGCTCTTGTTCTTGTTCTTGTTAGGTTTGTAGTGTCCATGCGAGCTGGACACATTTTGGTGCATGACACTTTGAAAAATATTTTATTTACTGACTTGTTCAACCCTGTGTCTGACAGGTACAATGGAACTCAAAGGGCCAGTGGTGTTTTCTTCAGACGGCCCCCTCTCTTCTTCAGCTCCTGCCGGTCCATGGGGACACTCCTTTTACTCTTCGTTTACTGACATGTCGAAAATCTTGCACCTTCGGTTCCGCAGGAGCACACTCACCCGATTCAACCCGGGCCACACTCTGCCTCAGGTGGGTTTCTACATTATTATTTTGCCATTCTTGAAACTGAAAAAGTTTTGAGAACGGTTAATTAAAGGGTTGTCATGATGGAAATAACTAATTGTAAAATGCTTTGAGTGTTTCTGCAGGTTCAGAGTGTGGCACCTCCATCTGCGTTTGGGGTCAAATTTCACAAGTGTGCTCAGGTACATCATCATATTCTTATTATACAGCCCGTTTTATCAATGTGCATTTAATTCCTAATATAGTTTTGCTCAAGCATCTTTAACATGCAGTGATCAATTCTCCTCCTCGGACACATGGTCTCTAGGTGAAGCTCGACACTGACCCTCCTCAGTTGACCTTCTTCCTGCTGATTCACAACATGGGTCCGGTCGGTGGTACCAACCTGTCTCAGGTGGCTATCCGGGACTCCCTGTCTGGAATAGTCCCCCTAAAAACTGAAGGCAGGGTGGTGGAAAGAGGCTACCAGACATTTGCTATTGATTCCCTGTCTGGTACGTGTGGCTATCACAATGTTGTGGAAGATAATGTTTAACCCAAACATTTCTTGCTTGAACTTTTTATTACTTTATTTTTATTTGTCTGCTAAAAATAGCATATTATTGTTATTTACTCCCCAGCTGGTTCTCAGATTGTGGTCAACTACACCGCTCACATAAGGAGTCATAAGAGTGAAATACTGGACCTTCCAGCTTTTCTCACTTTTTCTAATGCCTCACAGGTATTGGCTGCACCCACTTTTCCTCTTTTTTAACTCAAGTGAAACATTTGTTTTTAATTTCACAACTTATGCAGAATTATTTTTGGTGTTATTACCTGAAGTTTTGTTTTCTTGATTCCACAGAATGACGTCAGTATGTTTGGTCCATTAACAGCTAATCTAACACTGAGGGTGAACTCCACTGACAGAGTGAGTTGATGGCTCTCACAATACACCTATACTGTTCTACCACTGGAAACCCACCTGCAGCTTTGAGCATCACGTTTGTTGTTTGAGTGTTGATCATGTTGACAAAACTGAGTTAATGAGAAGTCTGATGTTTGTGCTCACCGTTTCAGATCTATCCCAACCACGGAGTCCATTTTGCTGGATTTGCTGCCGGGTTCTTTGTCACATTGGTTCTGCTGTCACTCGGCTTTCTGGCCATGAACCTGATAGGCCTCAGAACCAGGCTTAACCTTCTTCAGCAAAGGGTATCGCAAACATAAAAGTCGATAAAAGTTGTTTTTAAGTGATTGTTATCATCATTTGTTCATCACCTGCAGTATCTTTGTATTAGTATATAAGGTGTTTTTATATAAAGAGAGAGTAAAAGCTGCTCTCTAGAAATAATGTTGACATATTTTGCTAGTTGTTTTAGGTTTTATGATTTATTTCAGGAATATATTAATAAACTGCACATATGTTCTCTTTGCTCAGAGGAAAAGAAGGGATTCAGACCTGGAGTATGCAGACTGCAACATGACTGAGACAATTAAAGATGAGTCAACATTTGAAGACAAGATGGTGGACATCATGGTGTTAGAGGATCCTCAGAACATGTACCAGGCTTTGGAGAAGTGAGTAAACCAGTCAAGAGGGAATTTTTTTTTACAAAGTCTAATTTCCTTTAATTGTGTAAAAATGTTGGAATTCACCTCTGAAGGCAAGAAATAGTAAAATGCATTTAAATCATATATAAATATATTCTGAAGCATAATATACAATGAACAAGTTTAAGTTGTTTACTCTGCATTTCATCCACATAAGCCTTGAAATGTCGACACTGCTTCGCGCAACCAACAACCTGGAGACCACACGCATTCAGATCTACAAGGATGTGATATCCTCCCTGCTGGGGGGCCTGAGGGCCAGGGGGCAGACCACCGCCCAGGCCCAGCAGAGGCTTCTCAGTGTGCTCCATGGACAGCTGCTTGGCATGGAGGGCCGACTGAAGGAGGAGCGGGGGACCCGAATGGCTGCCCTGGCTGGCCAGTGTAACCTGGAGACTCGGGAAGAAATGGAAGCAGAGCACCGCAGGGAGGCAGCTGAGAAAGCCCAGGCCGAGCTGCTGTGTCAACATGCAGACCAACAGGTAACAGTAATGAGTAGCTTTTTAAGTTACTTGTATTGTTTAGTTTTACTTTTAAATTGGAAAACAGAAAAGAATTGCCTGGAAAATAATGTATGAGGTAAGAGATAGTAAAACTTGTTAGGGAAGTTGCAGGAGACTTTTTTTATTCCCATTTATTGCTTTTCTTTAATGCAATTACTATAGTGTAAACCATTTGTGATGTCGGTAGGAAGTCCTCCAGTGCAGTGTCCTGCTGGAGAAGCTGCATAAACGGAGCCAGAGTCGGCTCCAGCGCATCCTGTTGGTCCGACATGAAGAAGCCTCTGCAAAGGTTCAGAGGCAAATCATCGAGTGGCGCCGGGTGGAGCTGCACAAGATCTTCTCTGAGGAGCTGGAGGAGGCCACCAGGATGGGCGAGTTGGAGAAAAGCACAGCCATGAGTCTGCAGCATGATTATTTTACTTGTCAGGTAAAGAAACCTAAGTTGATTTACATTCTGCTGACACACGGTTAGAACCATGAATGGCCTCCTCCAATAATGCATTTGACATCTGTATGTTTCCGATATTTCCACTTGCTGAAGTACTGATGATTTATTAATGTGATAATGTGACGTTTCCTTTGTTCAGGATCAGCTTGAAGAGGTTCTTGATGTCGTCCTTGCCAATCAGCGTTATGTTCTGGCTGAACGCCATGCACAGAG
The DNA here is from genome assembly GCF_022539355.2 of Hippoglossus stenolepis. Classification (NCBI taxonomy): domain Eukaryota; kingdom Metazoa; phylum Chordata; class Actinopteri; order Pleuronectiformes; family Pleuronectidae; genus Hippoglossus; species Hippoglossus stenolepis. The sequence continues at coordinate 20,387,229 of NC_061485.1, forward strand.
GAAGTTCCTGGTTCACAGCCTCCACAGCCTCAACAGCCTGATTTCTGACACCTTCTCTAGCACCTCCAGCAACTTGGACAGCTGGTTCACTCACATCAGGAGGTCAGTGCTTATTGTAGGATATTCCACACTCTGAATGTTAAAAGTAATCTTCTCAAGCAATATTAACAAACACTGTTTCCACATCTGTAATCTTAAATTCAATCTGAAGATACCGACTCCAACTCAAAGTGAAATAGTTAAATATGAGTGAACACATTTGCATTATAAAATATTTGAAATGTAAATTTTTACAGAGAAAATACTTAAAAATTACTATAATACTAAATACTAAAAAATTATTACAATTTAAGTTTTATTGACAATTTAGTCTCATGGGTCTTTTTCATACCAGAATGGAACTCAGTAGAGCGCATACCTCTGCCAGGGCCAAATCCTACATGTTTGTTTAGTTCTTATCGTAGATATAGAAAAGAAAAAAGATTTCTGAATTATTCACTGAAAAATTTACAAACATTTTGAAAAGTGCCTGATGTTGCAATGTCAAAGAAAATAATTTTAATAAATCCGTACCTCCACCAGGTTCAGTGGAAATCAGTTTAGTAGTTTTTACTTAATCCTGCCAACATTTACATCAACAAGCAAACAGACACAAGTGAAATCATAACCCCCTTGGCAGAAACAATAATAAGTCAACTATACTGCAGCCATGTTTCAACTTGGCATGTTCTCTTATTCTCCACTAGAGGGAGCACAGTGCCTGCAGAGCAGATAGACCAGCTGCAGGAAAAGGCCCAGAAAGAGCTGGTGATGGTGAGGCAGAGACTGGACGAGGCGCTGAGTCAAGAGAGGAGAGCCATGCGCTGCGGCCTGATCAAGAAGAGGAGGGAGATTATCACTGAAATGGTGAAGGGATCATGCATAATTAGGGTCTAATTCCAAACCACTATTCATTGTGGATTGATGCAGCAAAACCTGTTGCTCATCTCAGTCCTGAATTAAAATGTTGCCTTTATTCAATCCTGCCCCCCTTCTCCAGCTGAGAGTCCACAAACAGAGAGAGAAGGAGCTGTCGGTTCTGTCTAAGCGTCTGGAGCAAAGCATGGAGGTAGCCCAGAACCTGCACTGTTGGCAGAACCTGCTGACGGCTCACAGCTTGGAGCTAGCTGAGCTCATCAACAACCTGGATGAGGAGGCTACTGCTGACATCCGCAAGGTGCTGCTCTCACAGTGTACATCTGGCACAATCATGACCTAATCACGCAAAAATTCACACACAAATATGGATTGCCTTTAAATAGGCACTTGTCTTGATCCTCTGTGTGTTCTTCAGGTGACCATGCGTGTGATCCAAGGTGCGATAGCAGAAGTCAAAGCCATCCAGCCTTCTGTCACTCAGGCTCTGCCAACGCCCTTACCTCCAGGGACGCACCTCTCCCTGCTGCAGGTAGATCCAGAGCAAGGAGCAGGACAGGTGCAGGGACAAGGAGCAAGCACTCTCCTGCAGGGCCAGGAGAGGCTGCACCAGGAAGGCAAGGCAGCCCTGCGCACCCTGAGCGGCACTAGGGAAGCTCTGCAGGAAGCCATGGAGAGAGAGCTGCAGGAGCAGAGGGAGATAAGGGCACAATCCAGAGCTTTCTTCAGGTCAGTGATGCTGTTTAATGACATCAGTCAATTTACTCACAGGTTTTTCCACATTTAAAGCGCTCCAACACAGTCATGTAAAGTCAAACTCGGATGTGGTGATCTGTCATTCTTCTTTCTCCCTCTCTGCCCTAGGTGTTTGTGTTCATCCCAGCTGACTCTATCTGAAGATGATAGGCTGAGGATGAAACTGGAGTTCCAGAAGTGTCTGTCTGTGATGGACCGCTGCCTGGTGCTGCCTCATGCTGTCTCCAAAACCAAACTCCACACTTCTCTGGCGGCTTGGAGAAAGGACAGCGAGAAACAGATGGTAAACGCATAATCACAAAGTCTGGAATTTATTCCTATGTCCAATGTGTAGAGTTACTTTGTGACTCTGGTGACATATTTGGTACAATACTTGAATGACCTGTTTAAGTGCTTTAAAAGATGTTGTGCTAAAAGTGTTGAATTGTACAGAATGTTCTGTATGGAAGATGTCTATCGAGTCCAATCTTATTTAATCATTGCACTGAACACAGTGGTATCCCCAGATATTTGTGCATTCTTGTTTTATAATTAGGCATTGAAGTTTTTCATTAACATCGGTTGGTAGGTTTTTTTTTCAGTGAATCTCGCTAAACCGTTTTCCCTTTTAACCCTTTTACTCCGTCGTAGTATGGGAGGGTTTTATGGCCAGGCATTAAAAATTAGAGGAGGACGATTTTTGTTGTTGTTTTTGTTTTAAAGTTGTCCAGTTTAAGGCGTGACTGACAGCTATGTGAACCCCGGGGAACCCCCGAACGTCCCCCGGGGGACGTTCTCTGGAGCGGCTGTATGGAGCGGTGTGTATGTGTGAACTCAAATGTCTGTTTGAGAGCTTATCGACTTTCTACAGCCCCCCCAATATAAAGTCCGCAGAAAGTTTGAAGGAGCCGATGTGAGTACACAGCAGGAGATCCTCTGCAGGATTCACCACAAGCGAATCTCCAAAATCCAGAGAGAGTCCAGACCCAATTCTGCAGACATCCTCCGAAGGTCATGTCTGGAAACAGCTAGAGTTAGAAGTTTGACATATTGTTAAAGGTTCAACTTTAATCTTGAAATTTCAAGTTTGTTCTCGACATTTTGGCTTTATTCTCGAAATGCATTTATCTTTTTTAATGCCTGGCTCTGATACTCAAAAACTATATTTTTCTGTTACTTCTCTTCATAATACAGTTCTGGAGATAATCCAACGAGAGGAGCCCATGTGAATTAAACTACCACAGTAGATAACAGTGCATTTAATGTTTTCTCTTATGAATAAGAAATGGAGAATAGCAACCACCAGTGCAAACCACACTGTTCTCAGCCTCAATTGTGTGGCTGCTGGATGAGTGCACATTGTTATTCAGAAATAATAAAGGGCTCCACAGAGTGGTTTCATTTTTAATCACATCACAGCAGTGTGGTTGGAGTCAGTTCCCAACCACCTTATGGATATGTGGTCTTTTGCAGACAAATATGCAGTCCAAGGGGAAAAGCAGCAAGGCCAGACAGAAAACAGACGAATCGGACCTGCTGCTTTTCCAGAAAAGGCTCGAGGACAGGATCCAGCTGTTTGTGGAAGAGAAGGAGATGGAGAACACTGTCATGAATAAGGTGAAGAGGAGGACACTCAAGCTGTTGTTACTCCAGTTACATTGACTGCAAGTCATTTCTAAGTGCAGCAAGTGCTTTAAATGGACTCATCCATCGTAATGTTGGCAGGTGTTGGAGGAGATGCAGAGGGAGAGAGAGAAGGAACTCCGCTCTCAGGCAGACAACCTGACGATTCAAATGGCTGCCATCCACTTCCTGAAGGCTGAGAGGAGGACCAAAGTCCTGGAGACCTGCAGAGCCATGCTCACCCTGCACGGTCTGCTCATTCAGCAGCTCAGAGAGAGGAAGAGCCTGGAGAGCCAAGACATGGCCCAGAGTATACAGAGCCACTGCATGGTAGGCAATGCTTGACTCATGGTTAATGCCTGTGTTTTACCATTATATGTTTAAAAGTCTGCTCATGGCCTTTGAGGTGTATAATAAGGTTCAGGCTACTGGCACGTGCATGCCCATACGCAACTGGTCACGTGGGATGCGTTTTCAGGTGTGTTAGTATGGACGGGGGTTAATACGGATTTGCAGCCAAAAATGCTCATGTAGACAGAGATCGTTTTACTTTGAAAATGCGGTTTTCAAACCAAAAGGCGTAGCAGTATGGATGTACACTCAGCCTTTTATAAGAGGGATAATCTGCCTCTTACTACAGGGCCTCGAGGAAGCAGAGCAGCAGCTTCAGAGGGAGAGGACCGAGTTGGATGGCCTAGAGATGTTTCAGAGCAGAGTCGAGTCAAATAAAACACGCAGAGACGACTCTGAAGACAGCGAGGAGGATATCGAGGAAGACGAAGTGTTTCGGCTGCAGCAGGACTGCAGGATGACAACCATCCTCCAGGAGGCGCTCTACAAGTGTGGTCAGGTCATCACACTGTTGTCTGAGCGGTGAGCTGTCACATCAATGTTATCTCAGAAGTAATGAGGAATTTTGTGGGTGGACACAGGCCATAAAACTTTACCATGTTGAAACTCTCTGGTGTTTTCAGTTTGCAAGAAAGAACTGCCAACTATCAAGCCATGGAAGATTTGAAAGAACAAATGGAGCTCAAGAGACTTTATGGAAACTGTGACCAGGTCGGGTTTTATTCAAGACTGTTTTTCCAGTAATATTATGAATACAAACATATCAGTGGCCTGAGAAAATACAGTGACATCCTCACTTCTGTGTGCACGCCAGTGGAAGTAGAGGAAATCTGTATTTATGATGGCTCTGTGCCCTGCTCTTCATTTCAGGATCTGGAGTTTGCATCTCAGCTGGTGAAGCAGAGTCAGGTGTCTGCCGAAGTTCTCCTGGAGGCCCTGCGCCTCCTCCTCCCCACGCTGCCTGAAAGCGAACTCCTCTCCATCTCTGATGCCCTCTGCCCTAAACAGCACCATGCGTCATTGTTGGCAGAGCAAGAAAATGTGGGGTAAGAACCAGGTTCGGTTTTTATTCTCTGGCAAACATTCTTGAAAATGTCTAATTTTACATAGTGTGGAGTCCAAAGAGGTAAATGTGTTCAACACGTGATAATAACAGTGAATATACAGTGGGATCTAAAAGAGTTTTGGCATCCCATTGAATATTTGATTTGTGGCGTATCTTTTCTGCTTATTTATTTCCACGAATAAACTGTGCAGTATCCTAAGAAAAAGGAATGATAATATCTACCCAGAGATAGACTCATGCTTGACCAATAAAGTGTTTTGAAAGAAGATTGAACAAATTCAACAAATTGTCGTTGTCGAAAAAACTAAATCAATACTTAACCATTTATTGTGTCAGCAGAGAGCTGTATCAGGATTCACTGGTATGTAAATTGTGGCAGGACTTTGTTTGGTTCATAAAAAGTCCTGGTCCTCGTTATTTTACGTTATTTTAGAAGACATTCATCAATTAAACTGTGAGTACCCACACAATGTACAAGTCAAGTATCAAAATATTGCTCTTTTACTGTAAAAGGGCTGAATGGATATACTTTATTTATTTAACATTATCATACAAAATCTGTTTGTCTCATCCATCTGGCAAAAAAACGTCTCAAACTTGGAACCAAAAGCCAAAATCTTCAGTTTCACTCTTTTTAATGAAAAAAAGAAGAATAAAACTACTTGTTATCGAGTGAAAACATTTTTGTCTCCAGTTTGTAGCCAGAATCTCAGCAATTCTGTGGTTTAAGAAAGTAGTTTTGTATGTGAAGTCACTGATTTAAAAGAAAGCAGTTCAGTTTCCACAGCAGCTGGCTGAAGCACAGCCATCTGCGAGCATTGTCTTCAATTGAAATAAATGTTGTCTGAACACAGTTCCACAAGAGCCATTCTCCCTGAGCCAAGATGGAAGGAAAAGGGATTTGACTCAACATTTAATTTCCCCTCTCTTCCTGATACACTGGAACACTCATGTCTGGCTCCTGCTGAGTTTGGAGTTCACATGAATAATGTCTCATGCATGAGGTCTCTTTGGATCAGAGCTGTGTGGCCCAAGGACGGGGGAATGAAAATTCTCTGTTTGGAGCAATATTCAAGACTTTTCTTTCTCAATGCTATTTGTGTCTGCTTCGTTTTGTTTGTAGAAAATCATCTACCCGTACTTTAAGTCGCGAATGTTGAACTAACATTTAATTTAGGATCCGACTGGTCAAGGTTAAATGAACTGAACTGATCTTCTCATAAGATCCCTTTATTGCACTTTATTTCATACAGTCATATAGCTACTGATTTGAACTGCATTCATAAACAATGCAGGCATGCAGCCATCTTATCCTTTCTGTTGACAAAAACAAACCTAATCTTGGTGTCCTTTGCTAAGTTGGACATAAAAATGAAAATACCAAGTCTGAGTCATCAGATCTACCTTCAAAATTCCCACCGTTTCTTTTCATCCACTCCTCTTCTTTGTCCTCGTGCTTCATGGTGTTTCTGGCATGCTTCCAGTTTGTTGTGGTATGTTCCCTCAGTTGGACCATTCAGTGTACATCATCTAAATGTTAGAATGTGTCCAGAAGTACGTGTTGCATCTAGTCCATTTGTAACTAATCAAAAACCAGGAGCTCACACATTATCAATCCCTCCTGACCAAAGTCTGCTTTTACTTCTTTTACATTTGTACACAGTGGAATCAGTAGAGTGGTAGGTGGTTATTATACAGGTAATGAAATGTGAAATTATGGATATGATTTACTGTTACTCTCCATTGAACATGATTTTTAAGCAACACAGTTCTACGGTGCGTAGGCAATCTTGAATATTTATCCCTATAAAAATGAACCTTGTATTTTGTATTACTTTGACAAGCCTGACTTGTACTTATGAGAGGTAGTAACATATTTGACTTCAGTGAAAAACATCACAATTCTCTCTCTGTAAAGTGATAAAAAAGTTTTTACAGTGTATCTGATAGCTAGGGGATCACTCAGCGTTATTAATCAAAACTGGCTTTGTGCACAGAGTCTGAATCCTAATTACCAGCCTCTTAATCTTTCTGACCAGGTGTGCTGTGGGTTCTAATCGACTTATTTCTGTCAAACTGAGAGAAGACGTGGTGCATGGAAATATGCCGAGCACGCTGTGCTGCCCTGTGGACAGAGAGAGGTGAGTTGTCTGACTTGTGCTACCAGCTGCCTTGTAAAGATTGTTTGTAGTTAAGTGGTCACCAGCATCATACAGATCCTTTTTATTAAAGTGAAATACGCAGTTCATCATGGCTGGGCTGCAGTGACCACATGCATGAGGTAAGCACTCAAACACTCCAGTCCCACTAACAACACAGCTTTTGTCCTCCACATCTCACAGGCTCCAGGAAAAGAGGCAAAGTCTGATGGAAAAACTGCTGCCCTCATCTCACCTTCTGCCTCCGAGAGATGTGGAACCAGAGAAAGGAAAGAGGGACAGTTTCACTGAAACACAACCGCGCGTTTGTAAATCAACCGTGATTGAAAGCACGGTTACACAGCAGCAAAGTGACGCTGCTAAAGGGAAAGTTGGGGACACAGTGAATGAAACATTAAACAGCTCAGCCTCAGCCGGCTGTGCACTGGACGTCACTGGGACAGGGGGGAGGCTGTTTGTGTTTCGGGATCCACCTGAAGCTCGTGACTGTGGGAATGTCTCCAAGAGAAAAAGGAAGAGGAATTTCCTCAATCTGAAGAAAGGTTCAGTGGCCCCGACAAACCTATTGTGACATTTACAAATATTGCTTTGTAAGATTTTTATAATGATGGTACTTTATGATGTTACTTAAATACAACATAATTCATAAAGTTTTCTCTGTAGCAAAAACAGACTTTTTTTATGTAACATGTATGTAGCTTGTAGCTTTTCAAGTAAAGGCAGCTGACTGTTTCCAGTTATTCCTTCTCCTTCTCAATTCCTCAGATTGTAATAGGCAGGTTGATTTGCAAGGTCAAAAGTAAGTGGTGACTCACCAGTTGTTAGTCTTCCATAGCCATAACTGCCGTCAGTCCACAGAGCTACAGGCTCAGATCAAAAGGCTGCACACCACTAATCAGTTTACTGGGAAAGAACAGACTCAAATAAACCTTCTGTACTTAAACATCCATGACCAAACTGCAGATGGTGGTTGTTTTATGAAGGTTTGATACGAGGATTGCAGACATCCATGTGCTCAATATACAACGGTATCTAAATGTGTCCGAACACAAAGTTCTTTCATGAACAATACTTTAAATAAGTGATTATGAATAGTTTAAAGTTGTCAAACACCCTTGGATCACATCATGTGAACATCCTGATCGAAGTCTTTACTTTTCCCTCATTTGCGTCTTGTGTTCTTTTGGCATGTAGATGATTATTTACCTTTTGATAATTATAATCTAATAATTTAAAAAATCACGTTTCTGGGAATAGACAAACCACAAATATGGGGGGCAGTTGCAAGATATGTGGTTGTGTTATTATCACCCAGACATAACCTGGGTATGTGGAGTTATATGAACACAGCACTGGTTTGCTCCACTAACAAACAGCAGACCCCCAAATGTCCCCCAGTGTTGCGGCACTTCCACGTGATCATCCAGCGGGTTTTTTTTTTTTCTGCCCCTCCATCCATAAAAGTGCGGCGGGTCCCCTCCGTACCGTTTGGATCAGTGTTGGCTGCACACGCAGCTGGAAGCAGACACCGAGCCGCTCACTGAGATAAGCCGACATGAGGCTGGGACCGGCCGCTCTGCTGTGGCTCCTCTGCCTGCTCCGCCTGTCGGAGTGCGCTCCTCCGACCTGCTACTCCAGGGCGCTCGGCCTGAGCAAAGAAGTCATGGCTCTGCTGGATAAGATCCACACGTACCACCGCACGGTGAGTGGGGACTGTGGCAGTTTGCAGACCAGGCTGTGGAAGCTCCACTCGATGTGTGTTCTCACGATACTGTTTTGGGTTCGCAGAAAACGTGCGCTGAGGTCCTCCCCACGATCTTCCTGGATGTGCATGTGAGTTTAAAGCAATGCTTGTGATGTGGGGACACGTAGTATTTAGCGCAATTTTACTTTCATCAACAGCAATACAAGAAAAGTTCAATAATATAGAGATGTGTTGTTAATACATCGTGCACGTGATAATTGGTTTTGATGATCTACCTCAGATTTGTTAAAGATTTACTGTTTATTAAGTGTTGGACATTCTCTGCTCATAAAGAAGAGTTTAAAACCACAACCTTTCCTTAGGAGCAGTGTTGTGGAATGAGGGGATTTCCAGTGACTGGGAGTTGTGGGAGAACCCCTAATGTCCACTACCAGAAGTCCTGTTTGATATTTAAGGCTAAATTTGATCATTGTTGCTTTCACAAAGCTTATTCAATATTAGACAATCCAAACCAATGCATTGTTGTGTTTTTGTTTTGTTTTTGTGTTGTGTGATTAAATCATCTTATCTGAAGATGATCCATGACTTGTTTGATGAGGGTTTGTAAAATGAGAATGTATGAGACATAAAAACTTATTTTTGCTTATTATTTTGCTTGACTACTTGATCTTTGAGTGTAATCTGTACAACTAATAATTCACAAGAAGTATAATTACTGTAAGTGGCACAGAGATGATGCTGCATGTTGTTCATTATATAACTATTGCTTTATCCTTGCAGAACGCGTGCATCACCACCAAGCTTCGTGACTTTCTCTATGTGGTGCTGAACCACCCCAACCAGTACTGCAGAGAGCGTCCCAGAATGGTGCTGCTGAAACGTAAAATCCAGAGCCTGTACACCATCATCACCAGGATGTGTTATCGGGTGAGAAGATCTTAAGAGTGTGCAGTGCTTTTGTTCTCAACATGGCTTGTTTTCGAGCCTGAGTGGCTTGACCACATATCTCTGTTTTTCATTGGCAGGACCTGGTGTTTTTCACAGATGACTGTGAGGCTATTGATACCGGTCACACTAGCCCTTACTATGCAGAGGACCGGCTTCAGCTCCTGCAAGAGGAGAGATGAGCAACACATGAAAGACGACAACACACTGGTCTATAACATACATAAAAACACATATCAACAATACGCAGAATGAACGTACAAACACATGTACGAGACGCATCATATGGTTTCGGCAGGACACATAGTGCTGTTTCATGCCCTACCCAGTTGGCTCCGTGCTACAGCTGCACACTCATGTTAGAGGACATGTGTGGTTACATTCCAGCAAGGAGTGCAGAACTTTCCACAGGAAATTTGCTGAATGCCAACCATGCCGATGAAAACCTTAAAATAATAAACCAATAAGAGATGCTTCTGAGCCGGGCTTTAACCGCTGCTTACTTACCAAGGCTGATCAAAGCTCCGTATGTCATTAAGATAAATATGTTGTGTTGCCATAACCCTTGGTCTGACGTGTCTTAAAGGAGCACTATGCAGTGTGTTGTAAACACTTTACGAGGTTGAACATGGTGGCTGAAAATGCAAGAATTAGATGTTCCTATATGTGTTGCCTAGGTTGAACAGTGTGTTCCCTCAGAATTCTCAATGTTTTCTTGTTGTTTAGATCCAGAGAAGTTGTGACAATGCTGCTGCTTCTTGGAGTGAAGCTCAACAAAAATTTATATTTTTATAGCCTTAGGCACAATGTAGATGAAGAAATAGAACCCTAACTGTACTAGACACGTATACCAGTTCTTTATAATGACAATCTCTACACAGTAGGTCTCATATTATATAATAAAACGTATGTTTATGTACCTGTTTGTGCCTGTTTCTTATTTAGCTGTTGAGTTTCTGCCCGTATGAACACTGATTCTCTTTCAGTCGCAGTTCAGACTTAAATAAAACTCTAACAATGGTTTAAATCAAAGTAGATTTGTATTTTCTCTCTACAAACTCAAAGAAACTAGTGGTTATGTCTGGAATATGTGATTGATGAGCTGTGAGTGAACGATGCGGCTTTTCATAAATTATGGTTTCCCATTCATTTCCACTCGGCTGACAAAAATAATTTGAAATATTACTCAACCCTCCCACCGAGGAAACATCGCTTTGTGATTATTGAACAGTTAATATTGGTGCTCTGCCCTCGTGGTTTTATTCATGGCCTCTGCTGCCCTCTATTGGAAATACTATGTAACTGGCATCACAGAGAAGTGGTTCTGCTGTGATGGATATAAATGTGCATCTGGGATTTGGGGCCGTATTCCTTAAAACTTTGATTTCTCTGTTTTTTCACTCTGCTTTTTGCCATTTGATAAATGATTCGCTCATTTCATATTGAGACTTTTTATCTGACACGTACCACAGTTTGCTCATACTTTTGGGTTACGGCCTGGATTTAATTTAATCCATATTTTAATCTGTTCATATGAGACCATGACCAAGAATTTGAATATGATTCACTTGACAAGAAGGTAAGTCCCTGGTTTACATTCACACCCGTGCCATGTGAACACCTGAATGGAAGGGACTTGTTTGACAACTCTCTCTGTTCATTGAAAGACTTCCCAAGCTGCCAAACAACAATATGTTTAATGACAGACAAAATCGTGGGAATCTTACAATGTGTCTGTCATACAACAATATGTTTAATGACAGACACAATCGTGGGAATTTTACAATGTGTCCGTCATACAACAATATGTTTAATGACAGACACAATCGTGGGAATTTTACAATGTGTCGGAGACTTTTGCTTCTGGATTGACTTTCTGAGAGCACTTCAACGTATCACCGTAAGAAACACACAAGTGTGCTATATCATGGCTGGATTCCATTTAGCTGTTTCACTCTCGGGGTCCTGGTTCTGTGAAAACTGGCTCACTGTTACATTACTATGGGCTGTTTGAACAGAGCGAGGCCATTGTGAATGTTGTTGACCACCTGTGCAGGAGTGTTCAGACGGAGCTGCTGTTGGCAGTAGTGCTGAGTTCCACTGAAGTGTTTGCAGTCATCTCCAGGGTTGTTGAAGCACCAGTGTGCAGCATATCACAACAGCAGTGTCACCTCTGAAGGCTGCTGAACAAGCAGAGTCTCCACGCAGTGGCCATCACTTCACTGAGACCTACTTTGTATGTTCATCTTCAGGAGCATGAAGGTGCCTCTATATGCCACAAGGTGGCGCTGGTTGTCATACTTTCAGACTGCCACATCAGATGAGGATAGTTTTCCATCATTCTATGCCCCTGACAGAACTGTTCTCTTCGTCAGAACTGACTCAACCACAGCTGGGTATCTCCCCCACCTTAAAACATCACAGCCTAGAGTTCTCAGGGTTCAATTGGGCTTCATTCAAACATGCCACCACAGTAGTGTCATATAATACATTTTAAAACGTTTTCATTTATACTTTTTATTTGATAAAAGGAATTTAGGCCTGAGCTCTACCTTAGTCTAATCTATCTTGAGTTAAATCTGCAACCTACACTGTTGAAAATGTCCCTATTTGTTAGGTTTCTTTGACAGAGTAATGATTCAGTATGAGAGGATGAACTCACAATTTTCTAACTTATGATAATGTAACATTTTAATAAAAATATCTAATGTCATAATATTGTATTGGCGTAATTATCCAATTCCCAGGAATGTAATATTCAGCTGACATTTGGGAAACACTCACCCTTATTCAGCCCCATCACTCGTATGCAGGAGGCGTTTTTAATCTAACAACATATACTAATCATTTTACAGCCTGAGGTTTTCCTTCTGTTTGTCCCATGTTGCAACAAGACCATTTTTCTTTTTGTGCCAAGAATGGAGTAGTTGCACTCCTGAACCATCAGGTCTGAGCCCCTCACAGAATCCACCTTATTATCATTATTAAGGCAAAACGAGAGCAGAACATGGGAGCCGCAGGCAGCCACGTAGTTTAGCAACTTTATGATCTGTGACACTGCACCAAAAATGCTAAATGCCGCACAATAAAACACAACAATTTAGCCCAGGGGTGACAGTAATCATTCTCTGCTTTGTTGAACTAAATTACCTTGTAAAGGACAGATCAGAAACCTATTTCCAATAAAGTTTCGGTGATGGAGTTTGCGATTCAGTTTTTTGTTTATGGGGTTTTCAGGCAATTTCCCATCACATTTAGTGCTTTTATTGCATCTTAAAAGAAACGTTGCCTCATTAGTCCACGTAAGAAAACGTTTCCCACTTAATTTTCAATAGACGACTGGCACACACTCCACACTTCTGGCTGTGGATGGAGGCATGTGTTGTAGAGTTCAACCCACAGTGAGATTCAAACCTCTCACATTTTAGACTGAAGCTGCCCCCCCCTGTCAACACTGAATGTACCTAATAAACACACAATTGTTCCATGGATTTACATGTTGCAGTTATTATTCAACAGAGGGTCACCTCAGGTCTTCTAATGGCAATAGGCGATGACTCTGGTGTCAATAACTTTAACCTCATAGTGTGAGTGGCCAGTCTCAATTCAGGTCAATCAAAAAAAAATCTGAATTGCATTCTGGTGAACAAAAGGACTTTTAAGCTAAAAATAGTATTTAAATTAGCTAATAAATGTAAAATAAAATGATATTAAAATATATACATAAATACTAAAATTATTAGAAAGAAAATGAACGTGTTTATATCTGTATTTGGCCTATATATATGTATGTATATATGCTTGTAGCTGCCTGGAACTAAGATGTCCAACTCAATTTCATTAATATTGACTTTTACTGTATGATGGTCTCAAACGTCATGTTGAGCTTATTACATTTCATGTCGTTGTTGTAACATTTCAGTAAATTCCCTGCATATGAGCACATCTGGTTGTCTGCAGGAGGCTGCTCTTTATTGCCATTTTTTTTGTTGAAGGCGGCCACAAGAAATTGGTGATGATGTGTATCAGTGCTCAGAGTGAACACTGATTTATAACTTTCATGCTGCATGATTAATTGTATTTACAGCACACGAATCTCAGTATTGCTCCAGTGTTGTGACTTTGATTGGCAGTAGTGTTGAGTTCCACCTTTTTATTCCGACATCAGCTCTTATGTTACTCCCCCTCTGAACAGGAGGTGGTGGTGTGGGGTTTGGAAGGAAACACAGAGGGTCACTTTCACAGATGTGGATTTTGGCCTAAGAGTCGTGTATATGGTCAGTTCCCCCCACATCTCATATAGTCATAATGTGTTTAGGGTTTTATTTAGTATAGGTTCAATTAGACTTTGCTGCACGGTTCAATTACTACAGGGACTGGATTTAGCCTGTCAACACTTTGTCTGATACTTACTTAATAAAATCACAGCGCGGGATTAGACTTTGCGACTTGCATCGGTCAGACCAACATATTTATATGGGCTGTAATTTATTACAGTTAAAGTCCAATAAAAATGCCCCATCATTTATTTTGTTTATTACAGAGTTCATGATCATGATCCCAAATCGTCAATTTATTTCTAATAGCAATGATTGAATCTTCATTAATGATCAGGTATCGTGGAGCTTTACAAATGTATTTATGTGTTGGAAAAAAGAAAAGGAAATTATTTGATGTAAAGATCGTCGTAAAGGAAGGAACCTGCTTTAACCTGTTTTAAACGAGATGCATCTATTAGATCCATAGGCCTGTTTGTCATTTACTTCTGATTGAAGATGTTAAGCGAGTTTATTTTATTTTTTTAAACATTTTTATGAGTCCATTCCGATCTCTCTCTCTCACACACACACACACAACACACACACACACACACACACACACACACACACACACACACACCAGCTTTTATCTTGAGTTTTACGCTTTTCTAACATCACGTATCTTCTGGACACATTTGGATATTTAGGAATAAAACCAGATGAACCTTTAGTTTGTTTTTTAGACGAACTTTGTTCATTAACTTTAATATTAATTCAGGTTATAAAAAAAAGCCCAGATAACGCATCATCTGAAAGTCTCTGGAACATCCAGTGATCGTCCTCCTCAAAGATCATTTATCTGAGCTGACTCCTCACAGCCTGACCCGCTTCGTGTGCTGGAGATCAAGAGGGTCTGACTGCAGAGTCAAACAGCCTCCTGTGATCTTTCAGATGATATAAACAAGTGAGTTTTGTTTTCTGTGTGACTCCTGGCCAGACAGAGAGCGAGGGGGAGAGGAGGGTGCCGAACAATGAGGAGAGGTTAAAGAGAATGGACGGATCCCCCTTTGGCTCTTTTGTGTCAAGTTTCTTCTCTTTTCAGATGGAGCTCTCATCCGTGTGATTTCACCTTATTGTCAGGGATCATGTATTAATTCATGGCTCATGGAGAAAATGCAGCCGAGGACACTAAAAACACTAAGTAAATAAATAAAAAAGGCTTTTAGTGGAGGAAGATTCAGCGTGGATTGAAGTAAAGCCTTCAAGAAAGCAGTCTGGATTTAAATGCATGTCATTAATTGACTAGGCGATTTTAAAATTATAAAATGGTTGTTAAAAACTCTGTGTGGAGATAAAGCAGGAGATGCAGGCCCTGGTTTGGGACAGAGCAGGAGGAAGTCTCCGCGCAGAGAGGAGCACTGTTGCCCGTCCCAGTCCCCCGTTGACATTTTAGGAATGATAAAAGTTCCGCCTTGCCTGGAGCTACAGCCTCTCTGGAGCCGGCCTCAGTCTGCGGCAGATTGCCTTTGCTCATTACAGCAATTATTTTACTCCAATTTAACCCCTGCCTGAATGGCAGTGCAGTCAGGAGAAAGCCTTTAAACGTGCTGCAGAATGGCCTGTAATTTTCCCCACAGCCTATCTGATCCCTGTTTTGTCATTTGTCTATAAGGTCATCACTCAGGAGATTCAAATATTTTCTTTACGCGCCCCAGTCGCGGAGCATGTTTGTGTGCGGATGGGCGCACGGGTCCCGAGCACCCTGTCCTCTCCGTGATGGGGTGTCACCTGGCTCATTTTACACACTAAACGCCCCGTAATGACACTCTGGTGGATTGTTTACAAGCTATTTAAACCCTGGAGAAGCAATCTCCAGTATTTATCGGTGTGTTTTGAAGTCAGCACAACTGGCTGTCACCCCTCCCACCCCCTCCAAACTCTTCTGGCGCCAACAAAATCTAGGTTAGTTTTTTTTTTTTTGGTTCAAAGCAATAGGCAACAGCTGTAGCAATACATTCCACCAAAATAACATGTCACAAGTTTAAATTCACAGGGCACCATGCTCTGCGAGCTGCGTGCATCTTTGCGTGCGCACAGAAAGTGAGAGGTCTGCATGTAAATGCTGGACTCTACAGACTCAATGTTGTTATGATGTATGAAGCGTTTAGATCTCATTGAGATAAATATAAATAAAAAATAATAATATATAAATTATGCTCTACTCAAGCTGCAGTAATATTAATATTTCCTTTTTTTTACCTGCTTAAACAGACATGATAATTTTTACTTCTGCTTTTTCTCAAATAATCTTGTTTCTTTTCATCACAAAAGCCACAAATATCATCGTAAAATGGACAATGATTTGTTAAATACCAATTATTTCCCTATATTTTCCAATCATGGTTAAAGTTACATTTTGACCATTAAATAGTCACATTTTGGTGCAACAGGCACCGTGCAAACGTCAGTCAAAACGAACAAGTTCTTCATGAAAAAAGAATAAACAATTTATTAAGTTATGTCACAAATATATTCATAATATAAATGAGGATATTCTTCAAATATACATTATTTTACAGTACACATATCCCTTCCGAAGGGAATCATCCGACAACAGACAGTGCTGTTATAAAAAAAGAAAAACAAATGCTGTGGTTCTCCAAATTCTCAAAGAGCATTCATTGACACTGGATTCAGTAACCCACGTTACGCATTGATATGAATGCAAAAAATTGAAAGTGTTTTTTTTTTTTGCAGTGTGACAGCAGCCCACAATTGCAATGAAACCCAACATTGGTTAGTTGGTGCAAAATGTCCAGCTGCGTAATAGTCTGTCACTCATTGAGGCTTGAGAAATAGCCTCTCTACGTGCTGTAAGCAGCAATAAAAGGCAAAGAGTGGGCTATCTCTGTCTGTGGCGCACAGCCTGCTGTCCGTACTTAACTGTCCATCAGTGATCAGCCATAGGCCTACAGGTGCTGAGCTGTTTTCCACTTCTGCACCGCAAAAACACCCACTTTAAAGTCATTTATTCTCACAGCCGTCTTATTTCTAAGATTTCTTCTTTCATTGCGTTCATGGTTGCGACTATTATTTCAAATTCCACTGACAGAACTGATTTAAAGGTTAAGATTAAATGACTAGTAAAGCTGGATTCTTTTTGCAGTGTGTGAACTTACTGGCGAGGTCACGAGAAGTGGATAGACTTCAAGGTCCTCAGAAGAGGGGTTTATTAGAAGTTCCTGGCCCCCAGACCAGATGTGACACTGAGCTCACCTCCAGGATGCCTCTGTATTTACTAGTGTCACCTCACCTGTCCAACTGCTTTGGGGTTGTCACAAAGTAGTCTCTACCCCTCGTCCTGCGTCCCTGTCAAGCCAGGTGGTACATACTGTATCCGACGTGCGCGGCGTACAGTCCCATGGGGGAAACCGGCAGCGAGTGCCTCTGGAACGGGTGCGAACCTGCGTAGGACCCGGGGACGTGCGCACCGAGAGGAAAGGAAATCCCGAAAGCTGGCGGCAGCATAGGCTTAGCTGCCATTTTCAGTTTTTCAAGTTCTGCCTCCTGCAGCCGCTTGGCTTTGGCTCTCCTGTTCTGAAACCAGATTTTGACCTGGGTCTCCGTCAGGTTGAGGGAACTGGAGAACTCTGCGCGCTCGGCGATGGAAAGGTACTGCTTCTGTCGGAACTTCCTCTCCAGGGCCAGCAGCTGGGACGTGGTGAAGGGGGTCCGGGGCTTTCTGTTCGTCTTGTGTTTTCGCAGAGGGCAAGCGGGAGGACTCAGCCTTCCTGCAAAAAAACAAAACGCTTTCATTTAAACCCCTGGATTACTGCGCGCAATGCCCCATCCACAAGACAAATACATTCGGGTACACATTTCTCACATTTCACACTCAATAACTCTAAATAGATATACTTCTCCTCACAAGTCCTGATTTATTTAACAAAAAGAACATGCATTGACACATATTGTAATTGTATTAAACAACGATATTACCTATTTTTTCGAATCTATTCACAGCGTTAACATCATATAACTTACGTGGAGGTGTCGGGGAAAAACGAGGGCTCTGTATCCATGAAGACCTCTCGTTACTGTCCGGGCTCTCGGGTTTAATCAGCACGTCTTCTTGCATGTTCATGATCTCTCCCATTGAAAACGAAGAGCTCATGGGCAAAGCAGGAAGTGCAGTATCCAGACTCCCGAAGGATCCCATCCGTGCGCTCTTCCCTAGCACTTGGGACGTCCCGGCCACGGACAGGGCGTCCGAGGATGGCACCTCTCTGCTGGGCTTCCTGTCAGCCATCAGTGCCTCGACGCTGAAGGGCAGAATCGCCACTTTGGGCTTCCTGGGCTCCTCTGCGGGACTCAGGCTGGTCTGCATCTCGCCTCTGCTGAGGATAGCCGAGCGGGGAGGAAGGTCTTCGGTTTTCAAAGCAGCGGTCAGAGCTGACATGGCGATCGATGGGGCCATACAGGTCCGACTGGCACTGGTGGGAAAGCGACCGGTTTACTTTAGTGGGTATCGCGCAAGGAGTTTCAAAAAAGTGGCTGCATGCGGTGCGCCCTAAGGTGACGGTATCCTCATGTTTATGTGACCAAATTGGAGCGCAGGGCTATAATAAGGCAGGCGTGGATGGAGAGGCAGCCAATCAGGGCTGAGATGGGCTGGCCCCTGAGAGACACTAAAAAAAAATTTAAAAAAAGGAAAAGAAATCACAGTGGGAAAGTTAACAATAGTTACATCAAACACAACCAACTTTAAACACAGCTAATTCCAAGACTAAATCCTCCAATGATCATCTTTTTTACGATCTTTAAAAGATCAGCCTTTAACCCTATAAGGCTAAAGCCATGTCCATTATTTCTATTATTACCCACTTTATGATTACACAATCTCTGAGAAATGTTCTGTCCCACAAGCTGTTTTGTGTTGGACCCACCTGATAACTCTGGTCCTTACACCGCAGCAGTGAATCTTGGGATATTGCACAACAGTTTACTGGTCCTCTTTATGTGCTGAACCTCTCGCTGCGCGTTGTTTATTGACGGCTTTAGGGCTTTAATCAGATTGAAACACACAGGCCTTCGGAGTCATTTAGGGGTAATTATCAGGCTTTGGAAGCGGGGGGGGGTCATTGGGATTTTGTCCCTCTTTGACTACATCCATTAATGTCAAAATTATGTGGAGTCTGGGGGCGAGGGGGCGGAGACAGCGTGGAGTCAGGGAGGGGTTTAACCCAGGGCCTGTCATTGATTTACCTGGCTCTACCTTCTGTGCCTTATCATTCCGCGCATTACGCTCCTCTTATTGTCACTTATATTAAATATCACTACATCTATTAGAACATGTTTTTATCTCAATGGATGCGCTCTTAAAGTTGGATTCCATATCAAATAATGCAGTTCAAATTTTGCAGTATACGTTTTAGACTTAAAGTATGCCTCAGGAATCTTGACATGAAACCAGGTTGCCTCTTTTTTTTTTTTTTGCGGTGTCGTCAGTTCTCAGGCGTCGCTAATTGTCAGGCATAAACAATCTGTCAAGATTTGTCAGTCACTCTAATGGCCAGACAAGTTATGTTGTTTTTAGGCGCCAGCAGCGGCCGGATCAAAGCGCTCCACTCTTAGGGAGACTATTGAAAAAGTTCAACCCGCACCGAGAGCGCAGCGCCGCCTCCTCCTCCGTACCCGCCCTAGCCCAGGGACACTGAGCCATTCAGCCTGAAAAATTAGCTTTTTCTCAGCCGATCGCACGCCATTTCCATCTATTCAAATGAGCGCCACGGTCGGTGTAATAGTAGGCGCCTCAGAAGAAAAGGTCAGCGCCGGCTCGTTACTTTCAGAGAGTCCATGGCTGAAAAGGATTCCTCGGTGCAAGTGTTTCCCGAGATACACATTAGACCACATGATCCCAGTGTGAGGAGGTGTGTGCTGTTGTAATGTGACTGTGCAGGACTGGCTGAGTGTGAGGCTTCACATCACTGACTCCCAGACTCTGCGCCGTGACGTTCAGAGAAATCATAATAAAGTTCCCGGACCCCCAGGACCACGGGGGTACCGCGGACCAGTGGAACCAGTCCCTGGTAAAGCTTAAACTTGCGGTGGCGTGGTCTGATTGGTCGAAACAGCCCTAAATGCTTCCTGCACTGGAACAATGTGATTCATATTCAAGGTGACACAGTGATTTAACACTGTGGACTCGACTGTTGTGTAAACATGAGCAAATCTATAGATGACACGACAAGGTAGGCCTTATCATGATTTAAGAAATAATGCATGAGGCTGAGCATGTTGATTGCTTTCATGAGTTGTGCTTCATATAATTTCCTAAAATAAGCCTGTAAAATACTTCCTTCCAACATGTGTCTTGGAAAACAGTGTGACTTCCGGTTGACGCGTTCATATTTAAATGGCAGTCAGCCAAGCAGATAACCAGGTTCCGCTTGGTTTCTTAACGCACAGCTTAAGTCTCAATGTATCATTTCCTCAGACGCAGCCTCTCTATATGTTTGTTTGTGTGCGTGTGCGTGTGTGTGCGTGTGCGTGTGCGTGTGCGTGCAGGTAGCAGGCCCCGCGCGCATGCAGCTGCAGAGTGTTTGGAAACACTTAAAGCCTCTAACCTGGAACGAGTGCCATTGCTCCGACTGCTTTGAAGTCACCGGGAGTCTCCGGGCTCCCACGTCCGTCTGAAGCGCCTCTCTGCTCGGGGCTCCGACACTTAACCCGTCCCCTCTACACCGATCGTTAAACGAGCCTGCGTAAACACAAATACGCACACATGAGACGCATTAACGCGCGCTGTTTTGGTCAAGTGTGGCCACAGCGCACGGCCTGCTGTGTTTTCTCTCTCTCTGCGTGGATGTGCAGGCCTGCTCCTCCAGAGACTCATAATCAGACTGGAAACACTGCAGGGCTGTGATTACTGTTACTGCACTCTCCAGTGTTTTATGGGCCGAGGACCGTGGTGCAAAAAGGATCATCTTGAAGTTTAACTTGCTCAGACACTCAGTTGCTCAGTATCTGAATCGACGCGTAACACCCCAGAAAAAAAATACTTTCTCCTCTCCACCATTGTCTCCTCACATCGATAATATTGTTGGATTCTCTCGACCAGGAGGTGAATTTAATGAACTTCTGTTTTAACCTGAATGTGCTGCTGCACTGTTCTCGTCTCCAGTCTATTCGTCTGGGGAACAGAGGGACAGTGGTGCTGCGAAACAATGTTGGTGGCAATTAGCATCCCAAACAGTGGCCTCACAGAAGACTGATATGCCATGGAGAAGACGATTACCATCGCGTTTTATTGAAATCCCGAGGCAACAAATGAGGGCCGAGCTGCGATACAAAACGACCGCGAGGCTCATCGGGCCTTTATTGAACTTTTATAAACTACCTTTGATTTGCAGTCAGGAGGCAGGGACTCCACACAAAGGCCCTTTGTTGCCTCCTCTCAAAGTTGTCTTAACCCCCTTTTCATGCGAGCCCTGTCAGTTTAGACTGTAAAGACGGCGAGGATGTCAAAAGACACTTTCAGAAGAAAATATTTGCACTTGGTGCCGGTCCGTGATTTTTCCTGTGACACCCGCACATGTGAGAAGCTGCAAATCCTAATCCCGGTCACACTTTTTTAATCTAAAGCGGAATTTGCGCTTGCACGTGACCGTGGAGGTCCCACAGGCTGATGCAGTTAGTGGAGATGTGCGGAGCGACAAGAGCGGACCAACCCGGGGCTGCGCATTTATACATCACGTCTCCATATACTTCAAAGCAATTAGCGCAATCAGGCGGATATGAGATCACTTCGCTGCCAGTGAGTAACAAGGCCTCGCGGTCCTTTCAGCCTCTACACGCCTTTCACTCCTCACAGCGCCTGCAACACTGGTCCAGTCCGACAGGTGGATGAGACCAAATCACACTTTGTGTTCATTAACTCATTTAATTATCTTGGCATTAACACCATATAAAATAGACTGTTTTGGTCATAAACGTTTGTGCTATAGCCAATTAAAAAAAATAGCACCAACAATGCAATGTAATCCAATCTCTCAGTGCATCCTGTGTAAATATAAAGGCTGAACTCAATAAATTCGATTATATATGAAGTTAATTATTACATATTTTTTATAGTTCATATTTTTAATCAGACTGCACCGTGCAGCTCTGCATATTTTGTCTTAGCAATGACACTTAAAATTACTCATACCTGTCATAATTTATCTCATTGTGATGATAAAAAATATAACATTAACATGTATTTATTACAGTGAGTTATTACACATTTATTGATAACCTTCAGTTTGAAGTTGTGTTCTCTCAGGGAGTCAGTGCGAGTTAGTCAAATGCTACAGTGGTAAAACGCTGCAGCAGCTCGGAGAGACGACACGTGAAGACACCGGAGATAAATGTAGAGTTTCAGGGATTATACCACAAAGAAGAAGAAACGGATGTTTTTGGAATTATGATCTCTTAAGTGGATCAGATGCAGCGCTTTAGTCAACTCTGTTCTCCATTCATCAGCCTCAGCTCTCCCAGCGGCGGACAGGCGGGATGAATGTGTCCCACGGTGATGATAAAAACCCTCATGCGGTCCAGGGGCAGCAGAAGAAGAAGAGGTTTCCAGCTCGGTTGTCGCCAGAGCCGCGGGTGAGAGGTGGGGGTGTGTCCTGCAGGCAGGGTCTCTAAAGAAGAAATACTGGATTTGCCTGGCATCGCCACGAAGTCGGTGAAATGATGCATGGTGGTTTTATGGTTGTCTGCTGGGAAATATCGATACCTAGACAGTCTTCTGCCTCGGATACAAAACACACGACCCTCGAGAAAAGGAAATCATTTCCATGTTCCAATTTCTCTCTTTTATAAACTGCTTTATTTTCCAGGTTTATCAGTGCACCGTGAACCAGTTGCGGTTCTGCGCTCTGATTGGCTGAGCTGCAGCTTACCTGAAGCACCTGTGACCGCATCACTGTTCGTTTCATATTAATGCGCTAATGAAAACCCACTCCTCCTGCTGTCCCGAGGTTATTTAACAACTGTGTTCGCTAAAGTCGTTAAGAATGAATATATTAAATACCAGGTTTCATTTTCAGTGTTAGGATCATTATCATCATCATCATAGCTGCTCTTAGTAAATCACTGACCTGACTTTGAGCTATACTGTAGCTGCCTATTGATCAAGATGCAGGAGGTATAACATTTATGAAAAGTATACAGGACTCTTTTTAACTTCATCAAATGACAGAGCAATTTGATTTAATTGCAATGAAGTATGATTAATAGAATCAGTTTTTGTTCGATTAATAAAACAATTAACTAATACTGCCCATTTAATAAATAATTCATTATTTACACATCATATTACAACATCATACATTATTATTATTATCATTATTATTGTTATTTATTAAGACATAACACAAAATAACAAGTACAAGAAATCGGTGGAAATTTGAAATGTTTAGAAAAACGCTAGAAAATAATATACCTTTTACATTAATAATACAATAATTATGTATAATATACAATAATAAGCTTACACACAGTCGGTTGAGAACACACCGCACACACACGCACACACACACACACACACACACACACACACACACACACACGCACACAGTGATAGGATCACACTCACAGCCTGACCTCTGCATGACTTTAAAATCAAAATCATTTCATCATGTGGTATCTGTGTCGGTGCTCGTCGTTCACTCCGCTGTAAAACTTAGATAAAACTGCGGCTTTTTAAATTTACAACATTCCATCGTTAAATCACAGACATCTCAATTACCCGAGGTATTGGTGTGAAATTGAATTATTATGTCTTTATGTCTTTCACGCCATTAAACAGGAAGCATACTCAAATCATTTGCAAATCACTGGCCTGGCTAATATGATATAGAGCATCTAAATGGATTGATTCACTCATGACAAATAACGGGATTTATTTAGATAAGTCGATCGTTTGGTTTTTTTTCGAACAGCGAGTGTCCCTGTTGATTAGACACTGAATAGATGCTTAAATGAAATGCTTAATAAGCGCATAACAAGAAGTAGTTTCAACAACAACTCATTTATAATCGGGCATATGAGGATTATAAGGATGCTTAATGATCAAGTAAATGATCAAAACGCTATCAGCCATATACCCCAACGCTCAAAACAAATTGCAGGAATAATGAAAACATGTCCAGTCTTATTTTTAGGATAGAAGCTGCTGCAACCATTATTTATGCTATTGCTTCAGTTACTTTTCCAGCCTAAACAATAATAATTACAATAACAATAATAACAATAAACATTATTATTATTATTATTATTATTATTATTGTAGTAGTAGTAGTTATAGTAATATTATAGGCCTACTACTAAATATGTTTTAATATAATTATGTATTATTACTATGAACGTATTTTACACTAATAATGATGATTATATATATTATTAAGTTTATACACATATAGCACATATACATTATTTATAGTTATAATTATAATATATAATTATAATACCTAAATTACTATTATCGATAATTATAATAACAAGAATTATTATTGTCACAATTATCTTATGCTGATATTTATATAATAATAATTACATCACAATTTATCATTATTCTATACAGTAATACATATTACATTATTAATACTTATTGCATAATCCCATTCAGAGCTTTAAATAAATAAAATCCGTTGTGAGAATGTTTAACGTTGCTATAAACAAGATAAAAAAGATTACAATCTTCCTCATGTATTAAAGTAGATATCAGCTCTTTTATTTGTCAGTGCCATTCATGTTATCACATTATATTGAACCAAATATTAAACAATTACATGTTTTAGTTTGTAAACCGATAGCTGATTATCTCCTCTGAAGATAACATCACCAAATCTTATTTTCCTTGGGACATAATCATTTCCCATTTTCATCAAGATATGCAATATAATAACACTTGTGTTGAAAATTATTTCTGTGGGAACTGACATCAGATACAAATAGGTTTTGAAATGCAACTGAAGGAATTTGCACGGTTGTGTGTGGGTCAGCCATTTTTAAAAGATCACCACAAAATCTCTGTCTTGCACTTCCTTGTACATAAACCATCCTCCCAAAAACCTTAAGCCCATCATTTCGGGCTGTTCCCACTCGCTTTAGATCTGACCAAAGAAAAGCAAACCAAAACAACAAAGCGGGGCAGAATCAGGGGTTTGTCTGGGAAGTTGCACTGTGGACAGCAAGCTGCGGCGTGCCCTGTCCTTCAGATCACACTGTAGCAGACTTGGCTCCATCCTAATCTCACAAGTCTCAACAGTCTGCAACTCAAGTTTATCCAGAGGGGGTTCAGCCTCTTGTAGCCCCCCATCGCCATCCCATCTAACCCCCTGTCCTCCGCCTGCCTCCACCCAGCGGAACACTCTGTCAGTGACCCTTTGCTGACTTTGGCTGCCTAATCCTTTAAATGTGGGCAAAGCCTGAAATGATGAGGAGTTGGGCTTTTTATACAGGTGATGTCCTTTGCCTCTCTGTGTTTCCTTGTGGCCAGCAGGATCAGCCTAAAGACACAAGAGATCCTCTGGTTGTAATGGGCCAGGCAGATATCACCACATCCAGCAGTCCGCAGCAGGAATGCATGAGGATTTGTGTCAGATTCAGCCATGCAGGTCACTACTGTAGGTACAGTACATCCCCTTTGTTTGTTGTGAGAAAACCTGAAAGGAAGGAGGCCATGAGGTTTGACATATCTTACGTTGTTAATGGGAAACATTGAACATTTTTGATAATCCATTAAAAGAAGAATTCTCCTTTATTTGATGCCATTTCAAAATATTTCTCAAGTTATATCAGTGTTTCTTTAGAAGTTGCTGTGGTATAAGATAGTAGGGAATATGCTGTTATGTGGTGGCTTCTGTATTATGTATTGGGAAGGGAATGGAGCCCAACCAAAACCATACTTTAATGTCTGAATGACTGAATAAGTTTACCAAAGATAAATACACACCAAGGCGCTGCCTAACAGGTGACCAAATACACACAGATGGAATGAGTAAGCACTCCCCTGAAGTTGAACTTGCATTGTGTTGCCTGCAGTTTGGCATAAGAGTTAAAATTCAGGAAAACCGATGCTCTGACTGTTGAAAGCTCTTGTTGATTTAAACGTTCATAGATTGAAATTATTTCAAAGAACATCTACAACATTTGCCACTGCCTGTTTAATCATAGCATGTGTCTCTGCATAACATCATCACCGCAGGGTGTTGTCAATGCACACACACCAAAGATGCCCCTGCAGTCTCAGTTCCTCAGTGAGCTCACTGGGGCAGCAGCACTGGTACCCACCTCCTTCCACAACCCCACCCCTCCCCTATGGGAGACATATTTAATTTAATTAAGGCCTGTCAACGCTATTGATTTTGGCACTTTCAATTATGGCTCAGCCGTTTATGGGCTCCATGGGCTGTGGATCTACTGATCTGTGATGAGGGGGCCCTATCAGCGCGGGACCACATGGACCAGGAGCCTCTTTGTCTTCCTTATGGCCCTCTGCTGTCTACAGGAGACACTGACGTATGGCCGTTGCCTCGGTCCCACTCCCCTCCTGCTACCCATAATTAATCCCTCATTAGACAGGTCTTTATTGTTTAATTTGTGCCGTTCGTAATCAAATTGGGCAGATTAATTGCTACAGAATTTAGATACGCGGGTGAAAAATAACCACTTTTAATTGCCTTCAGGTTTTATGACGCCTGAGGCTTTTTACTGAGCCCATCACCGGGCCCAGTGAAATATCTCACACCCTCAAGAATTTTCCCTACATCAGTTTTTGAGTGATGAACCGTTATAGGGGTGCTCTTTTTAGAAAGCACGGCAGCTTAGCTGAAGCTCATTAAAATGTTTCTCAGAGATATATTTTCCCTTGCAGTCCTAATTGCAAAAGTCAGCCTTACAAATTCTCGTGTTTATTTATGGCTGTGGCCTTTTGCTTGTGTTGTTTGTCAAGGCTTCATGGTCAATGTAGTGTGTGTAAGAGAGAGAGAGGTGAAGGAAAGTAGTTCAAGGAGGTGAGTCAGTGTGCATGAGAGAGGTAGTGTGTGTATACAAGAAAATCTGTATATATATATATATATATATGTAAATAGGAGTGAACTTCGGTCTTGTTATTATTGCTGCCTCTCATATTGTAGTTTCTTCAGCTTGTAGTGCAGAAAAGTGATCTGGATGAATAGTGTTATAGCTGTGACAATAAAACTGTAACAAGCTATTTGCTTGACACCTTTTTACGGCATATATTTAAGTGGTGACTAAAACACCAGTAGCTTCTAACACTTAATAAAGAAATACTTCTGTACGCTTTGCACAGGCACCTTGTAAAGGCAGTTCTAAGCCAGATTTAAGTGAAAACAGAAATGAATATTGCCGTCACTTTGAATGGGTTAGGGTTCACAGACTTGAATGAAGAAGTGAAGGTCAACCTTTGTTCTGGTATTACCTGAATCCATTAACTGCTTGGTCATAATAAGGTTTGTGACCAAAAAAACAAAACACATACACACCTTTAAACTTGTATAGACTCTGACCAATGAGTTCTGTCAATTAAAATAACAAAAAATTAAATAGGTTATTTCTTTTATTTTAATTCCAAAATACTGAAAATGTGAAAGTTGAAAGAAAGTCTATAACCTCAAAAATTCTGAGGAAATATTAATAATTTGTTTCGAAAAAAGATTGACAAATTAGGAGGCCAACTGCTATTCATAATTAAATTATAAAAAATTAATAAGTAACTTATCTTCTATTATTGATTAAAAAAAATACTGTAAGAATCCAAATATTACTGCTGATTTTGACAAAGCTGATGACTTTGACAATCATAAATAAAACACATTTTGTTTGTGATAAAATATCAATGAGACAAACGTTTTTCCATTTCTAAGAATATGACTTCAGAAACCATTTTCCAGACGGTGTGGTGTGTGTTTGTGCACACGCATGTGCGAAGTCTCACAGGGTGTGTACGCATATGCAGGGCATCGTGTTTCCATGACATCATTTAATGAGAGCATTGATGTCAAAAGTAGGGTAATTGTGTCGGCTGTCGTGTCACCATACACCTTGGCAATTACAGCGTCACTCAACGATTATGGTTCATTATCTCTCTGAGAGGCCGGCAGTCCAAACAATGGCGTCGCACAAACCTATATGCTAATTGTTAGCAGACACAACTAGATGTGTGGAGCCAGCTGAAGTGGTATATATTTTTGGCTTCTGTTAAAAGGTATGGGAATCTTTTGGGTGAGTTACACAAATATGATCATTAGATTTCACTTGATGGACAGGTGAGCATAGTGAGAAGTACAGGTGTGCTATTAAGCGATGGATCTAGCGGTTAACTACAGTGCAGGAGGACGGGACTGGATGATTTAGTGGAAAATACTGAGAACCATTTGAAATGTGGAATTAAGGGTAATTCAGGAAAGGATATCAACCCTTCTCAAGAAAAAGAAAAAGTTGGAAAAGTTGAAGAAAAAGTTGGCGAGCATGTGCCGAATCCATTTGGCTCCACCTTGTAACATTAAGTCCAGACAACAGGACATGCGTGATCTATTCACAATGGAATCTCTTTTGGATGTGATGTTATTTATGAAGCATTTGTTCCGTAGATGAACGTTCGTTCCGTGGATGAGCAGGTACTGTCCACCATTTTGTGCCCGCACTAACTCCTTTGCCCTCTCTGCAATACTTAAGACCTTATAAGGCAGCGTGGATTCCTCTGGCCTGCATGCTTCACATTATCTTCACATCCCCCTCATTCAATATCTCTGATGATTATCTTTGTTGAAGTTGAGGGCCATGACCAGGAGCCTCGGCCCTTTTATGCACAACTGGATCTTGGTTTGTGTTTTCTGTGTCATTGTGTAACGGTTGTATAATAGGTTTTGTTTCCAGCGGATGGTCATCCACTGTTACTGTGAACTAACGATAAAACTATTCTAAACTGTGGAGCGATTTTTCTGGAGACATGCAGATTTAGTGAGTATTTTTGTATGTGCTTCAGCAGGTTTGGATGGTTTACAGGAAGGCATGCGTTCAGAGTTATGATTACCTCGACCAGGTGACGACAATCGAATCTGACAGCATCACTGAATAACTTTTATATAACCACACTTCACTGACTCTTACATAATGCTATTCAGCTCACTGGACCTGAAATTCTTCTTAGAAATTGGAAGCAGCTTAGCGAGTACTCAGTGACCCAGATAATTTCAGGGATGGTTTAATTCTTACTGGACTTGCAAATTGAATCCTACTGTATATCAACAGTGCTTTTCCTCAGTGAGTCAGGATGAAAAGTCTCCATTTGGCACACTGGTATTGTGGGATTGTGTATAAATAGCGCACCACTTTCAGGACATTTCACATGTCATTTCTACACCTTTTAAGCTTTTTGCTGATCATTTAATGACCATGTCAATTAACACCCTATAATTATTGTAAGGGTTTGGGACTGGGAGGGTTAGGTTTGACGTCACGATGTGTAAAATGATACATGAACAACTGAAAAATGCATAGCAGTAACATGCTAAATAACCTAAGGAAAATGACACGTTACTTATATACCATTTGGTGATAAAAGGCCAAGTTATATACCTTAAAATTACAGTCCTGGTTGATTTGGTGGTGATGGTTTATTACCAAAGGTCCCAGAATTCTATGGGAAGCCAACTTACCTCGGGCAGCAGCTTTTTAGGAAATACAACAGATTAGCAATTGGTGTATCTGTTCACAAAAGCAAACTCAGTCAATCAGATTAAGTGCAATCGCAATCTGCACAAATTACAGCTCGTTTTGGACACAACCTAAGCTCCAGGGAAAGCAGAGGGTTGCCTTGCTGTGTTGTTGGGAGATGTGCAGCCTGGCGCTCTGCTCGCCATGGCTGCTCCGTCTTCTTCCTTTACTCCCTGAAATTTTCCTTACTGATCCTCTGTCAAACAATGCTGAACATTTTCTTTATTTACACATGCAGTTGTTAATAATAACTGTCAGCACTAAACCCTGTGACAACTACATTACATTTCTTGTGACTACTTCACACTGAAAAGCCACATTGTGTTTTGCCAGCTGCATTAGCAGAAACCTTATACAGCTCTGGAGCAGAGCGAACAGTAAACACTCAGGCCGATATCAGTGAGATAAAATTTCAATCTGTAATGCTGGATTTCATGCAGACATTGTTTCTTGTGAATCCCTTGTGCTTGCAAAATCAATTTGTATCCAGCAGACCACACAGTGAAAACTACCACAGATAGGCACACAATGTAAACACATTGAATGACTAAAGCTATATATATCCAATGTGGTTTGATTTCATGAAAATTATTAGAACTTTAATTTTACTTTTTAAAACACTCATATACGCAGACTCGGGCAAAGGTATATGCGGGGTTGCAGCTAGTTATAGTTGTGTGGGGCTGTGATGGCGAGGCGCGCTCCTCACTGTGTGGTGGAGCCACTGAGGCTGCACAAACATCTCCTCAGAGGCCCCTGCTCCTTGTTTAATGAAACATCGCAGGGGCCCTGCCTGCGAATACACACAGAGAGGCACAGCGCAATCTGATGGACAGTGTCACCGGGGCCATGCCAATTATGTTTTCAGCGAAAGCCCACGAACCCCTCCCTCTCCTTCATCTGCACCCCCCCACACACACACACATCCCACCCCCGCCCCCCTCCCTGCCCAGACATAGAATAACAGGACAGAGATATGATTACTAATCTGCCCCCCCAAAAGCCAAACACTAAAAATGTTGGGATTTGTTTGTTCAGTCATCAAGAAGTGTTTCAAACTGAAGTGTGGGTCTGGAGGGATGACGGTGTAATGAGAGTTTGCTGCTTCAGATGTTTGTTTTTGTTCTGATTGGATTGCGTGAGGTTCGATGTGTGTCCGGGTGCTCACTGGTCTCGTTGTGGGTGTAGCAATCTACTTTTAATGGCAGCAATTTGTTGGGTACACCAGGGTTGGTGTCAGGGACTGTATGCTAGATTACAAAAGACACACTTAGTTCTGGACCCATGTAATGTAATACAGTAATGATGCTTTTCGACTTGGTGATACACTGTGCGTCATGTTTGCTGTTGAGGAGAAATCACTCCAGGAACCTCTGAACATCCTTCTCCCGCCTTACGTGTCTCTGCTCACAGCCTGAGACGATAACCTTCTCTCGTTTCCTCTTCTGATTGTCTCTGCTGCTGCGTTTTTCCACACGGACGAGGATGTGATGAACTGCTCTTTTCATGGAGTCATTCAGTTTGCCGGCAAAGGTATTACATCCACCTGACGAGAACGGATTGATCTTTCATTTGTCAAAATCTTTAATTGTACTGGAGTTAGACATCACATGTGTAACTGAGCAGAGAGCAAGAGTCGGGGGAATAGAAGAGAAAGCGAGTACAGGGGGTGGGCTCCGGAGGTGATTTAGCTTCTGGTTTGAATATGATCAGAAGAAAAGGTACAAAGGGTTATTGTCTGCGAGAGTGAGAGCCCCCTCTTTGTCAGCCAGACCTCCGCATACCTGAAATTGTGATTTATAATCATTAAATAACCATTAACTTATCTAAAAATATAAACAATTAACCAACTGTACCTGCACGGCTTAATACATGATAGCTAATAGTATTTTTCACGAGAGATGTTCATCCTGCTTAGAAAAATGTTTAATCTTACAAAGTAAAGTTTCAGAGATGGAACTATACTATCTGTTTGCAACCTTTTAAAATTCAAAGATGCACTGCTATTGGCCATATGTGCTGTAGAAGTGAGCCTATTCTCTGCCTGTCTTTATTTTCTTATTCAGACCCACTCAAGCAACAATGGTGGATAAACCCACACATACACAAAGGCAGAGAAAGGGTCTGTAAATGAGCAGTGGAAGGCCTCAGAGCCGGAGACGTGGCCATGTCTTTATTTTAGCGTAACAGGATTAGCGAGCCCATGAAAGGGGACAGCACGCAAAGTGACACGATTATGGGTGGTGTCAGTTTCACTTTACAGTTTGAAGTGTTCTCAGTCTCCCTTCCATGAGAGGAAGCTCAGCGGAGCTCTGCCCCGGAGCTGAGATCGCCTCAGCTGCTCGTGAACCCTTCAGACGTGGCTTTTTGAGGCTGACACGGGGAGGGGGCCTCAACCACTCCTTTACCCCCCCGCAGCACACAGCTCATTGGGCATAAGAAACACAATTAAATTCAGCTAAAGCAAGACCACTGACTGCTCAGCTGCAGCCTAATAGGATTAAGAGAGGAAAATAAATCTAATTGCATGTTATTGGTCGGAAGTTAATCCTCCATGGCTTGACACTAGAGTGAGTTTTGGCGGGTGTGTGCGGCGTGCTCCTAGGATTTTGTGTCGTTCACAGTCAACAGTTTTGGTGGGACAAAGCCAAGGGGTTGCACTTGACTCCTGACAGCGGCTGAAAACCACTGAAAAGCTTCTTAAGTGGCCTGTGAATCTTATCAAGTGCACACTCTTGTATGAAGAGCGCACCCAGTAAGAGTGCGCACACCAGGGGGACGATGATGTCAGGACCACAGTGCAGAGTGATATTAGGTTTCAGGTCCTTGTGCGGATTCATTTGGGCTGAGGGGATTATGAAAGCTCGAGAATGTTCCTGTGATTGCAGACGTGGGAGGTAAGAGGAGGTGCTGAGAATTAATTGTTTCATTACACAGTTTTGAGACATATTAGAAGGGATTAACATGCAATTACTCTGTCGTCCAATGACACCTGAACTGATTTCTAAGGGCTCTGTTAAATGAACCAAAGCTGTATAAAACACTTAACTTGCTGTTTGGTTTCTGAAATGGTTTCCAGTCCTAAAGCAGTCCTGTGAACAGATCGGATTTTTCTCCAGTCTCCTTTTGTACATATTATTAAGTTGTTAAAACTATCAAGTCAGAGGTTGGGTATTTAACCGCACAGCCACACGCATTGTTAATCCTCTCTCTGTTGTTTCAACTCGACAGATTTGGCCTCTCTCAAGGTTTCTCTCTAAGTGTACAATACCTTTCAGCTGTGCATATGGTCATGGATGTGCAAGATGGCTAAATAGCTAGTGGTGTAAATAGGACCCAGACGATTGGGTTGGGAGTGGATGGAAACAGTTTTCTAACTTATTTACTTTGGAACGAACAGGAAAACCACCTATTTACTTCTTGAAAGATGAAAGTCTGCCTTTAATTTGGTGAGCACTTCAGCGATTCACTTAACAACGAATACTAATGGCTCTCTCTTGGACAGCGGCCTTGCAGCGTGTGAGATTTGCAGCATAGTGACGGCCTCCTTAGCTGCAAGCAAATGACACACAGACAAGTCAGCTGACCTCAAACGACATTGGGTTTAGTTTTCTGCACAAAGGCCCGCACTTGTTCCATCCTAATGTTTAGTCACTGGCCACTGAAACTCTAAGCCAGCTTCAGCAAGCTAGAGTGCTGGTCACCCTCAATACGGATCAGGACTGAAACCTGCTGCGTATTACTGGCATTCTCAGTTTGTCTCATTGTAAATTCATTCTTTCACTTTATATGTTTAGTTTTCACGTTGATGCACAACATGATACAACGATATCAAAAACAGTCATTGTTATTAGTTTCAGTTGGTAAAACAGATAAAATTCCAACAACACTAGACATCACAGATGTAGCTGTGAGTTCTTATCTCACTGAATGGGAGTCGACAGTTGATAATTGGCACAATCACATGTGTTGTTTTAAAAGCAAGAATCTCCTTGGAAGTAATTTTGCGTCTTTGATCACAGCCTGATCACCTGTCTACTTATCTGGACTGTTGTACACAGGAGGCCTCTGTTTAGTGTTAAGATAGCGTCTTGGTTATCCATGTGGCTTCTTCCTTTGTGTGGTCAAGCCTGGAACAGATGAGCCGTGAAGAGAGAGCGTCTTGTGTCCAGTGGTGAGTGCGCTGAATGTCAGTGAAACCCGAAGAGTGCGTCAGGATTTTCCCTCACACTGATAAAACCCAGATTTAGGGCCGCACATAAAACACAAGGCAAATTGTGCGCTTATAGCTATCTCCCTCAAGACCTGGAAATAGGGACCACTAATTTTCCATCTTAAATACCTCTGCCAAGTGAGGTCGATTTTTTTCCCACCTTTGTGAGTAGATGGAAGTTTTCATCTTTTTCACCATTTTAAAATTATTTTTAGATTGCTTATGGAATAGAATGTTTTATAAACATAGTCTACAATGTCTTGTAATCTATACGTTTTAATTGTCTGATAAGAAAAAATCCTAAACCTTTATTAGAATTCCACATTATCTGAATTTCAAATAATGAAACACATATAGGCTTGAACATAGTCCAGTATACATATACAGCACATACTTCAAGACCAAAATCTGCAAACTAAGGTGTAATAAGTGTTATCATTGGATTAGCTGCTTCATAAGCCTCCTTTCCGCTCTCATAGTTCTGGAAGGAAAGTCCTTTCACACGTAATTGAACCCAAAGTTCATATCCTTACGCATCGCACCAATTATCTCAATATCCGCTCATACAGAACCTTTTAAACTTGAGGAGTGCGGCAATCTCTGAATCCAAGCTCGCCAAAGAGGAATTACAACAATGTATTGAATGAATGCAACAGTGCTTGTTTACACAGTACAAATTTAACCAGACCGGTTCAAACTAAATAATGACCATTTCAATTAAACTATGATATAATAATGACATAATACCTATTCTGCTGCTGTGTGAAATTTATTCAAAATGTTTTGTGTAAATAATGTTGTTTTTTTACTTTTGCAGGTACCCGGGAACAGCACATTTCCTATCGACATCTGTTGTAGCACAGTAAAACACCATCATGCCTTTTAACCGCAGTTTAACAGTAGCTCAGCAGTGATGGTGTGGAAAGAAATGTGGCAACAGAATCAGCCTGGGGCTCAATTTATTACCCACTGTAAGTACAGAGAGAAAAGACAGCCACGCTTCCTGCAATTCCATATGAAGCCCCAAACTAACTTAATTATGATAATTACAACTTTCATCAATTCACTGTCACAACGTTGGGATTTCCTTACTTTACCTTTTATTTCAGAGGCAGATTTTCCCCCTCAGTCTGCTGTTTCCCCTCCTCTCTGTCTCACTCACGCCCCCATCTGTCTCTCTCTCTTTTCACAAGGAAAGGGGAAACGAGAATATTACCACAAATAGTAAAGCGACTAACTGCAGCCAGATTTCTTTTTTAAACAATAATGGGTACAGTGCTTAGTCTTGACCCTTGAAAATGTCTTGCAGTAAAAAGTGGAGGAGGAAAGAGGAAAATGCCAGCGGGGAGTTTTACATGAACACGTCCAAGTGAATATATCAGTATATATTTTAATCTTTGTGCAGAGGAACAGGACGACTGAGAGAAGGGTGAGAACAGAGAGTGGAACTGAGTGGGAGAGAGCAGGGACCTCCTCTGGTATCTAAATGATTACAATGAGTCCCTTTCAAGCCATAGCACCCATTGCTGTGACTTGATATGATTTTTATCATATGCTGAAATGCTACATTACCAAGTGGGCAGTAAATTATGTCCAAACCAATAACAGTGGGACCCTGTGCGGCCCAGTGGGAGGAGATGATGGCGGAAGGGGGGTTGGGTGGGGGCTTTGGTCAGGAATGAGAGAAGGATATGATAGGGTGGGCTTTGGGGTGTGAGGGGCATGGCTGGAGTTTGTCTTGATTAGTGGAGTCTGGGTGCGCATGAGAGTCTGGCGATAAGGCCGCTTGCAGTGTGTGTGCATGTGTGTGTGTGTGTGTGTAGTGGGTGGATAGGCATAGATTTATGTGTGCGTTTAGTGAAGGTGTGTGTCTGTCGGAGGTCAGAGAAATCAATAAATGAGAAAGCAATAAATTAGCCTCAGTTACTTAATGGTTGTCGAATGAAACTGCTGGATTGGTTTCATATCTCTGGCCAGAGAATCAGTGCATATTCCTTTTTTATTGTCAATAAAATGTATCTGAAATCACCGGAGATGGCTTTGTTATCACAGTCTGACACTTTTGCTTAATAATGGAAGATTATATTTGGTCCATGATTTCTGTGATATCTGATATAGTTTTTCATAATATTAAGATTTTTCTTTTCATTCCAAACCAGTTACTTTTTATTAGTGATTGAGAGTAGAAATCAGTATATGTTGTAATATTCTTGGTTACTTTGACTTGTGTACTGGGCAAATCTTTATTTCAAAATAATAGGAATGTATATTTCTACCAGAATAGTGCCCCTTAAATCACCATTCTCCAGGAGAAGTACATTTTTGGGTCCAAACTAACAGTGTTGGTGATGTGAATTTGATGAATGACCAGGTATTAAAATGGTGACATCACTTCATTAGCAGTGGCCACACGGCTGGTCAACTAGGGAGCAATGTTGTTAGCCGCTACTTGTCCCATTGTGATTTGAACGCTCCCAACACGTGTGGGAGCCTCTGATGACTCAGCGAGTGCTGAAAGGAACAGGAATAAAAATGACAGTACTGGGAATGAGGGCTAATATTAGCTAGCTTTCAAATGTGCCCTTTTCCACTGAAGACAAAAGCCAGATGGTAGAGGGTGTCGGTCAGTGTTTTTGTCCTGTATGAAAGGAGCTTCACACACTGTTTCCAAAAATATGTCCCGAAAGTTTGAAACTTCTGCAGTATTGTTGTAAAATAATACAAAATAAATATAAAATAAAATTCAGTTTAGTTGCACTTATATGGCACTTACATGTAGCACTTGTAGTTTGGCTTTTTTGAAGCAAATTGTATTTACTTGATTCTTGTTGTTCTGGGTTTGTACCCTCATGGTTGAATGCACTTATTGTAAGTCACTTTGGATAAAAGCGTCAGCTAAATGAAATGTAATGTAGATAATATATCCTTCCACAAAAAGTGAAGATAACTCAAATGTTAGTTGCACTGTATGCAATACGTCTGAACTCTGGAATAATGTGTGTGTGTGTGTGTGTGTGTGTGTGTGTGTGTGTGTGTGTGTGTCTGTGTGTCTGTGTTATCCTACTCATCTGCTGTAATTTGTTTATTTCCATCCTCTTCATAAACACCATTAGAGGGCAAATAGGTGATCATAAACTGGAATGGCTCTGCCTCCCATTTACTCCGACAATTAAGATAAAGTGAGGAGATTCAGCTGAGCATCTTTATTGGCCACTTTGAAGACGAGTGGGATAACTGTCTCTTGTTGCTTTTTGCAGCTGATTCTGCTGAGCTGTGCGATGCAGCTCACTGATTTGTTCGCCAGGTGTTGGTGTCATAGGCCCGCAGTCATGCATATCAAAACCGTTTTCAGAGATAAAGCCAGATCCATTGCGATTTTATGCAAGTGTAGATTTATAAGGAGCAATGAATAATCACCATTTTTGTATTTGTGCATCATTTATTACACTAAAATGCTATTGGCCTTTTCAGGATTAGTCCAGTTTGCAGTCAACTCTGTCTGTTTAGAACTACCTGGGCTGCAACTGACAATTTTTTAATCCCACCACCGACATTTACGTCTCTTCTACTTTTGTGTCGACTTTCATTGTTAGAAACTGGCGTCAAAACTGAAATGAAAAAAATCCCCTTTCTTTGTGATGTTTATTCTTCTTTTTCCCATATCCGCTCCCACTCCGTCTGTAGCCTCCCACCCCATTCACCATATTCCCGGATGCGATGGCTTGGAGCCAGCGATAGACTGCAGATGAAAGGGTAGAAAGAAGGGGGAGATGGTAATGAAGCAGAGGGAAGAGACAAGAAGTCCCCGCGGGTACGCTGACGCCTCACGGGACTTGTTTCACTGTCAGACCACGCGGGCCCCCACGTCCACAGCTCCCTGTGGTGTAGATGTGTCCGAGGATGTTCTGGGTCAGCCATGGGAAGAGACCATGTCTGACCAGATATCGTCTTTCTGCCAGATTACCACTTGTGCTTTTCATGTCAGGGAGGGTAAATAAAAAACAACAAGGTTGGACCAAGGGTTGGACCATTTTTTTTAATCTGAGTTGTCGCAGGGCCTCTGTGCACACAAGTAACTGAACAGACATGGTAACACAGAGAGCTTTAGCAATGACATAGTATTATGACGAGGAAACGTCCACTGGTTCCTCCAAGCTCATCGGGCTTTTTGCCTTGGGGTTGGCCCTTCAGCTTCTGTGAGTGGCAGGCGGCACCATGCTACGTCATCCTGTGTGCAGCTCTGCTTTTGCTCAACAATTTACCACTTTAAAAGGCCCAATGGCCAATCTGCAGACAATCGTCCCCTGTAACACTATCTGGGCCTTGCTGATAAAATGCAGATGTGGCTCCTCTCAATGTGAATTTGTGACCCATTAAGTGGAGCCCCTCCTCTTTCCTCACCACTCCATCCCTCCTCTTGGCAGAGACTCTAGACTGCCTTTTCACATGCATTCCCCAAAAGCAGGTATGTGGATAGTATCAGGCTAAAGAGTCACAATGGTGAATTTGTTCAACAAGGAGCACCGCATTACTTAAATCCAAGCGTGGCTCTCCCTCTCTTTGAGATCTGCGGACTAGATTGGCACAGTCTCCCCAGCGTCTCGTTTAGGGACGGACAAAAGGTGAATTCAAGCGCTCCCTTTGAGGTTCACAAGACCTGACTCAAGTCTATTGATGCCAAGTCTCCCTTCAGTCTCCCAAAATGTCTCCATTGGTCAGGCATCACCACAGTGTCTCGGGACAACCTGTGCAACAGTTTGGTTGCACTTCAGCCATCTAGAACAAGAGCAATCATATTGATATAATGACTCACATCCCTGAGGACAAACCAGTGTCGTGTTTGACTGAATGTGTGCTAATGTCACACCTATGCGCCTTTATCCCTTTGATCTTGGTCATTACCATCTGCTGTTTTGTTTTGACAAGACAATGTTTTAATGGCAGAAGTTTTCAAACAATTAAACACATGCAGGTGGTTGCCGTTCGAGCAGAGAATAGATTGAAATACCTTCTGTAACATTGCTATTGGTGTGGTTGATGAAGGAGATCAAACAAAACAGGTAAAACACCGATTTAAATCGTAATTTAAGCACATAAGTACATTGATTATGTCTTTCTGAGTCTGTAATGATGTTAGCAAGCTACAACAGCTTCGATTGGTCATCTGCACATTCAATTTAACATTGTATCAATTTGTGACACTGACAGAAAATCTTACTCCACGCTCCAAACACATTGAGAGTGAGGGAGTCGGCTACTTTATGTTGGCATTTCAATGATTGTCAAAGAACTATCCAGAGGCCTTCTAATGATGCAACAGTCTCAATAAGTAGATGTTCGGATCAAAAGCAACCCTCTTCTATTCAGGTAGCAATGAGACAGTAAATCCAGAAAGGTCCAAAAAGTCTTAGCTAAAGATCCTTGACTCTGAAATCTTGTATCTTCATTTTTTTGCATTTAAACAGCAGAATTACAAGATTCACATTCATTTATTCAGTTTCTCTCTTGAGGGACTAATAGTGTGTTGTGCATTGTATCGTATCAAATCGTACATGACGAAGGAATATTCTCTTATACATATGGTTGTGTGATAAGATAAGATCAGACTTTATTAATCCCGAAGGAAATTCTTGCAGGGCTAAATCACATTGTTTTGTTGCAGCAAAATATAAGCCAGGTTTAACTTTATTTCCTGGATGACATGGTTCTTTCTTATTGAAATGAAGAAAGGAACACTGTTGTCTGTTTGAACAAGGCCTAAGGTCCCCTGTATGCTCCAATTGAGCTGCATGTCTGATCGTCTATCAGTGCCTGAAACCCTGCCCCCCCAATCCCTTTCACCGTCAAGAAAAGCCCTAAGGTACTGGTACAAACACTTTTGCCTTTTGATCGGGTTCAACGACCTAGTTTGTTTAAAGTACACCCAGACCTTAGAAAACTCTGCACTGCTGCTTAAAAAGCTTGTTTTAGCCTCAGTAATGTAAGTGTCTGAATTACCTGTGGTTTTTCCAAAGGGTCATGAGTTAGTTACCGACAGCGGTGGAGCTGTGTTGTGCAGTATGGCTGCCACTGAACAAAATCCAGTATGTCTATCTCTCTGTTTATCTATGCTCTGTGTCTAACTGATTCAAAATAGAATCAGTTCCATTTACTTGAAATGAGAAGCTCAAGTCGTGCAAGTCGTACACTTGCACGCTGGGGACTAGTCGAGTTACGGCTATCACATTAGCGATGCTATGAGTTTCTCTTCATATCCATAAGTAGTTAATTTTATTTTATGACTTCCATATAATTCCAGTAAGTTTTGTTTTGACCACCCTGACCGCCTCTGATTTGAAAGCAGCCAAATAACAGTGTCTCAAACTGTTTATACTGACCTCATTCTTCAATTTGTAAAGATCCCCCCTCCACTGTGGCTTGGCCCAGTAGTGCCTCTGGCTATGCTTTTACATACTCTGTGATCTAGCTCATTGCACCACTTCTCTGTGAATAGAGAGAGTTAAAGTCAAAGCCTGGAGTAACAGAGGAAAGCATTATGGATGAGTAGCCTGTGAAAAAAACGGACTATTGAAAAAAAAGGCCTGTGACAGTTTAATTGGTCGAATTAGTCACGATATTCAAATCGCCTCTGTTGACCAGCCAATGACTGAAGTGTGTACTACTGCAGGCTGGGCCAACCACACAACTCTGTCCAGATTGCAAACAAGACACATTAGGCTTTCCGCTCCTGCCAGAGAACCCCCGTCCAGTGGCACAGCACTTCTGCCAGTGTAGCTCCTTGAAAACGTTGCTACTCTCTGGCTACATGGAAAACATTGAAAACTCCTTTATAAAATCTGTCAGCTCCTCCAGTCTCCAACATAAACAGGTGTTCCACCCAAGCCAGTGTATTTACTTATGTCAAGGCTCTGCTTACATGTACAGACACTCAACACACTTTTAACATTCTCCTCAGTGCTACAGTCGAGCGGCACTTGGCATCAGCGTCTGCGGCTCTGCTACACTGTTTCAAGAAGACAAATTAAAGCCATATAATTTGCCTGCTGAAAGACTTGCTCTGTATCGCGAGTGTCAGGGCCCGAAGCAGGCGTTAACTCTCTCCAGCCGCCCAAACATACACACACACTCATATACACACACGGTCCATGCTCACACTAACATATATGTAAGACAGCGACAGAAAATATCACAAGCACTCCCCATAGCATGGTTAACGTGGTTGTAAAACACGCCGGCCTGCAAGTGGCTCCAGCTTGTAATAACTGGTGCTGACAGTAATATGAGTGTGTGTGTGTGTGTGTGTGTGTGTGTGTGTGTGTGTGTGTGTGTGTGTGTGTGTGTGTGTGTTTGTGTGAATCAGGGCAATAGTGAAATATTTATACAAACGTGTTGCAGGAAAGAGGAAGAAAGGCGTGAATCGCTGAAGATAAGTTTATTTGTATGTTTTTAGGTAATTGTTCAGAATCTTTGGGATATACGTGTAGGCAGTGACACTCTAATCTCAGCAGATTAAGAACAGTGCTGGAGTCAGGGCAGTTATCATAGCTCAGCATAAAGACTGGAAGAAGAGGGAAACAGCTAGCCTGGGTTTGTCCAAAGTTTAAAAACTTGCTGTGGTTGATTTCACATTCATCTGCTGAAGATGAAAGAGGAGAATTTCTGTGTTTTCACATTCTGAATCTAAATTGAGTCCAAGCCAAATTTGTCTGATTTGGAACATATGACATGACTGTGTAAACTTGAAACCTCACTGTGTACACACACGGAGAAATAACCTTCCACTGAAGTAGGAAATATTTGGTTTCCAGTTGTCAAACTTCAGAAATGAAAGACATATATTTGCATGTTCAGTGATTCTGAATATTTCATCTACAGCGAAGCGGTAAATCTAATCTTAGGAACTTTGTTGAACTTTTAGTTTGTAAAAACCACATCAGATAGAAAATATGATTTAGAAATGATCATCATTTATGGCTATCGTCTTTGCTTGAGTGCTGTGAGCCTCTCATGCTTGGGAAGATTCTGGTCATGTGCAGTAAGAGCACGGGCAGGGTGCACGCAGGCAGGCAGGTCGTTTAGTGACAGACAGGTCAGCCAGCCAATCATTTCATCAGGTCTGAATGTTGTGTTTATTACAGTTCTGCGAGGGCTATAGACACTGCTTTTATTTCAGATGACTTTATTTATTGATGGTTTTTGTCACGTAAAGAGGATTACAGCAAGTAATATAAAGTGTTTCAGAAACAAATTACCACCCCTACCTAGTTAAATAACTCAAACTTGATTATGGACAGATAAGGATTATTGATATAACAAAGCAATCATTGAGTGTGTGACAAACCCTAAACTCAGCTCCTCCCGTCTTCCGTGGGATGCCTGTGACCTCCACCTTTACTTTACAGCCAGCTTAATGATGGGAAAAAACAACTTCCTGCTTTGGTAATAAATGTTGCCATCTGATGTAGTGTGAGGTGCAAAGTCGCCCGATATGAACATATTTCTTGGGTTTCTATACAAAGAGCAGAACCTGTGAACACTAAATGTTTCAACCCACACTGGACGCAAAGAAAACCTGTTGCTTGTGAAGACACATGCTGCCGTGCACAATTGACATGTTTACATTTTTGTTCATATACGGCTTAAACCAGCACGATACCATTGTTCCCTTTAGACAGAGCACAGCTTCCCCCCTGTTTCCAATCATTATGCTAAGCTACGCAAAGCTAAGTTAACTTCATCTTGGCTTAAGGTCTGTACTTAAAACACACACGATTGATATTGACCTTCTCATCACACTCATGGAGAGCAAAGAACTAGATTTTCCAAAATGTTAAACTATTCTTTAGTAAGCTGAAGTAAAAAAAAAAGTGGATCTTGCACAGAGGGAAGAGGAGAGGATACGAAAGAGAAAAAGGGGAGGAAGAGCGATAGAGCACATCAAAATGCCAAAAGTAATAATCCTTATGAGACACAAAGCCGTGCACTCCCCAGTGTTCATATGTGTGATAATGTGGCTTGGCCTTCAGCCACTTCCAACAGTTAAAGAAAGCACTAGAGAAGAGAACAGAGGCTGTCCCTTCCACTTACCTCCCCCCAGCTCTCTCTCTGACTCTCTCTATATAAATGCTTGGCAGTTTTACGCATGGCTGGGAGCAATTTCCCACAATGTGTAAATTAGTCAATCTCCCAAGTCAGTAAAGTGGCCTTTGATGGGGAGGACATTAATGAAGTGTACCATTAGGCCTCACATTTGTATTCTTAGGGGCTCTCCAAGCTTTTGATGTCGCGGGGCCCCATGGCTGATTATCCACATGCCAGCGCTGCATGCCTCTGTTACTTAGACGGGAGGGAGGGAGGGAGGGGAAGAGAGAGAAGGCAAAGATACTGGACATTTAATGCTCTCTCTCTTCTTTTGCTGCCCCGCTGGACTGTCCACGCTGTCCTGCTGGCCATTTGAAATTGGCAAGAGAAAGGAATGGAACGAGGGAAGGATGGAGAGGAGAGAGCGGGAGAGCGGTCCCAAAAAAAGTGCAGCCTAGGAACTGGACTTCTCCCTGACACTTCAAAGCGCTGTCTGGAGTAAATTGCTGTGGACCGCTTCATTCAGAGTATGAGGGCTTTCCCTTCGTGGATGACAGTTGCATGGTGACAAAGTTCAATTGGCACTGGTAGGAGTGGAGTTGGGGGGGGTGCAGATCAAAGCTGGACCATTGTAATGGTTTTGTTCCGTGGAAAATCGCTTTTTGTCCCCGGCCTTTTCAAGCCAACTCCTGGCTCCAGTCAGAGTAAATGGGATTTTTAACTCCCTTGTGTGGGTGGAAGAGCGAGGGGAGGTGGGGGAGCAGAGGGAGGGGAGATTCTTAGCCTCAGGCTAAGGAACTCAAGACCCCCCTCCCTCCTCCCCACATCTACCCCTCCCCTCCTGCACTCCCTCCCTCTCTCTCCGCCCTATGACAATGCAAGGCCAACTATGTTGATGTTTCTGGGCCTTTCATCTGAACTCGGCATCGTAATCTTCACAGAGAAAGTTTAGTAGAACAATTACGTTTATTGTAAATACCAGAATGAGAAGCGGCAATGACTTACGTCCTCAGAATGTTCGCTGTCAGGCTCTCGTCTGCACGTGCATGCTCATGCACAAACAAACAAATTCCCCCTGTCTGTCTTCATATCTGCCTCTCTGCTGTCTTCTTTCTCTCTCATTGACAGTCCCACACATTAAATATAATTTCTGCTGCGCTCTGGGAGATAAAGCAGAACCTGAGGACGTTGATCTTGTCCAATTATGGACAAGTAAACAATCAGCATCTATATCTCTGAGCCTTCATGTCGTCCTCCTCCCCGGCTCCATTTTCTGTCATATCTGCTCTCAAAACTGTGATATGGGAAATACCATTGTTTATTTTTCACAATAAGTGAGCTTTTGTTAGCCATGATAATGTTTTGGAAAACTGAAATCCTTATCTCGACAATCGTTGCGTAGATTTCCATGACATTTGGAACATTCGTGCCCACAATAGGATAAATATTTTTGGTAGATGACTAGATCAAAACAATTGGCAGATTTGCATCAAATCTTCATATTCCGGAACAGCACATCAGTCACTGTACTTGTCTGACGGACTCTAAACTGAGCATCAAAAAGTGTGTGTGTGTGTGTCTGTACGCCTCCACACACACAAGGTATGAGGATATTTTAGTGGCCAAGTGCGTCAGACAGAGCTTGAGCACAGTTTGTATGATTGACTGTACGAGCTGCTCGCCAAATGTCTCAATTTTTTCCCTTGAGCTTGGGGAGAAAAGTGTTATTTCTTCAAAAGCCCCATTTGAGAAAC
Organism: Hippoglossus stenolepis; assembly: GCF_022539355.2. NCBI lineage: Eukaryota > Metazoa > Chordata > Actinopteri > Pleuronectiformes > Pleuronectidae > Hippoglossus > Hippoglossus stenolepis. The sequence goes on from NC_061485.1 coordinate 20,431,821, forward strand.
CCTGCAAGCCTGTAATTGCTAGGGAAAAGGCCGGACAACCTGCCAAGCCAAACACTTGAGAGGGAATTTGAAATATTGTAAACAGTAGAGTAACCCACTCACTGTCGAGACCAAGACCAGGGGGGAAGAGGAGACGTGGGGGGTGTTGGAGGGCTGGAGGGTGGTTGTGCATGAAACATATAGAGTGTGCCTTCAGATTTATAAGCAGCGATGAGCAGCGTCTGCTTTGAAGCTGCACCAGAGGACGTCCCTCTGTAAGTGAAAAAAGTCCTGGTGAAGAATTCTTCCTTTCTCTGTTATTCTTACCTACAAACTCAAGATGAAGGCGCCTCAGCATCACACCTTCTGCAAAACCTGCCACCTCCTCAACAATATTTTATTCCCCCTCCACAGTTTTTGAACAGCGAATGTAGTTTATGATCACCACTAACCTCTTTTATGTGTTGACACAATATTTTTCTTGTGCTGTCAAATAAAAGCGGGGGATTGTTATTCTAGCACGACCCCATTTTCCCGTCTTAATGACCCAAGCTACGCTCCCCTGGAGTAGGAACCATTAAAACCCAGTTTGGGTTCAGTGGAACTCGGCAGTTCTGTAGGCTTATTTCCCCCCTCTACGCTTTCCTCGCCCGCTTTTTTTTTTTTAACCCTCCCCTTTTAAAAACCAAATTCCCCCGACACCAATTAGAAGGCAAAAACGGAAATCTTTGACCAAACATGACATTTACAGGCTAGAACTCAAGACTTTTAACAGCTCCCCCCACCCTCACACACATATTACAGGAGCTCATGTGCATGCAAATGGTTCTCACACACACACATACAAAATGCACGACTCAGCTAATTAATTCTCCTTTCAATCTCATGTCAGACTGCCACCCTCAGCGTCGACCTGTGTCGGTCTCCACAAAATTACATCTACATGTGTCTGTGTGGCCGCATTTTAACTTGACTGGACCACAGCATTAATTAAGATGGAAACACATCATTTACAGACGCCCCCTGTTCTCCTCCCCAACCCAGGACTACAGAGCGTACACAAAAACAGTTGGGTAATTACTGATAATTAAATCAATTACAGGCAGTCTCTTGCCTTGCCAGCTCTGGATGGCGGCGGCTGTGTCAGGGCGCACCAAATATTTGAACAGCACAATCCAAATATTCTCCGTGAGCTGTTTTGGAGCAAATCATCCAACTAGCCTCACTGTGACGGCAGCAGTCAGTGTCGGCCGTGTGGGCAGTGCCAGCAGGCGGCACGGCCCTGATGAGCCGCAGCATTAATGACGAGGTGATTAGTCAGCTTTTCCTTCCTGCGGAAGAGGCTCTGCAATTTCATCCCAATCATAGTTTGCTTTGAAAGGTTTTTGGACGACTCTAAAAAAAAAAAATTGTGAGGCCACTTAAATTGTTTTTACTCTTTTTTTTCTTCCAGATGACTATCTGGTGCTCTTGCAGTCATGGTTGACAGAAAAGAGATAAAATGGCCCATTTACTACGTCCTTTGGGGGTGGGCTCAGGCAGGGAGAGGGAAACACAGCAGGTCTGAGGTTCAAGACGCTCTGCTGCTTTTTAAATTCTTAATAAGATCATTAACTTTTCACATTGTTTCGAGTCCTGAGAATTTTCTCTTTAATTTGGCTGATTGTTGATTGTTGGTCAGAGATGAACCAAGCAAAATGAAACACAAATGCCACAGTGTTACCAGTAAAGACAGAACCACCTTTCATTATGTTGTCTGTAATTGCTATTCATATTAAAACTGGTTCGTTGGAATATTAAAAACTGTGTGATTTATGTTTAGACATGAGTTGGAACAAGTCATGGGATGTCAAATCCTCTGTGGATTGTGGTGGCAGGGTAAGCAGCCTTTGACTCTCTCTACCAGGTTTTTGTGTGGCATTATTAGCTGCATCTGATGTGGAGCAGTGGGGTTTGGGAGCGGGGAGTTTATCAGATGCACATTTGGTGTGTACAGGCAGCCATGGAGGGGAGTGGCCACCAACGTCTCTGTGTGGTTTTGATAAAGATAGAGATTTATGCTCTTCCAGCATTTATGAGTCTGGGACATTGTGGCAATGCCTACTTAGACCTGCCGCCACCTCTGTCTCGACAAGCAGGGAGGGAGGCGGATATCATTAACTACTCCTTCCTCCCTCTGACCCCACCTTTTCCACTCCACCCCCCCACCATACCATCTAGAGAACAAACCCTGATAGACTGTTGCCCCAATGAACTGTCACATGCATACAGTGACCATGCTGATAAGCATTTACTGACAGCTGCAGGGAGGATTTCCCCAGGGTGTCTCTATCAGACCACTGTCTCTTTATGAGGTTATCGGATCAAACAGACGTTAATATCAGGGTAAGGCCTAATTCGCATTCAGTAGTCGTGATATAAGGGGAGCTTTGAAAGGGAAAAAGATAAAAGTGATAAGGGTCAGCAGGAGGACAACCATTATCACTAACATGAGCCTTATTCTAAATAAAACGATAGTGGTTGAAATATAAAAATGAAGCCTTTCTGAACAGTGGATCCTCCTTTAGCGGAAGCTGGTTTGACTGCAGACTGACATTTGCTGCAGATAGTCCACAGAGGCTTCGGTCGGAAGGGAGAGGGCGCAGAGGGCAGGAGGGGGAAACAGTGCGCCGCTGTGCTTGTCCCCCCCTGGCTTATTGAATTACCTAAATGAGCAGAGGAGACCGGGCTGGGGCTCTCAGTCGTTTGAAGTTTACAAATCATCCTGACTGGTCTGGGGCCTGGGGGAGACGTCGCGAGGGAGGGAGCGGGTGGGGGGTGTCTTTTGATGCCTTAAATAAAAACATCAGGGAAACAAACAAACAAGCAAGAGAAAAGGGGATGAAGAGGAAGAGGTGGTAAGGAAACACCATGTTACCCATGGCAACTCGAGGATGGTGATGGTGGAGAAACCACTTCCTGTGTATGATAGGAAAATTACATAAGTTCACTGCATTGTGTGTGTGTGTGTGTGTCTGTGTGTGCGAATGTGTTGTTGAAAATAAAAGTTTAAGTCTGGGTGCTGCTGTGTGTGCAGACAGATGCAGTCTTAAAGGAAAAGTTTGTAATTTTCTGAAATTTGCATATTCATAGTCTTTCTGAGACGGAGACGAGATGATGGATGAAGTGTAAAATCAACACATTGTGGATGATGTTTTGGCTACTGGTTGCCCGGCCGTCTCACGATGATGACATAGACAACATTTGGCGGATTTTTCTCCCTGTTTCCAGTCAGTCTTTATGCTCACTTTAGCCAATGATCTTATTTTTGAACATGTCTACTTGTACAAAATAAATGGGAATACATTCTGTGCTGCGTTTCATTCCAGAGCATAAAAAATTTCCATAATGATCTCACATGAAAGTTTTTTTCTAATTCAGTGTGATCTGATCTGATATCAGATCCAAACTAAATTAGAAAAATATGAGGAAACTCGTATCTATTTCAAAATTACTAAACCAGGTTAAGTAAAAATATAACTTTGAGGCGGAATGTGCCCCAAAAATACAGACTAATGATTCTTCTCTAAAGGCCAATCAATATCTGATAGTGTCTGGATCTGATGGGGAAAAGATAGTACGCTGTTAGTACAATCAGGAGGCTTTTCCAAGCTATTAAGGGGAACTAATTAATTATGGCATGGAAATGCATTAAAATGTCTCTCTCCCACTGAAGACAACATCCATTTTCAGAATGGAAAAGCCTGAAATGTAATTAGTTACATAATCATGGCAAAATAAGGTTGACTTGATTCAAACCACATTGTGCACGTTGCATGTTCCCATTTCCCATTTCCATTCCTCAAAGCGCCCGTAATACAGTATTTTGTTTTCAAACCATATTTACCATTCGTCCCATTTGCAGCTGATTTTTCAGATTCATGAGGCCGACTCATTTATGCAAAACACATGCACACAAGCTCATGACTTCAAAATGACAAAGGGGAAGGAGTGATTTCAATATATACATATTACCAGGAACTCAATCAACAACTGTCTGGGGACGGTAGGAATCCGTTTTAACTTCGTGACCCGTTGGCTCTGCGTCTCTGTAACCACGCGACTCCGCTCTAATTGGACGACACAATGTCTGGGAGTTCTGAGGCTGGACAGAACTCACGGCAAATTACCACTTGCTTCCTGTTCAATCTGAGCGGGCAGTCGAGATGTCAAGGGAGCTGTTGGACTTTGAAAAGTGTTTGCTTTGCTTGGCATCTCCGGTAACCGTGACCCTGTTGTAATGAAGAATAATTTACCATTTTGGAAAGTTCATTTTCGTCTATGCCTTATTTACAACAGCAACATCCCAACGGTGCATGGAACAGATCCACTAATGTAAGCGGATGAATTGAAATGGCACTTATGAGATTTAGTGAAGGAAATGATCTTCTTGATTTGGAAAAAAAAATGTCTGAGAATGTTTAATGTTCCTGGCTTTACTTTAAAAGTATCGTACATCTGTGCTGGCCTGGTATTTTAAAGAAGTACTGTGAGTGCAATGAAGAAGGCTATTTTAGTATTACAATACATTTGATTGTTTATATTTTTTATAGGTTTTTATTGTTATTGTTTTTTAAGAGACAATTCATAAATACATAGGAAAAATATATGCAACAGACAAAACCAAAGATAATTTAAGATAGACTTTAAAATTCAGCCAAACAAACTAGAAAATAGATTTGGGTTAGAAAGAAACAAAAGTCTATGTGTATTTATGTGTGTATACATCGTGTACGAATGTGCTTTGATGAGAAGCTGCAAAGGTGTGCATAAGGATTTCAAAATAAAGTTGTACAGGTGTACAATAAAGTTTGCTTTATTGTGAAATGGCACGCACATGCATTGTTTCCAGTAAAAGTTACAGATAATGAATGTGTATGAAACCTGCAGATTTATATCTTTCTCAGTCCTTTTTGCTCTGTGTCTTAGTGTCACCATGTCGGCTCCAGCAGGCTCCACGTCTCCGTGCTGCTGCCTGGTGAAAGCAGTGCCCAGTGGAGGAGGATTGGTAGTGACATCTGGCAGTTTGATAAAGTGGATTTGGTTTCTTAGGGGCAATTCCAGGCTGCTCTCCCCGGGCGCCAGGCCTACTCTGGTTAGTATATGACTTACATGTGTAGGCTGCTGTGAGGGAGGACTGGTGTGTGTGTGCTTGTGTGTGTGTGTGAGTGAGAGAGTGTCAGTATGTACAGTATATCTAAGCAGGTATTGTGTATGTGTGTGTGTGCGTGTGTTTGTATGTGAGGTTTGGTGTATTGAGCGGAGGGGAAGCGGTTAGTTCAAATGGAAAACAGCAGTCCCTCCACCACGTGCATTAATGCAAGCCTTTCATCACCAGCTCCCCTAAAGCATGGCCTCTCTCCTTCTAATTTACTATAAACACACACATTAGTCTCATCAATAAACGCTAATGGCTCTTTATGAAACAGAGGTCTATTTCCCATTTTTTCTAATGAGGGCAGTACTTCTCTGCAGAGCCTCCGAGTCTGCTCTAATCCATCGCTGAGATGGCTGATCTGCCCTTCCATAACACCCTCTGGAAACCACCGCAAAGTGAAGACAAACACTGAGCAGGCATTTCCAAATAGAGACCAGTGCTCGCTAACATGTAGCCACTATCCCTCCACGACACATGGTTCAGAATCGGGTTTTACTGCAAAGCAGGTTTACTCACACAAGGAATTTGCTGTGGTGTATCTGTGCAAGTAGGAATATGAAAAATATAAAAATAGGAAACAAAATTAAATATAAAAAATACAATAAACACCAGGGGAAGGATTTGTGGAGACTGGATTGTTTAAATTAGAGTTAGTCCGTTATTTTCCACTCTATTCCTCCTCAACACATAGTTCGGTACGTAGAAGCAATAACACACAGGACTTCTTTATTATACCTCTTCAGGTTGTCTCCTCTTGTCAACTTACATAAAATGCTCAAAGGTTCCCAAGAAATTTAGATTTTACTTATCATATTTTCCATAACGTCCACATTGTAGTAATCGTCTGGTAATAATTTGATACATGAACAAAAAGTATCTTATATCTGCTGACATGACGCTGCTTTGTAGTTTTTTTTTGGAAACTGCACTTGTCTAAGTGGATAAAAGGGCTATTGTACCAAAGCCAGAAGAGCTAGATAACTTGGAAGATGAAAGCTCTTCTGAAAATTATGTTTAAACGCAGCATTCAACATAACAATATTTACTAAGAGGAACATGGAGTCTTCGGGCTGAGAGAAGAGAAATTACTGGCAACAACTGAATTAAAGTGCAAATCATCACTAGGAATGTTTATTTTCATTTTTTTTCTTTGCTATATTTTGTTCTTTATGTTGCTTTAAAACGATTCTTGCTGTATCTGTCCTGAGCGACTGATTTACGAACATGTTGTGGGTTGTGAGGTTTGATTTAGGATTGAGCCACATGAAAGCTGAGGTGAAGGTCAATAGCACGGGCCTACTGTGGCTATGAACACATAATGGGTGTTTTCTCGCCAGGGCTCACATGAACCCGCTGGGCTCAAGGACAGACGGCACATTCGGCGGGGCCACCATTGACAGGAGAGTCCGCTCCAAAAATGTAAATAGGATTTTTCATCACCAGGCAATTTCACGTGCAGCTTAAAGCAGAAAGACAACCCAGGAGTTGACGTTGTGTTGACGTTGTGTCTTTAACACAGCGTTGAAGAGTGGCTTGTGTCTTTGTCTCGGTTTGGTTCTTAATTTGTATTTATATACAATATTTTATGCAATGGGAATGTCTGTCGAGAGCTGTTATTTTTAAGTATCATTTAATCATTTAATTTGCTGTCAAAGCTAATGAGTTAATTTTAACTAATTTATATGCTGTTGGGTAATTCTGTTATTACCTTATTTTCTTATTTAATTATTAGTTTATATATATATATATATATATATATATATAACTTAAAGGCAACTAATAAAACTAACAATATTTCCCATCTCACGTGCAATGGACTGAAAATATAAAACCCTGGAAAATGTTTAACTACAGCTATGTCAAAATCCCACTTGAGTATCTATGCTTGAACTTGTAAGATTTCATAGTAACATACATCTGTAATAATTTTCTTGCTCAGATTAGAAGCTGAAAAAATCTATTTTGTTTTGGGGAAAAAAATCTAAAGTATAATTTATTCACCACAAACCAATAAACATGGTCAAATACAATATATTTTAGGAAATGTTCCCAAGTTTAATTGTTTCCAAACATATTGTCATCACAGTATGTTTGGAAAACAGTTTGGATATTGGCAAAATAAAATTATTTTCACTTTTTGATCATTGATTATTTCCGAATTTTTGTTTGTTGTTCATAAAGCTCAACCTTTCTGACCGAGGGCATTTTAATACTTCTCAATATTTCCAAGCAAAAAGAAATGGTAAAATATGAATTGTTCAAATTTGACCAACATTTTTTGTGAAAAAGTTTAACGCTGTATGTTATATAGTATACTAGCACTTATCCTTTGGCAAAATCAAAGATTCAGCGTTACGTCTACCATCTCCCCTTCTCTCCACTTTAAATGCTTCTGTTTGACTTACTCATCCCTCTCTCATCCCTCCTCTCTCTGTGTCTCTCTGTTCTGTTTGAGGGCCTTCTCAGGAGGAAAAGGATCTCCAGGCAGGCCTTACCTCACCCGTGGCATTGCAGGGGGAATTACAGGGCTTAGTTCTCTCAACTTGACCCCGCTCCTAATTACTTGTCGGATAAGTCCTTTGGCTCCTAGCGGAGTGTTTTCCTAACCTCCACTTGTCTGCTGTGTGTCCAAACATGGAGAAAGGAAAACACGTTCCAGTGAAACAGGGGGTTTAGCCTCCACGCCACGTTCTCACAGAGCCAAACGGCCCACCACAGGCTCCCAGGGACCCACACAGGTTAGACTCCTGCGCCTGTTCCTCCAGTCTGGGGATGGGCATTATACTGAAGTGAGAGCATAGTTTGAACTGTTTTCTGGCTCTTTTTTGTAGCTCATAAATGTAAGAATTTAAATCCCCAGGGTTTCATTTCTGTTTGTCTTGTTACAGACATGTGGAAAAACAATAGAATGTCCCTCTTTGAAGCAGAATAACAAAAGGAGGAGAGTTGTGACAAATAAAACTGTTCAATCTGAGCTGGTGGATGCAGATGCAGCTGTCTGAAGTGTTTTCAAGCACCATTCTCCTCCAGTGACAGTTTCTGAGTGGAGGCAACCTGTAGCGAATTTGTCTTCGTCAGACCATATTGTCTCAGACGTTTCAAAACCTTTCCTGGCAAACTCCTCTGTAATTATGGCATCTTCAAAGATGATGATCAGTGCAACAACTTAGTGTGTAATAGACGCTAATGACGGATAATAACACTGATATTACAGAGCCAGAGAGAGAGAGAGAGAGAGAGAGAAGAGTCATCATTACCAACTCTTTTAAGTACGTGTGATGCGACTTTACACTCAGCAGGGATGCATTGTGCTTTTGTTCTTTAGAGTAATTTATAACAGTCGAGTTGACAAAGAAAAAAATACATTTTGATTCCTTTGTGTAATGTTTCAGTGAGTTACGCAGGACTTCGCACTTGAATTAACAGAAAAAACTTAGAGCATATGATTAAATAAAGCAGAGGCCGTATAAACATTTTAAGCAGAAAATAAAATTAAAAAGTTAAAGTCCAACATCCTCATGGTTTAGTTACTGATCGTATCTCTTCAACCCATCCCTCCTCCTCCGCTCTTACCCTGGGAAAGTGCTCTCTGAGATTACCATACTTAAAATCATAACCGAAAACAGGGATTATCAGACTGCGAGATTAGCTTTCCCCCAAACCTTTTAAGGTATGTCATCAATTCTTCCTAAATACACAGCGATAAGTAACTTTGGTGGAAATGGGACAATCCTCCAGGGACCAAATAAGTTAAAGGAGGGGAGTTTATTCCATTATTGTCTAATAGCTTCCATAACCATCACCCTTTACCCCCAATAAAGTCTCATTGGCCTGAGGATTGAGTCTGGATTACATGGTAGCTCTGCTAATAATGTCAAACACATGAAGAGACCTGACCCTGAAACTCACCCATCACCGCAGTAGGTTACCTTTTTACCTGAGTGTTAAGTGTGACACACTGTGGTAATGGGAACATAAATAGTATGAGGATGCAGCGTTCCCACAGGTTTTAAAAAGTTATTATGCAGCTATAGTTGGTTACGTGCACTATGTGAACCATGTATTTACATCATGTTACAGTATATCATCATGTTCGGTGGCATTTACGGCTTCAAACGGAGCCGTGTTCAGAGACGAGATAGAAAGAAAGAGAAGCCTCTGCCTTTTCTTTAATGTGTGTGTGTGTGTGTGTGTGTGTGTGTGTGTGTGTGTGAGTGTGCACATACCTCAGTTCATAGGCTGCAGCACTGTACAGCTCCCTCAGGGCTGCACTGAGACGCTGGTGCCAGAAAGTCTCACCTAGTCAGGTTAGCCTGGGAACATGCTCACACTGCAGGCTTTCCCTCTGCTCACACACACACACACACACACACACACACATGCTCACACACTCACGGTTATACATGCACACAATGCTCCCCACATCATAAGCTAATGAGCCATTATATTGTCATTAGTATTTTATTTGCACCACCCTGTCTCTCAGCAATCTGTCACACTGTTCACATGGTGATGACTCAGAAACCAAACTGTTGTTACAGATTTGAGCACGCATGTGCGTGTGTTTCCACTCGCACATGCCTGCTTGTGTGCAGGTTCACATGCCACACGTTTTGTCCTGTTTTGTGTGCAATACATCCTCTTTCTCTCGTCCGTGTATTTACGTATCTTCTCAACGTGCAATTCATTTCCATTTGTCAAGAGCAGATAAAATCTAATCCATCACAATGTCCACTGTGAATCCAGCTCATGATGATGAAGATGATGATTCCTTCAGGGCCTCAGAGACTATGCGTGATTTAAGTAGACTTGAAATTTGTTTAGGGTACGTCTACTGTATAAAGCATGTGTTTATGTACATAGCACGTCATTATCTTTGCATCTTGATTAGATTTTCCAACGTTTCTCGTGTTTGTACACCTAAATAAGAGAGTATGATGGCAGGACCACCCAAATAGAGCAATCACACATGTAAAGTAAGAAAAGGGATGCTCATTATGTGGCAGACAGTTTGACGCTCTCTTTTTGCATGGTCTTAGTCTGCACTTTGGGTCTGAGAATGATTCTAAATATAGTTTTAAAAAAAAGTTAGATGAAGACATCATATTTGTCTCATGGCTTGAGTAAAGTAATTCTTCTTATTAAATTCAAGAGTGCACATTGGGATAAGAGATTTGAACATCTGCCCACATCCTCTCCTGGCCGCTGCCGGTGCATTTATTTCTCATGATGCCGTCTGTGTATGTTTCCAAAGTGATACCAAACTTTAAAGGTGCAATTTGGTAAGTTAATGCTCTTGTCAAAACAAACAAATGAAACCACAGTGTGGAGCGAAGTGATTGCTGTTGCACCTAGAGGGGAGGGGCGCAGAGAGCGGCGCTCACACCGAGCAGACGGGCTCTCTCCAGTGTTCACTCAGAGGACTGCCGGTCTCTGCACAGTCTAACCTCAATTCCTCCCACATGCTGAAACATCCGCATGCTGACATTTACTCAATACCAGCACACACTTTACATGCAAGAATTTTAGCTGTTTAAACTACATATGATAGTTTATATAAAGCAGTTAAACAACAGGCAACATTGTAAGAACCAGCAGAAAATGCTAGAAAAGAGGCTTGTGAAAAACTACAGTTTCTATGATTTCTTTGGCAGGCATACACAAAAACCTTTTTCTCTCTCCCTGCTTATATCATATTTCAACATTCAGAGTGAAATGAATTTATCACTAAAGTGAAATACAACTATTATACTATCCAAGGCCAGAAATAGATCATATTTCAAACATATTTTTTAAATGGGATAACTCATCTGAACTCACTTACAAAACTGACAAAACCCTGCTGCAGAAAAATAATTGATCATTCAAGTCAGAATTGACATATGTATTTGTGATCATTAGCCCAAGAGCTGGGATGAGTGCTGCAGTGAGGATGGTTTTTGTGTGTGGTGGTATATGTTGTTAATCATCCGGAGTTACTCAGCATTACGCAGCAAAGTAATGATGCTCCTATCGTGCCAATATACTTGGGTTGTCAGTACATCCGTCCGTCCCATTCTTGTGATTCTCAAAAACACCTGGGGGAGAATTTCTCCAATTATGCTGTTAACATTCAGTTGGACTCAAGGATGAAGTGATACAATTTTGGTGGTCAAGGGTCAAGGTGGCTGGGACCTCACAAAGCACATTGTTTGATTGTGAACAGGATGTCTCAAGAATGCCTTATTTCTTCCAATCTTGCACAAACATTCACTTGAACATAAAGATGAACTGAATATAGTTTGGTTGGTATAATGAACTCTAAATCCACTGTGTCCTGTTCAACAGCATTCTCACTCAATTTGTTCCCCCATCTCAGTCATCTGGGTGGTTGAAGATTCAAAATGAATCATGACTTGTGGCTGCTCTTTGTAAAATGCAGCATTTACCACAAAAAATGGCTTTGTTTGATTTTGTCCTCTCTTCTTGCTCCTCAGGTTAGATGAAGCCTTAACTCTTTTCTTACAGGAGGAAGCTGGAGGCCCCACAAAAACCACAGGCTCCCTTTCACCCGGCCTCTGGTGGGACTTTTTCTTCACTTGTTCACATTTGTCCACAGTTAACTGTGGCCTTCCATCCTCAGTGGGCTTGGAGGTAGAACCTGAGGCTGCACTCTTGTACAGCCTGTTCTGTCTTTAGGATGTTCCACTTCTTGACTCCAATTGATGTCTTCCTTTCCTTTGTAATGTTAGCCATTTGGTCAAAGTATGAGTCTATGACCTGTTTGGCTGTGACCACCTCCAGATTATTGCAGATAATCTGGAAGAGCTTGCACAGTTACTCTAGAGACTCTGCATCTTGGTTCTTTAAGGGACTGTCTACACAGATGTGCATGACAGCCTCTCTCAGAATGTGGGTTATAGGGAGCTCCATGATAAACTTGATGGTACTACGAGAAGGTTTAGCGTCCTCCAGCTGTTTCGTCATTTTCTCAGTGAATCTTATGTCCCTGACTGTCTCCAAACGTCTCACCCTCTTCTCAACGGTCTCATCTCTGCCAAAATTCAAATGATGTATTAGGAACACCCTAAACCTATGTCCACCAAGTCTGATTTCCACTTGCTTTAATCCACTTGAGAGCTATCTCAAGTTTTTCTTTTGTGACAATAGTAAAGCAATAATTATGAGCACAACATAGTATTTTCCTCATTAAAGTGCTGCTGTGATGGATGTAGCTTTTACTGAATTTGACTTTAGCCTTTAATTACATTTGAGTGATGCTTTCCTTCAACAAAGCACAATGATGCTGTTGACAAAGACATAATTAAATAGTACTTCTAATTAGAAAAGAAGCAATACATGTGATTCTGCTGCACCCTCCTAAAAAGGTTCATTGGAAAGAGGCAGGTTGTATAACAAATTCCAGGAAGCATTTATGAATATGGTATATATTTAGCTCCATTCAAAACTGGCCCTGCTCTCATAGCCTGCACCCTTTGTGAGTCATAGTTTCAACATTACCTGAAGAAAACTTGGCACAGCTACTGAGCAGGCGATGGAAAATTAAAAAAGCCCAGTTAGTGCCTATGGGTGAGAAACAATTATGGGTTTGTGTTCATTACAATAGTGTACAAACGGAATGAAAATTCCTAAGCTAAGTGTTTTACCATCAAAATGCCAAGGCTAAAATGAATGTAATTAAGCCCACAAATACCTCCGGCTTTTGTAGCAAAGCTGTTTTACTGCCTTAACAGCGTGTGAGTACTTTGCTTTACACTAAGTAGTCGATACAAGAGCTTTGGCTGGGAATGACTCTGGAGTCAATCATGTACAAGGCAACATGTCACTGTATCATGTTGCACATTTGTTTGTCAGTTCTGAGATACTGCTAATTAAGACACTCTAATGAATTTAAGTCTCCGTAAATAAAAGATTTGTGGTTGTAGAGTTCTTCCATTACAGGACAGGGCTGTGTCCCAGGGTAGAATCACAGTTTCCTTCTCTTTTAATAGTTGGACATCCATATTATACAATAAATGTAACGAAACTTACTTTTTACATGAGGTGATTATGAGGTAAAGGTCATCCCTTATATTTTATGCATCATGAAAGCCAAAGATTGTACCAGCTTTCATGAACCAGGAGCGGGCCTATGATTAAGGCTGTAATAGCTCAAGAAATATATTCCACACTGTGACAAAAAATTCACTGACAGCAATAATACAACCTTTTAAAAATATGTTCCTGAAGAGTCATTGCAGTACAAACACAGTTTGTTATGTCTGGCACATATCAGGAAGTTCCAGTGAACATACGGCGCTACTGCACCATTCATATCACCCTCAGGATATTTGGACAGAGTTTAAACTTTGCTGTTTGGGCGTCAGCGCTTGTGTGAAAACGGCAACTCAACTGAATTTGTCAAACAGTGAATGACAATCTCGAGGACTAGCGTGTGTTTGTGTGTGTGTGTGACCTGTCTTTTGTTTGGTGTGGTGCTTGTTGGTGAACATTTTGTATTTGTCTGACATGGAGTATTAATAAGCAGATGTCAGAGCCACAGCAACGGTGAGTAAAAACACTTGTGAGTTTAAGAGGAACAACAGAAATCTCTAAAGCTATGAGCCTATTAGACACAGCATGTTTCATGTGGACTTTGTTATCCTATCAAACCCGCACTCAAGGCATGCCCTTATATCTGAGCTCTACATTTCCCCCAATTGAAAACATCTTCATTGAGATACATAAACAGATTTAAAAGTCCTATTTCGCTCTACATTTGGGTCCTGCCTAAGATCTCATTTTCCTCTCTTTGATGTTACGTCCATATTCTTCCTCCTCCCCGGCAACATGTGTCCCTCGTTACATCACGTCATGCCAACGAACAATCAGATTGTCAAAACACATCTCCAGGCTGGAGAGAAGGGCTGAGAAAAGCTAGCGAGGGGAAGAATGGCGGAGCACAAAGTTATTACCGCATTATTACCACAGTAACAGATAGCTCATAGCTAGTAGCATCGCATGACCAGCGGCTCGGAGCCCTCACCCCTAGCACCTTCTCCTTGATGTTAACACCGGGGCGCTCTGGGACCAGATTGGGGCGGCTCATTGAGTGACAGCTTCAATAAGGCTAATTACAGTGGGCTGCAGGGCCCAGTTATGCTGTCTGGCGACTCCACCCATCGTGGAGCCAGAGTGTCCGTGTTAACTATGGTGTTAGACCAAGGTAGGCATCACTCAGCCACCGCTGGACCTCACAGCTGTAAACACACACACACACACACACACACAAACAGGGGAATATACACAGACTGCTTCATCATTAGAGTCACTAGATTGTGAACACACGGTTTGATTCAAATGTAACAGAGGAGACTGTCTTCCTGTAACAGACGACACCGTATGTTGTCAGTACAAGTTGCTTATTATGACCCACAGTTAGTCTTTATTGTGAAACAACAACTAGCAGCCGTAATTATGACAGCAGCAAAGGAGGACCTTCGGTGATGTAGTATACCTAGTCCACATCAGGAGGGACAACTGTTGTTGTGAGCCCTATAGTCAGTGTTGCTTCTTTTATCCGTGACTCTGCCAAAACCTTCACCATATGTTTATTATTGTTACAATCCTTGTGCCTCTGGTACTCTAGCTCCTGTGGGCTGAAGCTGAGGGTAGAGACAAAGGACCCACAAGGACTTGTTGCAACAGAAAGAAAAGATGATAATGATGATTTCTGCATGTATATATCCCCAGAATAATGCTGGAACTGTGGGTTATGTTACCAGCAGTGATTAAACATAACCAAGGCCATTTACTTACACAGTTAATTGTACTTTAGCACAACTGTAAGGTACTTATACTTTTTTTTTAGCTGTTCTTATTCATGATGGTAGAATTTAGACTAAAATATTTTAACTGACCCACAGTAGTTGAAATTAACTCCAGCTCAACCAAACAGTATCAATAATATTAATGATACTAGTGTTGCTGCGACTGCTTTTACAGTTACAAATAATAATAATAATAATAATAATAATAATAATAATACAGTGTAACTTTCACAGGGGTGATGTTTCAGCATAATACATTTGAGGTGATGATTGTTTTTTGCTACACTTTCACTTAAGGGATATTTTCAATGCAGGCATCTCACAGAATATTATATTTCTACAGCAAGATTGTTCATGTAACTTCAGGCAAATAGATTTGATAAATAGAGAAATAATGATAACTAGATTTGTATGTTTGTATCGTTGGTAAAAAACTTCTCTTCTGCTTTCTCCCCCCAAATATTAAGTTTATATTTTCTAACAGTGAGTGAATTTTCTATGATTTTCACAGAGGTGGTTGCAGATGAGGTGGCCCAAGTTGTGGCGGTAAAACATTTTGGGGGGATTTCTGGATAGAATTGCCAAGCTGTGTCAAACACTTTTGCAGACATGTTGGATAGATCTGCCTATTCAGGATTCTGTTAAATGTGTCATGAGGCATGTTGTTGTTCATTATGGTACATTGTAATTACTGGTTTCTCACAATGCCCCTCATTACATGACATTTTAGTTTACTCAAAAACCTGTTGTTTTTCTGTCACCTCAACTAGTCAGACTGTGAAGATATTTAAAGCTTCTGTGTGAGACACCACTGGTTTTTCTTTTTTCATCAAACTCACCTCAGAAGCAATAGAGTCACATGACTTTGAAGATGCTGGTCAGCCAACATGGGCAAGACGGTGATGTTTGGGCAGTGGGTCGGCCAGCGTGGGAGGCTCATTCCACAGTGGAGCCAGGACTGTTTAGAGGCCTGTTGTGTCTGGAGTCTTTCAGGTCACTTTAATATCAGCCCAAGGCCTTGAATCTGCCCCCATGTCGCTCCAGCAATTACAGGAGAATCTCCCTGGTCCCTCTTCCTCCCCTCCCTCCCTCTGCTGGTGTCTGCACCACAACATTGTTTCTTCTAAACTCTCACATTCCTCATCTTTCTTTCTGTTTTCTGTTTCACATCTTATTGAAACATTAAACACGAGTGATGCTAAAAAACACAAAGTATGAGATAATAGTCCACACAAAATCCTATTTACTACACATGCAAACATTGCAGTTCCATAGGAGATTCCAGTGAGAACTGTTAATCCCGGGTCCATCGTGAGCCTTTTCAACCATTTCAATCTTAACTCACTGTTTACTCTTTCATTGATCTGCCAGTAAACCGAGTTCCTGTCTGTGTATTTGTGTTTAAGCGCACACAAGCCATCCCCGTGAGCTTGCGTGTATACAATAATGCTTTTAGGGGATTGGGCCCTGCGTTGGGCCTTTTAACTTCAGTCAGCGCTGCATCCTGATATCCTGGTGTGACTGGTTTGAGGGGGTAATTCACTCCACCAGGAACACAGGCTTTTAGAGGTTCCACATGTGCCTTGGCACCAGACAGAAGAGAGGCCGGTAGGTTTCATTAATTGTGGCAACATTCCTGTAGCGTTGTCAGGCGGTTTTATTAGTATTAGCTTTGCCTGCAGGCTGTCATTATGCCTCATTTAGAGCCCAAACCCTTCCCATGGCTGTCAGGTCATAACCGTATGAGAATATTGTTAACCACTAACAACCTTAATCATCAAATCAATAAAGTCCGTTCAAAATGTTGAACTAATCGATCAAATGAGACAAACTTAAAACAAACCACTCAATACATTAAAATGAAATTACAATTGTGTTCCTAATTAAAAAAAGAACAAAAAACTGTGTCACAAAATCTCACGGTCTGAACAACAAATTGCAAGCGAGGATTTGGAGGTGAACGGCGTGTTCATAATATCCTCTTTTACAGAGATTCAGTCACAAAAATATTTGCGGGTTTTCCTTGTCAAACTTCCCAGAAAAATGTCAAATGCTCCTTTAATCCAAGCAGCTCACTGGGAGGATTCATTGGAGCAATCATCCTAATAACAGTAAATCCACGATAATTGACATGTCAAAATTACTTGCAAAAATTGTCTTTTTCCCCTTGACAGAGGCCTTTTAAATGGGCTGAGATGGTCCAGCAGGTTGAAAATGAAAAGCAGATTGATTTGCTGCAGCAGGTATTAACCCCACCTCTGGTTAGACCTCCTCAGGTCAGCACCGGGCTACTGAAACAGTCGCGCTGCTGACTTTGGTTTGATGTGCGCCTGTTGACAAGGTCAGCTGTAACTGGCTGAGAGGTTGACATGACTGACTGCAAAGCACTCCTGACTCATCTGTGCAATCATTTGTCAGCATGTCATGTTGCTCAAAATGAGAGTTGGCTGGAAAATAAAAGTCCAAAAATCCTTTTCAGTTTTGAAAAATGTCAATGTAACATTTTCATAATCCTCTTCTTACTCCCCAGCAAATAGTTTTAGACGTGGAACGTGGCTTCCATTTGTAGGCAATTTAACATAATTTCACAAAATACTTTGACTGAAACAAACATCTCATAGGGATCTGGCTTTTTGTGTTTTAACTGACACCACGTGACGTATTGAAGCACAGAAATGTGACTCATTAGTGGTGCTTATTGTGGCTGTCTGGACATAATTTGTTTGCACCAATAAAAGTGCGTAGTAATTGTTTGTTTTTAATGACCATGTTATCCCCGTGGAAGCATGAAATTTTATGTCTTTTTTCCACTGAGACATTCAAAATCACCTCAAGATGAGATAATGAAACTGAATTACACTTAATGGCAAATATATTTTGTTGTTTTACTGTATGAGAGTAAATAGAGCGACTTCGCATGCAAACACATGCACGATCGGTTTGTGCAGAATTTTCAGCCACTTTGAGGAGAATCTTATGAAATCCTGACGTCGACCGCAGCCAACAGCATGCACACAGCATTCAGTGAGTGGCTGTTAATTCACATTGTACCAGTGTGTGTGTGTGTGTGTGTGTGTGTGTGTGTGTGTGTGTGTGTGCGTGTGTGTGTGTGTGTGTGTGTGTTTTTAGTCCTTGCTCCCTGCTCGCCTGGTGGTTTGCCGTTTCTCTGCGTGGAGCTCAGATGTGAGGAGTGAACGAGGATCACTGCTGCCATCCGACTGCAGATCAAATGCACATCAGGCGGCAGCGAGGATGACAAACAGTCAAAACAGAACCTGATCTCAGGGGCAATTACCAGTGTTTGCTTAATCTTTGGAACGTGCTGTCGAAAGCCAGGGTCAGTGAAGCCGCCTGACTCTCCCTTTTCTAACTGGGGCGAGAAAAGAGATTATTACTCATGAGGACTTCACAGTTTGACGTTTGGATATGTCGGGGTAGAGCGGGGGAGGCACAGTTCTGCCAATCTATCACAATAGAAACAAAGATAAGAGAGACTTAAAAAAAACGACAAACACACTCAGAGTAAAATGAAGGCGTGAATTTTACTAAATGAGAAACATTAAAATCACAAACGTGCTGTTGTTCAGTCTGAATTTTCTTGAGAGCTTCTTTCTCTGGGCTTGTTCTTGGTGAACAAAGCTGTGACACTGACACTCTTTCACCAGTTTTCATCGTTAACCCCCCTGGCGGTCCTCTCCCAACGATTCTGTTACCTGTTTGTTACCTCAGCATCAATTAAAGCTATTTGAAACCTCACCCACCCACAGGCTCCCTCCACCTCGCAATTAAGGTGGCGTGAGACCCTGGTTTGCGTCACACTAATTCCGCTCCACATTTAAATGACAGTGGCGAGGGCCCTCGAGGGTTGAGCAAGGGTCTTTATTGCTGAGGATTCATAATTACCTGAAAAGGTAATTGTAACTAATTCCAGCCAGCCCACAAGATGTTACGAGTTAGTTATTTAGTTGAAAGCTGAGGTTTTCAGCCTCTGGTTACCTATAAAGAGCTGTGGATAATGGATGGTGTAATGAAGTGTTTTTAAATCCATGTCTAAAATGATAATAATAAGTTACATGGATGTGACCCCTGGTCCTGAAATTATAGACGTGTGTTTATGATGATCCTTTAGGCTACGTATCAGTTCATCCATTGGTTTACTACAAACTGAACCACTTATTTCAGGAAATAAACAACTGCAACAAGTAAAGTAGGTCAAAATCAGCCCAGAAGTCAGTCTGTGTGTTTTTCGATACAGCAATTTAAATTATAATTTTTATTTTTCACCATGGTTTCCTCTTCTAATTAATTTTTATTTATCTGAGGCTTCTTTAACAAACTTCAACTTATGTTTCTGGCTGAATTTGACCTATTTTAGGAATGTTGCTAATTCCCAGACTTCAGCAATTAACTTGCTTACGTTTATTCTTATCAACAGAAATGATAGTCTACTACAAATATAAGACCGAAGTCAAAATAGACAGCCAGTCCAGATACTCCATCTCCGCAGCTGCTGTTCCACCAGCTTCTTTAACTCAACTGACACATTTTTTAAAATAGAAAAATACAATAATTAAAGGCATTCAATGAAGAGCAGCTACTACAAATCGTGCTATTAGAAGTTGATTGTAACATGGCTTCTTCCTCCAACACTCTACTCTAAAGTGACTTAGCGGCAATATCTACTATTTAAAATTAACCAGTCCTCTCAGTCCTGGTGTTATCACAAACTTGTCTAAATTACTCATAATCTCTAAACTGCTAAAGTTGAACTCATAAGGAAATACAACCAAAGAGACAAATATTAAACAATATTAGGCTTTTAAAAAGTTACATATATTTGTGTAAATTTCTGTTCCTGGTAATTTGTAATTTGCCTCATTACAAATGTTGATGTGATTTTGACTTATTTTTATATTCTGGGAGGAAATGAGGAAGTCAGTTTCACTTTGGTCTGTGTAAACCTAAATTCATTTAAATTCAGGAAATGTGAAACTTTTTCTTTATTCTCTTTTCACTATTCCTCCCTCCTCCTGTATAGGAACTGTCAGACAGACACACACACACACACACACACACACACACACACACACACACGCGCGCGCGCACACACGCATACACAAGCGTCTTGTGGTCATGTAGTGACTAACCCGGGGAATGAGAAGAGGTTTCATGCTGACAGGATGTCAGTGCTCAGTGGGAGACGGCTCACTAGTGGGAGCATCAAAGATCG
Source organism: Hippoglossus stenolepis (assembly GCF_022539355.2). Taxonomy (NCBI): domain Eukaryota; kingdom Metazoa; phylum Chordata; class Actinopteri; order Pleuronectiformes; family Pleuronectidae; genus Hippoglossus; species Hippoglossus stenolepis. Next base: position 20,452,036 of record NC_061485.1, read on the forward strand.
GCAAAATCAGCTCCCTTCCACCGCAGCACAGTCACCACATTCCTCCAAGGTGCACATATGAAAGGCAGTGTGTGCTTTGTAGATTTTTACTATGAAAAATTGTGCTATCTAAGATCAATTTATGTTCTGTAATATTTCCCCATTTTTTTTCTCTTGAATCTTTTTCACTCTCTTCATCCCTTAATATATTTTGTGAAACATACATGTAGCTGACCGTGCTCTGTCTATCAGTACAGCTGTCTTCACTTTGTTCTTTACTGTTTTCATGACTTTGGCAGCAGTAACACATTAAACCACCATCCTTAAAAAAATCTCATATACCACTCAGCACATACACTATGGGGCATGGTGTGTGTGTAGGTGTGTGTGTGTTGCATATGTGCTTGCACCAGTTTGGCGTGGTAAAAGTTGTTGCGGAGAGGAAAGGGAATATAATGAGACATTTATTTGGTGACAGCTTCACTCACTGTGCCTCTGTTTCACACTTGTATAAAGAGATGCCATAAATGACAAAATGGAAGTTGTGAAAATGGACAGTACTTCAATTTTAGAGGTAATAACTTTGAGAGAGGCCGTCACTAGGGTCAGATATTTCCAGGGATATGTTACTTTTTTCTGATTTCGGTCAAATGTGTTAGTTTGCGTTAGCTTGCCCTCAGACAGTTTTTACAACCCTCCCTCCAGACAATCACGTAAAGTAACTGTCGTCAGTAAACACAGACTTTATTTCATCTAAAGTGGGTTTTTCCCTTTTTGCGCTTCATAGCCTCACTATTGTATTCTCTCCATTCTCATTCATCCCCCCTTCTATTGCTACACAAACCCTGAGACTCCGTTCACCTCCCTCCTCCCCAAACTGCCGCCGCAAACCCAACTCTCCCCTGCCAAGACCATCACACACCCAAACAGGACCTGCTTTGACTGCCACTTAATTACACACCGTTTTACTCCACAGTTTACCAGTCAAAAGGAGGGGCCAGCTGGGGGTATGGGAGGGTGGGGGGCTGGAGGTAACGGGGCCCCAGTATCCTCTCCATCAATGTCGGCAGGCCCAACAAAGGGCCCCATGACAGAGGATGAGTAGTTGTAATGCCGCGGCCGTGCCTGCCGCTCAGAGTCACCCCATTCCTAATTGCCCTCAGAGATGGCAGATAATGGAGGAGCTTTGAAGTTAAAATGGCCCCTAATGAGCGAGAGAGAGGGAGAGAGAGAGGAAAGAGGGTTAGCGAGGATGTGTACATGTGTGAAGACTGGATATGAACCTGTTTATATGAAAGGAGGAGAGAAAATGTCAGAGAAATACAGAAGAAACAGAAAGGATGTGTGATGGGAAGTTACTGTCCTCTTCTCTCTCTCCCGCTGTGCTCAGAGGAGCGAGGACCGGTCCGAGACGGGAGCCTGAGACGGACGCTCAGCAGGGGTCTGCTTCATCTATCTTCCGTCCTCGCCTCTTCCTCGCCCCTCAGCCTCCACTTTAACCTACAGGCACCTGTATCCCCCAATGTTTGTCTCTCCATCTTTGCCCTCTTTATATTCTGCTCTTCTTTCTTTCATCCTTTTTTTTTATCTTGTGCCTGTCTATGTCTCCCTTTGTTTCCATCCTTCCCTCTCTCTGTGTGTCTCTGATGGACAAATGGCCCCGCTCTGGTGTCAGGCCCTTCCCATACCAGCAACATGCCTGAGATTCTTTGCACTGTCTCACATGCTTTCTCATGACGCCATGGAGACTCAAATGATTTACATACAAAGCATTTTATTTTTACTGCATGCTCCTTTTGTCGTGCTCTTTGTGACTTTCTCTTACCTTTTCTTTGTTATTGTGATGAAGCGCTCTCATCCTTTACCTCTGACTGTTGTCAGCAGACTATAAACTCTGCAGGCCCACAGACAATAAGAGATGCTCAGGCTACATGTAATAACTGCACAGACAATGATCCATCAGAGAAATAATTATTTACAATTATAATGCATGTTAACCTAAAATAAATAAATCCATTTCTAATTTTTATTAAGGTAAGAGTTTATGGCCTTCTGTAGAAATATATTTTAAATGATTTTAGAGACTATGTTTGTGCTGACGTTTTATTTAAATTTATTTTCTCATTACACTTGAGTCACAGATCTTTACATTTGATTCAACTCAAATATATACGCCAAGTTTTGTATGTACAAAACTATTATTATTAATAATAATAATATTAATAATAATAATTTTAAACAACAATTATTGACAATGTGTATGTATTTTTATGATTATCAGACCGTTATCACTATCTTGCTGGAAAAATAATCTTCCATCAGTTACTCTACAACAAAATATTTTTTATGAGTCTCCCAAATTTTTCACTTTTCCCCCCAAACCAAACAAAGATTGTTTTGTAAATAACATGTCAATGTTAAGGGAGAGAGATGAAAATAATTTTTTTGTTTTCAGTGATATTAGTTTATGTTGATACAATGCTATGCATTTATATAGTGCATATTAATGTTTCTTTGTAATATTTTATATTTGTATACAAAATAACAAGCAAAAAGACTGAGTCACTTTCAGCTTGAAAAACCAAGCAAACCATAACTGATAGATTTATCAATATTTACAAAACTAATGTTTTTAATCTAGAAAAATAAATAGAGTTTTTGATCCAAATTGTCATTTAGAAATCTTGAAATACCTTCATTATAGTGGATACTGTTAGAAACATTCTGGCTTGATGTTTTTAGGAAAATGCTTTTCTCTGTGACTGTGGTCAAACGAGAGGCACAAAGCTATAGTTTATTCTATTTCAAGATAGACCGACATATAGAAATTTATATTTGTTTCAATCGTCATGTGCTGTTTTTAATTTCAATTCATTTATTTACATAAAGCAAATTTTCTATATTTTTCACTCTTTCTATAAAGTCTAAATCTCACATTCAGCTCATTCTAGCTGCTATAATGCATCATTAGCACTGCTGTTTACATCCTATTGTTCTTCTTGTTACAACAGCAAACCAGCTTCCCCTCCTCTGAACTGAAATTACATCTATTCCCTGTATTGATTTGAATAAACAGTTCCATTGTCTTTCAAATTAGAAGTCGTCTCTTTGAACTCAGATCGTTGACATCGGGGAGTTCCAGTGGTCTGTGATATGACTTGTCCTGTGTTACACAACAAAACACAACCTGCCTGAATAATGAAGCTGCCAGTTAACTGTAATCTGACTTTATCAGGCTCCATCAGCCATTGTGATACTCCCCTCAGCCCTTTGTCCCTTTAACAAGTTGTGTTTTTTTGCTATGGCCTGCCATATCAAAGGGGGGCCTCCTCTACTCGACAAAGACCAGAGCCAGCAGGGCCCTGCTGAATGACAATGCTCTGAGGAATCAGTTGGTATTTACTGCTGAAGAGGTGGAGTGCATTAAACCAAGAGACTGATTGTTGTTGTGTTTGCCTTTACTAATTGGCTGGAAGGCATTGAGCTGCTGATACAAGTCAGAGGGAAAACAGTGATCACAGGAGGAGATGGGGGAGACGGGGGTGAGGGAGTGAGGGAGTGAGGGAGTGAGGAGGGGTGGAAACTGCAGATTAAAAAAATCCACAGTTGGTTGATATTCTGAGGGATGATGAGAACATTAAGGTTGTAAGGACGTGCCAGACAGTGACGTGTGGTTGAACTTTGTTTATTCAAAACCAAATTATACTGTGTGTATTTATTCCCATATGCTGGATATGGTCATGACCCACTTTATCGATGACTTTGTCTACCATTTCAACGTCTGCACAACACGTATCGAACCACACAGTGGCGACTGATTAAAAGCAACTTTATTTTAGGAGCATCTACAGTCCAATCGAGTCTCCTGTCCTTCACAGAAACCTCAGAGACAGTCACTCAGAAATATGAAAGAGGGGAAACGAGGACCAGAGAGACATGGTTCCCTCTAACCACGGGTACTTGTCTACTTAGTAATCAGGACAAGCTGTGGGGAGACTTGGCCTAAACTCTCAACCGCAATTTCTTCCTCCAGATTGGGAGACGACGAGAAGGAATAACAGAGGGGGAAACGGTGAGCAAACTTTTTTGCTGGACGAGCAGAAAAGTAGCCATCCCTGCGATGTGTTGTGAAAAACGGAGGCAAGCCATAGGTCTAAAAGGGACGTGCTGTATATTTGTGTGTGTGTGTGTGTGTGTGTGTGTGTGTGTGTGTGTGTGTGTGTGTGTGTGTGTGTGTGTGTGTGTGTGTGTGTGTGTCTGCGGGCATGTGTGTGCACATTTCTGTGTGTCAGAAACGGACCAAAGGCATGCACCAGTTCATTTTTTGCTGACAAGAGCTGCCCCAAAAACAGAGACGCTACTCATCAACTTTTAGGTCAGAGGGAGCCCAAATTGAGTGTGTGACACACAGCCAAGAGGGGGGTGGGCTTGAAATCAATGCAACAGCCAAAAAGTTGGGCTCTCAAATGGTCATGGTTGAAACCAGTATTCACAGTGAATTTCCGGCCACAGTGCCATGCCTAAGTCCCCTTGATTATTTTCTGGTTCAGGGGTTGCCGCATTTCAAAGCCTCCTCTCTGCCCATGTGATTCGGTCTTGTTAAGGGGCCTATATTTCAGCACAGAAACACACAGAGAAGCTGAAGCAAAATTAAAAGTGACTATCAATCACACAGAGTTCTCAGTCTTTCATTCGGGGTGTGGCGGTGGCGTGGACCTGGACGCTCGACATTCTAACCCTGCGACACTGAGTGGGCTGATATTTGAGTGTGTTTTTGTAATAGAAGGTTAAATTTGCACTGAGACTGGGAAATTCTATAAACTCCAAAAGCCAGGAACCATGAAGCTCAGCTGGTTCTGCAGTGACTGGGTCTTTGTCCTCTGCGAAGATGCTTCAGTGGAAATGTACAATCATCCACTGTCGAATGGAAAACAACCGTCTGAGTTAAATCTGAAAGTGATCCAGACACAGATACTGACAATAAGTGACAGGCAGAAATGATGATGCTTGTATCTCCTTTGATTTTTTATTTTATTTAGTCTTAAATAGAAGAAAGATCATTTTTATTTTTATTCTTTCAAAAAACCTTTTTCAGTATATCGCATATAGCATAAGACTCTCCTCTGACATGCAGTTTACTCATCATGAGAACTACTCAGTGTTGTTGTGCATGGATTTGCTCATGTTTTTGGTGAACCGTGAACTGAAAGAACCATTTGCAATAAATATACATCCTGCCCCAGTGGGTGGCATTAATACAATAAAAAGTAGTTTGCCTACCCCCAAAAATCATCAGAGGAAGAATCTTTTCACGAGTGATCGTAACTATACAGTCTCTGTATCGTAATAAAGCCAGTGGTGAAGCCTGCACCAGTCTGTAATCCATTTTATTTTTGTGGGTTTTTTTTTTATTATTTATTTTTGTGTGCAGTATACCTTAACAGCACTTTTTTCTCCTTCTGCACAATAAAACAATGTATATAGAGCTGAATTACATTTGTAAATGGATCTGGTTTGAGTTGTCCTGCTTTATGACACATTGTTTAAAACATGTACACATTGGTTTTTCTTGCCTTTTACATGATCCCTCTGTCTCTCTTCAATCTCATAGTAGTACTATATAGAAATTTAACCAGGAAGGGGAAATGATTCGGGGCTGGGGATGCAGTAACAAAGTTATGCATGTGAACTGCTTTTAGTCAGTGTAAACCGTACTTTGCGTGTGAATTTGCACAACATCACCACGCAGCCTGTGAAAATAGATGTATATGTAATAGATGTGTAATTACATTTGTAACAGAAAGGATGCATTTAGGATGTACTATAACTTGATCAATAATCACAGGGTTGATGGTTATATCCCTGTCTCCTTGAGCAGGGAACAAGTGTCTGTGTACAAGATCAAGTTTAACCGTGGACCCAGATTAACAGACCAGCAGTTTACATGCTAGCTTGCTGCCATTGGTGTGTGTGAATGTGTGAATGAGAGGTGTTTAAAGTGCTTTGGATAAAAGCGTCATTTACCAGTTGGCCATTTAGGATGCATGAAAATTCTTATTGCACACACAATTGAACATTATAATGCAGGATTGTGTTTTTTTCGGCCTTGATTCATTCATACAAAATTTATGAAGTACCCCTTTATTTCTGCTCTTTTAGAGCTGCAACAATCAGAGATTTTATTATCTACAAAACTGCCACATGCATATTGCTTGTTCCTTCTCACTAACAGTCCAAAATCCCACAGTATTCAATTTTAAGTAATTCAAGGTTATTAATTTACTAATTGTTTCTACACAATTCATTTTACTATGCAGCTTTTCGACCTTCACATTTGCTGTTGATAAAAGTCCTGACAGGTTAATGGTGTTTAGCATGTGGGAGAACATGACCTATCACCTTTTGAGAAAAATAATTGTCCATGGGGTCAACTCCTGAAGGACATAAAGGAGAAAAAAGAGAGCATTCAGATTAGTGACAGAGTATCTGTTTCACAAAGTCGCTGTTCACTGTGCTCCCGCTCCTCCCTCGCCTCATGAGACATGAAAGAACAAACCTCATAATAAAATGGAATAAACCATCCAAGGTTGAATTATTGTAATTACGTGTAATTGAGTGTTTGGTGGCAAAACCATTTCCTCCTGAGATCCCGCATGTACTTTTTGAAAATCATGATCACTTTGTTCTTGGCCCCAGCCACCGATTGACCTTCTCCAATTGCAGTCTTTCGTGAACGGCTGTGACACGAGACAGAGTGGGACCTCGGGGGGGCGGGGGTGAGCTGCATGCTATGTTGTCACAAAATGAGTTGCTCTCTACCAGTTCCATATGCTTCCAGTCATCTGATGGGTTCCTTTCTCTTTCCCCTTTTCTCTTGGCCTATTTATAAATACACAAAGTTGTTCGGACATCCTGGCCTTGGCCAGAGCCTCGGGTTAGGAATGGAAGAAACCACCAAGACACAAATTAGTTCATGTTTCATTTCAATGTCTCTGAGGAGGCTGGTTTGTTGTCGGGCAGAAGCATCTGCCTGCACAGGAGATGTGTCTGAGGATGTATAATAGTGTCCATTGTTAGGATTATGCTGGTCAGCCAACAGTCTCTCTGCAGAAGAGCACAAGTTAAATTGACCTCAGCTGGCCAATTGTCATCCAGGAATATTTTATCTTTTATATGCTGTGGGTCAACAAACATTATACAACAATTACAGACTGTTACATTGGGGAGAAGAAAATTGCAGTACAGCTAACATAGTACTTCTATGTTACCACAGTATAAGGTTTTCACAGTAAAATATATTTTCTGGATGAACCCGCTGGCTTGTGCTGACGCCCATAAGTCATTTCAAACTCCAAATAACATTTTCACCATCACAGCTGTCTAGTGAGGATGAGGCAATGGGGCGACCAGCTGCCTCCTCTGTAAATGCTTCCATGGAGCGTTTTGCCCCTCAAAGACCATTGTGTCACTGTGAATGTGCTCATCTGTGTCACATCTGTCAAGTCAGAACTGGGTGACCAATGAGGAAGTTGCAGGAAGTGATTCAGTAACATGACGACGATATTTTGAATCTCCATCAAACGCATTCAACTTGAGCTCAGAGGGCGAAGCAACATATTTGTCAATTACAGAGGTGATTAATGCTGACTTGCTGACTTAATATTATAATATATTATAATAGGCCTGCTTTTGTTTACCTATACAGTTAGATAATGTGCCTTTTAAGTTTGGCCAAAGCATTTCTCCTTGACTCTTTGGCTCACAGAAAAATAGGAACGAATTAATTTATTTTGCCAATGACAGTGAAAGCACTAATGACATTACTCGTGGCTAATACTGTTACTGTCACTGGTTAGAAGAAAAAACTAAGGGTTGTAATTCCATTGAATCACCACAAAGAGCATCAAGAGAGAAAACTTGTGCAAAATATGTATTCTCTTATTTATTATATGTGACAAAGTTCCCCTTCTGGACATGAACCTTTGATGCTCTAATGTTCATCATAGATATCAAAAGACTTGAGCTAATAATAGTAATAAATAGTATTGTAGTGACAAATCAGACAGTTTACGTCACACAGGACTTGACATTGTGAGTACAAGACGTAACATTACTCAGGGTTCAGTAAAAAGGTCATCTTTTGAACCACGACGGAGTAAAAAGATAATTATGTACAGTGTACTTGACATTTCATGGCTCAAGTAAAAATGTCACTTTGATTTTAAAAGCAAAACATTCTCTGGGTTGTGATAGAGAAATTGTAATTCTAGTATTCACAGTCGATTTGTCAGTGGGTATCACTCCTCGTATGCTCTCGTCGCTGATTACATGGACTGCGGCTCAAAAGCAAGTTGTGAGTGGGAATGTCAGGTTGCCATTTTCTTATGATTGGCTGATGAAAGGTATAATTTGGGACTGCCAAGACAGCAACTTCAAAAGCTCCCAATGCCATATTAGGCTGGAATGTGAAAGCTGTCCAGGCAAAAAATGATCCAATTTTCTACTGGCTTTAATTACAAAGAGGATCCCCTTTCATTGGTGGGGCAATTGCTGTCCATTTCTGAAGACCATTGTGGAAAATTATCAAGTCAAGCATATCCAGAACGCTTAAATCTGGACTGTTTTAGAATGGCCATGGCATGATTATATCATTTTTGAAACTCACATGTCCACAGGCTCTGTAAAACAACCTTCAAAATGATGGAAATGTAGACCCAAGAGACTTTGTGTGCCACGGGTAAACAATGCAAGACACAACTATAACACTGATGGCCACAGTCCAATCACTCAATGTCCAAGAACTTGTTTCTTTAATAACCATTTTGTTTGTGCTTGTGGTGAACAAAATAAAAGAACAAAATGAAATAAAGGGGTAAATGGTAATTTGCCTTGTAACTGTGCCTTTTTCTAAAGTTTCCCTTTCTTGGCTGACACCACGCCAGCAAAATAAAAACACAAATTGTGGTTAATCCCTGGAGCAGAGACATTGTGCCTGTAGCCTGCTGGTAATGGGCAATGCCCTTTCTAATCCAAATAAAGTTAAGCATTTGTAACAGCAACTTCATTATGGAAAATCCAATTTGTGATTGCAACATCTCTACTTAACCTATGAGTAGCTCTTTGTTCGTCCAACAGCAAAGCTGCATGTCTTTTCCATGATTAGTTTTCCAGGAAACTTACATGTACATGACCTTGCATGCAATGCTTATGATTTATATGCAAAAACTGGATCTGGTTATTATGGTGGTAAAAAGAATTAACATATAAGTATTCTCAGACATGCAAACTCATGTAAAGAGAACAGAACCCAGAGATAATGTGTGTGGATGCACACAATACCCCATTCTTTTCCCCACAGTCACACACACACACATCTGCATATAGTCATGTTTACACACTCTCATCCAGTCTATATTAAAATAATGACATTATCTATCTGATCACCCTTTGTTTGACAGTAACTTGAAATAGTAATCTTTAATTGTTATTGTTCACTTACTTAATATGACATCATGAGGCAAAGACAGAAACTCAGATGACTTGGACATGAGTCAAACATCTATTCTGGCAGCAGCTCCAAATATCTTTTCTTCCTGGCTCTAAAAAGGCTTCTTCTATTTGTCTTGTTGAATAATGCCAACCAAAACAAACTAGATGAGTTAATTTAGCGCCTTGGCAAATGCTTCCCTCTCTACCCCCACCTGTCAGATCTTGTCAGACTATATGTGACAAGGAAAAGGACAAGAAGAAAATGGACCATTCTCACAGATTTGGGTTGTGTCCAGAGGCTTATTTGTAAGCCTGCAGGGTGTGGCAGGTAAGCTTCCACCTCAAAGGCAACTGCTCCCTCCCATGTAATTGCTCTTCATCAGATCAAGATGCATAACATTCCTTCAGACTGCTTCAAGTGACTACTGCCAAAAGACAGAGAAGGCTAACTGCCATCAAAGGGGACAATCTCAGATCTGGATCAGCAGTGGCTGATGGGATAGCGTTGTGTCATTAGCCCAGGTTTCAGAATACAACCTATTAATAAACAGCCCATATAGAGAAAAAGCACACTGATGGACTTGAACCAGGCAAAACACAAGAGGAAAACGTAAGCCCAATGAGCCACAACATGTATTAAAAAGCCCTTACACCAAACAGAGTTATTCACCCTAATAAGTGATCCTCTTATCAGAGCCAGGACTGTTCTAGCGAGTCAGAGGAAGGATGCATCCCCAGGCAAAGCAGAGATAAGGGCCTTTGATAGAATTAAGCCAACGTCAAACAGCCAATAGATGAGTTCTATGAAGATAAAGCAGCCAGGACTGACAGGTCTGATAATAGTCCAAACAAAGAGAAAGTGGAGATTAAGGGGTTCCTTTTCAGACAGTTAAGTGGACTGCCCAGAGGATACTCCAAAACATGGCTCATCTGTCACAGACGGGAGGAATGGATACCATCACTGACGCTTCGTATAGGGATAGATCGTATCTAGGAATGTACAGCGGCTGAGAGAGTTCAACGCACTGCGACCGAAGAAAACACATGCAAATATACAATGCACAAGTAACAATTTTTTATTTAATTCAACACATGCGCTACAACTGCACAAAACATAACAAGGAAATGCACCAAAAACAAATGCACCACAAGTAGCACAGAGGAGCTACATGCACAGCTTGTTGTTCAATGCTATAGTGACATATTATAAATAATTTTCCAGCACCACTGATGAGTAACCAACTTCCCAAACTTCAAAAGTCGGGTTCAGATTCATCTCTTCTGCTTTGTCTTTGCTACTTGCAGCATGTTTCTATATATGGCTGACCCATCTTACACCAGCTCAAGATCCTCTATCAGTCTGCTCGGCCTCAATCTCAGAACCCATTGGCAAATGTTGAACGATGAATTAGCCTCTGTGTGCAACGGCCAATATTTGGGGGTACTTAGTGTCGCTTTCTTTACGTCCACACAACATTTTGGTTAATCTCTATTAACAGCTATCTGCATGTTAATGAAGATAAAATAAAAATAACCGATTTGGTCAATTTGTTTTTGCTCTCCACACGGACTGTTTACCTGTGGGCAACTAATAACTGCTCGAACAGAAAGCTTCCGGCCCCAAAATCTTGTCCCTCGCCCCAAAGATTCTGCATATTCACATGTAGAATCCCTTTATAGAGATTATCGCGGCCTCAAACTCTGCTCCGATAGTCCTGTTATGTGTCCTGCTGCCGGTCTGGCTCTCTACCAGTGATCCTGGCCTGATCACTGCCTGTCCCCTTCTCCAACTCAGAGCTCTAGTTCTACTGTGTGGTCCAAGTTTTAATGGCAGTTTGATTTTTTCATCTCTTATGGCAGTTGCAATATTCAACTCACATTATTCTGCATTATTATTCAGGGTCATACATGATATGTCCTTGTGTACTGTATTTTTTTTTTTGTACAATGTAATGTTCTGCAGCTGCTGTAGCACTTTGGCCCAAGACAAATTTCCCCATGGGAATATTAAAGTGTATTTGATTTGAAAACGTCTATTCAAACCTAACAATTCCTGCAATTGAAAGAGTGTGAGAAAACTTACAAGAAAAGATAGCAGGTAAATGGATAAATGGTTAGAATGGACAAAAAGTTGAAATGGATTGGTAAAAGATCTAGAAATGATACTTTATAATATATAAAAGTTGGCTAAAAGAGTCTATAAACAGTAGAAACAGCTCAATGTTAACGATAAACAGTTGAAATAAGTAGCTAAGGGGCACCCCCACTCTCTACCACACTTCATGCTTCACAAAAAAAGTTAGCTTAACGTACTGGTTATAATGGTTTGACATTGTGATGAATGAACTATTGTAAAGCTAATGAAGCAGTTAGCTAAACATAAAGCTGTTTAAATTGAGTTGATCTAAACTGAATATTTATGGCTGTACTTTGGTTATGTATATAAATGTAACTTTAAGCATTGAGATTCAGTGTATACTTAATCCGTATGGACATTTTAAAATAGTGCAGATAAAATAAGTCCTCATCTGAAATGGATGTGAGGTTTGCTGCAGCAGACAAATGTTGGGAACCACTGATTCAGAGAATGAGAGTGACCTGATGAATGTTAGTTTTTCAGTATATGATGGAAAACAGTGTGTGGACTTGTGTGATTGGCCTTTTGGAGGAACATGTTGAACGTCTTCAGAAACATGGATACGGTCTTATTATGAATAAGTTATAAATAACTAAGTTTCTCATGTTTCATGTAAATGTAAAGAGTCAAACTAAAGTTACCAATGTTCAGGTAAAAAACTGAACATAGGGAGATACAAATCTTTTATTGCCAGTTATCCTATTTCCCATTCAGGCCCAGTACAGTACATGCTTGCAGCAAGCTGTTATAGTTATAATGTGTTTTATCCCGTGGTAAGATAAAAGCTAGGAAACTTTAATGCTCGGTTAGCTCACATCAACACATTAGGTATCAAAAGGGCAATCATGCCTCAGTTTGAGCCAATAACCTTGGTCCCTGAATAGCTGCTCTCTTTCCACAGTCAAAGCTGAAAGAGTGAATGAAAAAACAAATGATGAGGACTTAATGCTGAGGCGGCAGAAACGGAGAGACAGTCCCAGCACTCAGCTGTAACACAGTCTGGCACAACACTAACAAAGGAAATGAGCAAACCACACAGCAAATCACAGACTTTTATTCAACACTCTGGGCCCCCACCACTTACATCTGAGTGCCAACGCCAGTCACTTACAAATAAATGGATTTATGAGGAATATTACGCATAAATAACTACATTTGTCTAGACAGGACATTAGTTTGGATTTACTCTCACTGGCAGGATCAAGTTAAATTTTCATAAATATGTTTATTGGTATATGTCAAACATTTACAGCTTTCAAATTTGCACTTAGGAGTAAATGGCAGGAATCAGTAAATAAACAAAATGTCTCACAGTGTAAAGCTACTAGAATGAATTGGAATTTCAGGCCAGGAAAAACACAAATTATGCTTTCTACAAAATATAAATCAATTTCAAGAATTACACAATTTAGTATGTGAAATTCTACAGTTACTGTATATAGCCTATTTATTAATACGTCATCTGTCAACATAGATGGATGGTAAGCTCATATATCACACTTATGACGTAAGCTTTAATCAAAAGCTGCTCTGTATTTCCAATACAAACTTACTCATGTATTCAAGCAACAACTGATTTACATTGGACCAAAATTCACTCTAGATGGTCACATTTGTTTAATCAAATACAAAGGACTCGGTACAGTTTTGATTTTATAATTCTGCAGTAATTTTCTTTTCTCAATATGACACTAAAGTGGTAATAATGTAAGGCAATACATTATGAATCCCTATACCTTCATTGTGCTACAAATTTAATGATGTATAACAGTGTTGCACAAAGATTGGACAGTCAGTCATAAAACATACTTTCTCCTAAAGACATCACTGAAGAAAAAACACAAAAATCATTTCCTCACTCAAACATCCTCACAACACTGGGAGCTCTGTACAGACAGATAGACAGACAGGAAAGACAATACTGTTTTGACCCGTATAGGAATAAATATTGAATACAATCTGAGTCATTGAAAAACACATTCATTTGGAAACAGAACAACATATAACTTGGTGGATGCAGAATATCCTCAGACTTTTATTTGACCTGTTACCAACAGATCAGGTCACATGAAGATTATTATTCAGCATAATGGGACAAACCTGATGAGAGTTTCACAACAGCGGAATATGGAATGAGTCTTCACCCTGAATAAAGTGTTTTTGGTGTTTCCCTTCTCTCTGCTACACAAAACATTACAGATTTAATCTATAAAACTGACAAATCATAACACTCATTGGATTTCCACGAGCCACATTTCACAGGCGACAGTCACATAAGTCTGCAACTGAGTTTGCTACAATTGTGTTAGTCCTTTTCAAGTGGCTCTTCCATTTTCTTTTTCATCAGCTTAATTTTTAGCGTGTAATATTCCTCTTGCAGCTTGAGGACAGCCTCTTGTCTTCGCAGCACAGACATTTCCAAATCCATTCGTTCTTGCAGAGCTGTGCAGTGCACTGAGGTTGGAGAAGCAGAGCCAGGAGTATACGAGTGTTCTCCAGAGGCAGTAAAGATGGCCGCATGGGGACTACTGAACTGTACTGCAAGGGATTTAGGAATATTTGTAAAAGCAGAAAATTTCTGCTCTGCTGGAGAAGTGGATGGATGTGGATAGGAGAGGAACTCGTGGTCTGTCAGTGGACGTTTGTTTGGGAAACCTTCATCACTTCTGTGGTCGTTTCCATTTTGATCACAGCTGAAATGGGGGAAAGACACAATTTCTCACATCTCCAACCACGTGCATAGTTACCTCCAAAAAGGAGGCTAAAATCTGGATCTAGTGAATTTAAATAGGGTTTCCTTTAGGGGCTGTTGGGACTTTGCAGAGGTATGCACTCTACTGAGTGCCATTCTAGGTTAAGGTTAAATTTGGCCAGATTGACAGTGACAAATTACAAGTAACTTTGGCACAGTCTGAGCACACGAGAGAAGCCACTAATATAACAAATGTTTTACCTGTTTTGAGGAGTTTCCACAAAGTCTGACACTGAAGAGTCCTCTCGATCTTGCTGCAGCATATCTGAGAGGTTCATCACAGAAATCACTATTTGGGTCACAGTGCTGAATTCTTCAAGAGACATGCCTTCATCTGTTGATAGAAAAGGTATGCATTCATTAATAACACATTTAATAAATTCAACATATAAATAGAGATTTGGAATTTGCAAATGTATTATATCTTTTAACTCTTAAAAACCCTCTTGACTTTGGTAGTCTCAGATTGCAGATTTAACACTGGTATTATGAGTTATAGGCATTGAAGGGCAGATTTCCATCACCTGTATCCGCTTGCCTTCTCTGTCGTTTGATCTCCTCCCTCGACTTTGCCAGCAGATTTTCCCACTTTTTGTTGCAGTCCGACACTGTTCGCTGAATCTGTGGAAATGCGGTGTTGATGGCTTGGGTGATGTCCTCCCAGGCTTGTCTCTTGTCTTGTACTGATATTCCGGTGCTGCACTTCCCTCTGATTACCTCCCTCCTCTCCTGCATTAACTGGGCGAGAAGGAGACACTCCTGGTCGGTCCAGTTAGGTCTTCTTTTCCGGCTGGTCATCCCCTCAAGAAGTTGTAGAGGCATTTTTATCTGAAAGATATTCACACATATTGATTATATGATGGATTAAATAAAAAAAATTGCACATCCTTGCAGCACATTAATATCAATTAGAAATGTCAGCATGACTCTGTTGAACTGAGCTGTTCAACATGATCACCTGACTGCACAGAAAAAACTTACACTTGAGTCTCTTCCAACTTAAGTTATTATATTTAAGAGATTTTTTTGAAATTTGAACATTTTCGCTGCCTGGAGCTGAATCAGGTCGAGGAGTGATCTGTTATCAGTCCAGGCTCTTGTAAGATGTGAATAATATGAAGCACAAACGACGCTATTATGAATAAATCTTAATAAAACCTTAAGGTAAAACGTAAGGCTTTCTTCTCCGTCTCAGGGAAAACTCCGGGTCGCAGGATGATGACGTCCTCTGCCGGTGACGTGTCAGTTTGTTTACAGCTGCCCGGGACATCATGGCTGTGGATATAACTAGTCTGTTTAAAGCCAGTGTGAAGACAGTGAAAACCAGGAACAAGGCGATAGGAGTCGGCTTCGACTCCACGAAAGATGAGATTTTCCGGCGGACCAGGACAAAGAGCGGCTTCTCTCCGAAGGCGAAGGAAGTGGTGAGTGTTTCCCCCGAGTTAGCTTTAGCTAACAGGGCTAGCAGCCTAGCACCGACCCTGACTTCACAGTTGATGACAGCAGGGATGTTTTAACACAAGTTACTGTCTTGTAAAAACAATGTTGAATTAAAATGTAGCGTTTAGTTATTTTAAACTGTGTCTGATGCACTCAAACACATGGAGAGATAGACACTTGGCTAAAGAGGGATCTGACAGTTGACAGATTTGTCTGCACCCAACTCAGACATCATATCTGTCAAACCTAACCACGATCATCATCATCATCTGGTCCAGGTTTAACCGAAGTGAACAGATGTTTTAATCTGGTCCAGTGTAAGAAGATGTCAAAACGTAATTAAACCTAATTTCAAACTGTTATGGCCTCGTTAAGAGATTATTTCTATGATAATGTTCAAGAAACGGTGACACAGCTTTACACAGGAGAAATACTAACCTTATGGTCTTGTCCATGTTTACAGTGTGTCCACTATGATAGTAACTCCTGCCAAGTCAACATGTATATAATAACAAAACTAAAAGTAACGTAGCACATTTTGATTCCATTGTTAAAGAAGACAAAGTGCAGCAATGAATAAAGCTCACTGTGTTTATCATGAACCAGTTTTGTAATTTAACACAGCTTATTTTTATGCAATCAAATATTTCGATTTTAATGAGAGGGAAGCTCTTTGAGTGAGTACTGCTCTGCCTGAAAAACATCCTCATACTTTCCCCACAGATATTACCTGCACAACTATCAGGCTGGATCATCATGTCTGCTGTTAATACACTCTTCCTGTCACTCTAACTCATCTTGCAGGGTGGCTCCTCAATCGGTAATTGAAAGTGCTTGAATTGATATAGTCTGTGGAAAAGTTTAAATTAAAGTTCTGGCATAATGTTAGCAAGAGGCTATGTGTTGCTGTCTGTGTGTGTGTGTAAGAGACCACAGTCTGCTTTTTATTCTGCCATTTCAATCTGACATCACTGAAACATAGCACACATAAGTGACTTTGTAGTTTTCACACATTCAAGCCTTTAAATAGTACTCTGTATGAGCTAAAAAATCTTAAGCTGCTTTCAGTACTGCACTGAACTCCGGATAAGCTAATGAAATGATAAGGGGGAGCTGTATGTAAGAACGCAACTGTCCGAGTCAGTGTTGCAGACATTCTCTGGAGTTCCTCCTGTCGGCCACCTAGTAAAAATTCATGTTAATGTCCGAATGAGCCCATGTGAGAATACAGCAGGAGATTATCCAGATGATTCACCGTAAGACGTGCCATACACGTAGGCAACACAGAAGAAGATGTCAACTTGGAAGGCAACAAGACTCTAGTAGGACATTGATGCCAGTGTCAATGTGCCAAACCAAAACACATGATCTCTGCAACAGAATTCATATGTTACGTCCTGCCTCCTGCATGCCCTCAACCCCTCACCTGAACACTTCCATGTTGTTGTGAATGTGTCTCTGGAGAATATCCTGCTGTGTCCTTACCTGTGAAAGGCAAAATCCGGAGAATTTCCAAACTCTGTTTGGACATTTCCCGGAATTCATGTCTGAAAACAGCTTTAGTGTTATAACATTTATTAACCTTGATCCATGTCTCAAACTGTGCCATGTAGAATTCTTTAATCTGAGGAAATTGGGCCTGGAAGTCCTAGAAATGTTCTTGAAGTTGATGTTTATGAAGGCGTGGGAACCCTGCAACAGTGGCATAAGGCTCTAAATCACATTTAGCAAAAGGACCTCAGCCTGAATAATTGTCATTTGGTCTTTTAGTAATTAATCTAATGTCTCGGTAGGTATTTCTGCATCTCTGGCACGGTTTACTGCTGACTGATTAAAGGCTCCTTCAAATGGATGAGCAGATCAACTGCTCTGCTTGAGATCTGACACCAACAGGTCTGGGTTTAAAAGTAATGCAGAAAATGAACCAATGTGATGGATGATGATATGATATCCTGCTCTAATTAATAAAGTGGTTCACTAGAGAGATGTTCAACTTCAGGTTGTAATTACATTACAGCAAGGAAATTCTGATCCCAGTGCCTCTTTTAACTTAACTATGCTTAACTAATCTTGATTTAATTGTAGGAAATATCACATAAGCTTAAATATATTGGTGAAAACAAGTTTAACGAGTTTAAACTCGTGTAATGGGACACTGAACTTAGAAACTTGGCAGGAAAGGCAACATTGGCATTAAATTAGCTCAGGAAACATCTCAAATGTTATTCTTCCACTGAAGTACAGAGACATCATCAATGGTTGGCAGTTACCGTTGGCAACACAAAGGCTTCCCTCCATGTCACGAGTGTTGCTTATACAGCTAAGAGTCGTTGGCCTAACATGAATATCATGAACACAAACCTCTTCAAAGTCACCTTGAAGAACCACTTTACGTTTCCCTCCGAGAGTCAGGATGTTTTACCTGATGTCTCCAACAATGAGTCTGAGGCAAACTTGAGCCCAGTCTCAGCAGCTCTGCACAACCAGCTTTTTGTTATGTCCTGAAACATTGATATTAGAACTGGTGGTTTAATAAAAGCACTGATGCTGAATCAAAAGAAACCAAAACCTATCCTGTGGTTCCTGCCCTCTGCTCTCCTCCCCCCCGCCGCTGTCTCCATCGCACTGCAGATATCATCTCAAATGGTCCTCGTAAAGCAGCTTTTGTAGAAATTGAAATTGCGAGTTTGGAATGTCCTGACTGCTTACAGTTATGTCGCGGTTTTCACCCACATCTCCCCCAGCTCAAGTAACCATTCTTCTCTCTTTACAGCCTGACATAGGCAGCTTTTTTTGTGCGAGTCCCCTCTTTACATGTATGATTCCATAAACACGCTGCAATAACATTTTCTTTCGGCTCTCGAGCAATTTCTTGGGGAAAGCCGATCTTCCCAAGAGCCAGTGATTAAAGGTGGAAGATCAAAACAAAGAAAATATTAAATTAGGTCCCCAGTAACAATGTTGACGGCCGGCACCTAATGCACAACAGATGTGAGTACCCTGACATGCATAACTCTCCAAGTTCCCACTGAAGCTTCACAAATTTAGAAAGAAAACATCAAAGTTGACAAATACACAGTGGTCCAGTGAGGCTTTTTTCCACTCATGCGCCATGAGAAAGGAAATGTAGCTTCTTTCAAAGCAATGCAAAAAAGGGCTTGATTGACTAATAAGAGGGCCAGTGTTTGCAGGGTGGGGTTTGGTCTGGGGAATCTTTTACCTCATAGGGGTCGGTTTGGGGCACTGGGATCTCCATTTCACCGCACCACCTCTTCTCTCTCCATAGCATGCTGCCCTTTTCCATTTTAAATGAAGGGGGTCACTCTGAAATTGTAAAATTGTGTGTAGAAAATAGTGCTGGGCTCCCAACTGTGCCTTTAGTGTTGGTATTCCAAAATTGGCTCCCTCTCACAGTGTTTTCTTGTAAGCCATTAAAAGTTTCAAAGTATTTTGTGCTGTTGGAAAAGGGCTTGTTCCCTCTGACCATTTAGCACATTGAACTAATATCCCTATTTATTCTCAAACCAACAGTTTAAATATACACAAACTGCTTTACTCAAAATTTCTGTTAGAAATTATCAAGTTTCCAAGCCCATAATGTTATTTTAAACATTTGGAATTTCAATAAAGTCATGTTTTGGTCATACTCTATCGAACCGCATAATGTCAGACAATGAACATGACTTTTTTTCCCCAGTAAAACTGGGATGTGTTAAATTAATGATGTGGATATTTTTTGTTTTGTCATTCAGATGGAACAGGGACTTATTTGCAAATGTGTTGTATTTCATGGTGGAAAAGCTGAAAAACGACATGTATATAACTTTTAGGGAAATTATGGGTCTAGAAAGAAATTTGTCCTTTTCTCTTGAATATTTTTTCTGGCCTAATCTTACAATAATGTTTTTTATCAAGAATAAAAAGCCATAAATGGCTGTAAGTACTGTTACTAAAATTAACCTATTTGAATATTCACATATGTGTACAGTACACATCCAACAAATATTTAAGAGAATGGAAAACAATCATTCATGTATTAAATTATGAGTATAATACAACATTGTTGTCATGAGTCAACATGAGGTCTGACTAAAGTCTTTGTTTGGCAAACTGTATGAAAGTGTGTTATTTATTTCAAAATCAGGCCTGAATAGGAGAAGCTGTTGAATCTCTTCAGTGTATTAAGTTTCCTCTTTAATGTTTCAAGTCACAAACTATATTGGCACACAGGCAAATACATGCTCACATACAGCTGTCTAAACCGGCTCTATGTTGAGTCGGCACTTTAGCCATGGGGAAGTGATCTGCGGGGATCACCCTGAGATGAACATGCTGCTAAATGGTCTCTTTACCAGTTGGCCTAATCTCTGCACTGTTTTCCCACGAAAGCCAGGCAAATTGAATTCTGAGGCATCTGCTGTCAGGCCCAAGCACAATCTTGATTTTGTTTCGCTGCGTGCAACAGTGTTTTTTTGTTGCATGATTCATGAAATTGAAAATAAAAGAGGAAGAAAGTGGTGAAACACAGATTTACAGATGTGTGTCAAACGCTAAATCACGAGATGGACACCAGATTCCCCGCAGAATAAATAGTTTAAGTAGAACAAAAAGTAATGTTGAATACAATAGATGAAGACTCTATTTAAACATTAAAACATGAAGCAAGACTACAGCAGCAGCTGTGGAAACTTTTTAAAGAATGTTGTAAGGCTCTGTTGTTAGACAAATCTCAGTTATTGTGATTTACAATCGCTGAAATACTACCAATGCAGATGACAGCAGGCTGCATACTTGACCCTGACACTCCAAAACACTGAGAGTCTGAACCATGAAACTACAACAGATGTGTACTCATCTAAAACAGATGACATCTCCTAAGGACACCAGGGTGCCTTTTTCTTATAGATTAGGATGTCCGTGCAAGAGAGCATTGAGTATTAATTATGTATTGTTATTTCACACTGATGTTGAATAGTTCAAGTGATGCTGTTGTTTGAGTAACTAACTAATAACAGCAAACATTACGTATTGTTTGGCTTCTCACTTCACTGTCATCCGTCATCTACAGTAGATCAAACACACTGTTTAAGGCAAAGGTCGACAGAATAAGAGGTTTGTTTACTGCCTCAGAGGCGCAAACTGTCCAGGTCCTCATTTTCTTCGTTTTTTTCTTCCTCAAGAGGTTGAGTCTGGCAATATTCTCCGTCAGTCATCCACTCAGCTGAGAAGTCTGTTGTTTCCACACGTACACCCTTTGATTATCGTTCTTCAAATTCTTTAAATGATTTTTAAAAAAAATCTATGATACTCATTTACACACTGATAGTACACAAGATTAACAGACTCTGTGCTCCGTGATTCAGTCCAATTTGGAGTCGAGAGAAACTGTTTTTCTTTTTAAAACTTTCATTACAAATGGAGTATCTATGATATATAGCAAAGATCAATTTTCAAATTCATATTCATTTCTGCTGTTTACTTTACAAGATGTAATTTAGTACATTTTACATTCCACAACAAGTTATGGGATTATATGGTCTCTGTGACCCATCCTGGTTTTAACTTTTGGTTCTTTTATTGAATCAATTCTATTAGATCTATTTTTTTATTCCTCTAAATTAAAGCTTAAGACACTTCAAGTACTTATATTATTATCATCTGTAGGAATATTTGATACTAGGTTGTATGGGATGTATATCTCACAGATCTGGGTGACCACCCCACAGGTTAGGTTTTTATTGGTATCATGATTCCATTATTTTTTTCTGAAAATGGGATAAAACAATGCTGAAAACATACTGGTCAAATTACTAGAAAGAAATCAAAACCAGTTGTCGGATGAAACACTGGAAAACCTTTCAGAAACACTTTCCCAAATTCAATCCGAGGTGTGGGTGTAATTTTGGATTTTACACTTTAGAATTGGAAGTGAGGCTTGATGTGTATTAGGCTGTCAGGATAAATCAATTATTGTATCATGGTGTTAATCCAAGCAACATGCAGGCACCTCTGACTCTGCTTTCTGTAAACACTGAGTGAGAAGAAGAAAGGTAACGATGCTTATGAAACATGTTCAGATTATTCAGAAACACACAGCAGGAATCACAAACAGTACTCTTGCAGTATTACATAATCAGGTTCCTTTAAAGAAAATTTGCTCTATAGAATATATCACATGGACCACAGGATACTTGCAAATGATTACTTAAATTTAACATGCAGTTTACATTTTTAGGTGCTTCCATTTTTCTAAATATCTGCAATAATCTATCTGATGCTGACCCATCACTAGTTGTCCCTTCTTCCCTTCACACAGACAACATTGCCTTTGTGCTTATTTATTTCTTCTGTCCACTGTGATGCCCAGATTTTTCATAGTTAAATGTGACACAGACAATAATGTGTTTGATACTGAAATGTGATGTGGTTGCTTCAAAATGCACATTTGTAGTTTTAATTTAAATTTGACCAAAACAGACGACAAGCCCCGTCTCTGTCGGAATGTCGCCAACACAATACTACTCACTGAGCCTCAGCAGCATCATTCACACTGCACACAACACAACAATAAGTGCACAATCTAGGTTTTGTAATTTGACATTTTTTATCGATGCATGAACCTACCTGCATGATCAAAACTGAATACTAAGACTGTTGTGTATTATAGCTGCTTATACAGTTTTGACTCTAAATTACTAATCAAGTAAAAATCTGAAACGCGTTATAAACTTATCAAAAAAGGTCAATGATTCAGTTCAGGGATCATCTTAAAAGCGTTGTTTGCTGGTGCTTTTTGTTTATAGAGCTGAGTGAAGCTCTCGAACTGCGAATAGACACAAGAAGACAAAACTGAGCCCATTAGAGAGTCAGACATAAACATGATAATAAAATCAACATGCGGCGCAGTCTTCTCCACTGAAACATCCTTTATGTATCAGGCCCACATACCTAAACACAACATAGCATGGCGTCAGTGTGGATCGCCCTCGGTCAGGACACACAGGGACTTAAACACAAGCAGGGCAGCCATCATCAAATTCTGTCAGTTACCTGGATTTAGCAAAACAAAGAGCCATCCAAGCTCTTTAGAAATCTGCAAGCTAAGCCTTTTCTCTTTTCTTCCTCATAATAATCCCCCCTGATGGTTTGTTTGGGCTCAGTCGGGGCTGGAGGGAAGCAGGGGGAAGGAGAAAGTGAGGAGGTAAAGTGGGGGTCTTTGATGATGACGAGATTAGATGTAGCCCGGCAGACTGTCTCCTCCTGCCTTCGCTGCGAGCTCTGCCTCACACACACACACACACACACACACACACACACACACACACACACACACACACACACACACACACACACACACACACACACACACACACACACACACACACACACACACACACACACACACACACCTATGTCGTCTGTGTGCGCACACACTCGCATATACCTACACACACACGGCGGTGAGCCGTATGCACAAGGCCACCCTCTTCCTCATTGTTGAGGAATTACTTGCTCTTTAGGGTCTTAAGTTACAAGAGCAATTGATCCCTCTGACCCCCTGCAAACCCTTGAGGTTGTGCTGGGAATCTGAGCCCCAATGTATACACACAGGAGACAGCTCAACCCCCAGAGCAGCACTCTTGACGCTCCCTCGCACCCCCACATCACACAGACAAACATACACATGAACTCACTGGGTTGAGCTCTAAACCAGCATCTTCTAATGCTGTGGATTTAGCTCTGCCTGCTGGTCAAAAAGGTGTAGTACCATAAACACAGTTATTCAGATAAATACACTAGCTTGTACACAAATAAAAGACTGAAGCCAAGTGCTAATCGTGTTTCACTTTGTGGCAGGTCATGGATAGTCCAGAAAAAAAGGGCAAAAACATCGCAGTTTTCCTGGTTTATAAATAACGATTTAATGCTTGAGAATTGGGAGTTGAAGAACTTATAACATCACGTTATGACCATACTGCATCTTTAACATTTAAAGACCTGTCAGCAAATTCAAAAATCTCTTTATATAAATCACTAAGAGATCAATGTCGGTTTCTTGTTTTTGTCTGATCTAGTGTAAATCCCAAAGATATCCAGATTATTATCATAGGAAACTAAAAGGAAAAAATATATAAAAATATACAACAATTGTTTACTTAAAATTGTTAAGAAAAAAACTTGTATTTCTATTGTGATAATAGTTTCTGATGGGATCTCCTGGATTTCTATGGACTTTATTCTTGGAGGCCAGACATTAGAGAGAAGTCATTAGAAACTCTGGAGCGTCTCACACTTTCGTTCACATGCAACCCCGACGGAGGAAACTTGGAGGAACTGCGGAGTCCAGTGCATGTCTGAAAGCAGCTTAAGATGCATATTTGCATGCTGCAAGATTGTCCATTCTTTCCAACCCAAGTACATTTTAAAAAACAAGTTATCCACTGGATATACAATAAGTGTCGGACTCATAGGAGCTCAATCAAAGTTCTCTAATTCACTGAGACACTACATAACGTTCAATGTTTGGAAAGACTTGAACCATAAGAAAGGTTCTGTTCTCCCCTGAACCCCCCTCGCTAAGCTCAACTGCTCTGAACAACAATTAACTCTTGACCTCTAATAATTGTATTATTACAAGGGTCGACGTGCCTGAGCTTGTGCCCCACAGCAGTGTCTTACGCCACTGAGGTTTCTTCCAAACCAGAGAAGGGAGAGCTTGGTTTCGAACAAATTGCCCTGCTCTGTTTATCTTGACACCTTTGCTCTGCATAGAAGAAATAGTCATTTTTTTCAAACGTCAGCTCAAATAAAACAGCGCCTCAGGTCACCGTGACGCTGGGAGTGAATGTTTAGAGACATTATTAGACGGCTGGTGCCAGGTTGCTCCTCACAGCCAGGGCAATTTGATAATTGAGGTTGTTAGAGTGAAAAGGCTGAAGGCCGAAGACAGCGTCATTATGCTATCAAAATAATCTCCTACGCTCTGAGGTCGCTGTCACAGTCAAACTCATTGTGTCATTTCTCAGTCTCGGGCTTGTCTCCGTCCTGTCCTCCTCTGGATCTCACAGAGCCGGCTGTGTTCACACCCACTCGTTCTCTGCCAGCACCGCTCTGTGGACAGGGAAGCAATTTGTTCTTTTTTAATATTTGACCAAATTACAGGAGCAAATATTGGATTGAAGCAAGTTTCCTCTGGTTTTCCTGTGCACACATACACTTGGACATTTTCTCAGTGATAAATAGTAGCAGATCGTGAATTTAAAGCTTATTAGAGACCGCTCTGTCAGTGCTCTGTATGCACTTGTATTTATGAGAGCTGTTTGAGGAGGAAATTGCTGGTTTGATTTCTGTATGTCACAGACTTGATGAATTGTAAAAGTAAATATTGAGAATTCAGAGATAGACAGACAGTAGTCGCCTGTCGTCCAATAAATACAAATTTCTACATTTACTCTGGCTCTGTCTAAATGTAGTTTGGAGAAAATGGTTTCCTGGTACATGTCTTAAAACTCTTTCTTAAGCTGTGTTTACAGGGTTTACATATTTGAAGGAGCAACCGAAACATCACAGTTAAAGAGACCCGTTGACATGAAGGTAATGAAGTCAACTAATGATTTTTATCACTTTATCTTGGCAGATCGTGAACATCACCAAGCTCAAAGACTTTCTGCTGCAACACAGGAAAGATTATGTGAGCGCTGGAAGGTAAGCATTTCCAAAAAGTCACTGTCATCCACCACAATCCACAACGACAGTAGGAAAACCTACCGATGCTGCAGAGAAAGGGACAAGCACTTTGAGGTCAGGGTTATGATGGGGCTCTTAATGTTTGTGTGTGTGTGTGTGTGTGTGTGCGTGTGTGTGTGTGTGCGTGTGTGTGTGTGCTGCAGGGCCTTGCTACTGGCACGAGGTCAGCAGCGAGCAGGGTGGTCTGTAGCGGCAGGCTCCAGTCTAATTGTCTGGAATAATTGAGCTGCAACCAAGTGGAGAACAAATCACGCCCTGGGACTAATCCAGGCTTTCCTCTCTCCAAGGCCCTTTCTGTGTTCTGTAGGTGTGGGTGTGTGTGGAGGAGCCCATGTTTAGTTAGGCTTGTTGATAAAGTCTCTACAGAACACATTAACTCAACATTAGAGATGCTGAGGGGTGGAGTTGAGTCGTATTTAGTCCTGGGAAAATCCATCAAGATGCCGTCACTGGTGTGTCTACGTTCAGCCTCATCCTCCATTTTCCTCTACATCATTTGACTTAGCCAGACAGAATAATGGCCACAATTTCAGTCCAAGCATGAATAAATAATGGCTAATTATAGTAAAAGCCTCACGGATGATAACTCTAAAATAGATGGGAGCAACACATATTCCCAGAGTCCAAGGTCACGTCTTCAGATAGATTGTTTTCTGCAAACAACAGACGAAATATATCAAGACATGAACCTGGGAAAAATGGCAAACGTTCACACTCAAGAAGCTGGCCCAAGAAAATGTTTAGCATTTTGATAGAAAAATAATTGAAAAAACAGTTCAATATGAAACTAGAGGAGCACTCCGAGAGCATGTACCTCTGTCAAGCCTATCGCCCTATCTCACCATGTTAAAGAAAGTGGGGGGAAAATCTTGGATCTGGCTGTTTATCTGGATTGTTCCAAATTTTAATGTGTTCTTCCTTCGGTCATTCTCCACTCCTGCACAAAATGTCATGGAAATCAGTTGTGTATTTTTTGAGTAAGTCTGCTTACAAACAAACAAACAAACAAAAAAACATGATAAGTTGTTGATTTCCTGCTGATCGGCTTCTTGTTTCACCTCTAGTTTAACATTATCCCTTTAGGTGTTTGCATGAACAGTGATACCTTACGCAAGAAATACTTAATCCAGTCACACTTATTCAAAATGAAGTCTAACCAACTGAAACCAGCTTTGCACCAGAGGAGCATCACAGCTTCTCAGTGCCCTGTTCCTACTTGTTGTGTCTTAGCAGTCCACCAGAGGGAAACATTCAGTCTCAGCTGCACACTGTGGCCTGACAGCAGGAACAACCTGCATCTGAGTCGTAGTCATGCACTTTCTTATGTTGAGTTCACATGTTCTCTCTGTGTGATTGTGCTATTCAAGAATGTTTTAGTTTCCTCTCAATGGGATAAAACATGAGCTCAGGGCCTGGTATGATCGGCCTCTGCCTCTGACCTTGAATCAGAATAAAGGAAATACATGAAGTAGTTGACGGATTTTATTAGTAAAGGGAGGAGGAAGTTGTGGTACATACAGTGCTACATTGCTTTAGTGAGTCTTTGTTAGGTTTTCAATTCATCGTTCAGCTTTTGATACTTGCATACAAAGTATTTAAACCCACTGTGATTGTTTTCTTGCGTTCTACAGTCTCATCTCATCAGATCTGACCCGCATGACGGACAGTGAACGAGATCAGATCGACCAGGACGCTCAGATCTTCATGAGAACCTGCTCTGAAGCCATCAGGCTGCTACGCAATGAAGGTGTGCAGCCAATGAACTAGCTTTCAAATATTATATGAAACATAGAATATGTTCAGATTATTCATTTTTTTTAACTCAGCACTCAACTGTGTTGAATTACAAAACATCAAGAGAAAACTAGTAAGTGAATGTGTTGTTGTTGTTGTTGATGTAGCGGAGAAGAAGGTGACATCAGCCCAGATCAAAGAGCACAGAGGAGCAGTACTGGACCTCATTGAAATGTATCTGAGAGGTGAGTTCATGCAGCTCATTACAATTTAGTGCAGTCCTCTGTCGATGCATCAAAATAGTCCAGAGAGAACCTGCTATATGACAAGTCTACAACTATTTTGCACTTGTCCATTTGTGTATCGTAAAGAACATTAACATTTTAAGAAAGAGATGATGGTTGCTGTGGTATCACTGTTGTACACATCTCTTCTGTCTCTAAGGAGTGTGTAAGCTGTACTCTGAGCAGAGAGCAATCAGAGTCAAGAGGATGGTGGACAAGAAGAGATTGTGAGTATTTGCAATTATTAAAATCTATGCATACCTCATTCACACAATTCATTATTTACATTTTTTTAAATCATTTTAGGACTATAGTGACCTTAAAAGCCAATTAATCATCTTGATTCACATGGTTTCAGGTCCAGACTGGCACCAGAACACCACAGTCGGGTGGAGAAAGCGCAAGAGGTGGAGCCCACGGAGGAGAAAACTGTCAAGGAAGAAAGTACTGGTAAGACAGGGAGTCAGCTGAAACACTCCACTGTATTTCTGGTACAAGCAGCCCTGTTACTACATTTTGTGTGGGTAGTCTAATATTTTTCACTGGTTTGGTATTTTGTGTATTTAGTTTACTATATATGCCCCTTCAAAAAAATGTTATACCTGTGTTCTGTGCAGGTCAAAGAAACGCTCTTTTTTTAAAACTGATTATAGGAAGAATTTTTGTGAAGCAGTTTGTTCAGCAGCTAAGATTAGCAGCCAATGTTAACTTGGATCTTATCTACACCAGCTCCTAAATTGTGTTAAATGGTTCCACTTCATTAGTTTCATATTCACAGCCATCTGAAGAACAGCAGGACAGATGTGTGTGTGTGTTTCATCTGCAAACTGTAATTATAAAGTGTTGTGTCACTTCACATGATGATCCATTGTGGGGACTCTGATTAAATCACATTCAATAACTTGTAATTCTACAGGTTTTATGTCATCCAAACCATCAGGATTTGACCAAAAAGAAAACATCTGAAGATAAATAGCCAAACTGGCTGCTCTAAAGTGACTACATCCATCTAAATAATCAACTTTGAGCTAAATTTTCCCTTTCACAGAGAACTAGCGACTTCATGTGTGACTCAGATAAACCCAGTGAAGAAGTACTGAGTAAAACGTTGGGAGTTTTTGTTGCTACATCAAGTGTTTTCACTCTGTTTGTCTTCCTGTAGAAAAGAGTGTGTCAGAGGTCCTGGACAACACAGTGGAACACCTGTGGGAGGAGGGCCGAGTGGAGGACGAGCTCTCTCCTGAGGAGATCCAGATGGTACAGCGCCTCAGATGTCATCATTCATTATTTATGTTATGCAGTATATATAGATCCATACGATTCAGGTGTTGAGGAATGGAAAGCTATTATTAGATGACATCTAAATGCACAGGGACTTACACATTTAGTGCATTACTGAGGAGGAGAATCACATTAGTAGAGGTCCAGATAACTGACTAACTTAGTTTTTTAGGTGTTTGTCATTATAGAAATAGAACACAATCACTTCAGTGTATTGTCACACAAACAATCACCTAAATTGATCCAGTCTTTTTGTTGGACACCTAAAATGTTCAGATATCCGATGTTCCTGTTGTACTACATTAAAATCTGACATTTACATAAGCGTCGCTGATGAAGACGTGAAAGTGTCAGCTGTGTATTTCTGTCTAGTTTGAGCAGGAAAACCAGAGGTTGGTGAGTGAGATGAGCAACCTGGTGGATGAAGTGAGGTGAGACTCCCTCAGCAAACATGTTCCCCTTCCTTTTTAATAAGTTTGTTGTGAACTGTGTTCAGGGCAGGTCAGTGATTTCACTCTGTTCTGTGAACGTTAAATCATTTATTAGGATCTAACTGCTGTAATCCAGAGACACTTAAGTGTGGCTGTTACACATCCTCACGTCCCTCCCACTAAATTACATGCCCCAAGTGATTGAAATGCCAGGTGAGCAAGACAACACTTATTTGAAATAGCAGATGTCGATCCAGAGAGGATTAAAATGACCCAAGGACATAGGTGTTTGCAGATGGAATTATTGCTATGGCAGCCAGAGAAAATCACTGACATGTTTGTTCCAGATGGCAAAATTCCTTAGGTCCTGAGGTGAAAATTACCAGACCTGCCCCAGTAATATTGATGTCATCTGGAGGGGTTTAAAATGGCTAGGCACACTGTTTTCATGGGATGTTTCATGCTTCATTTTTTGTGTGCATCAGGCAAATCGAGGGGAAGGTGGTGGAGATCTCTCGACTTCAGGAGATCTTCGCTGAGAAAGTGCTGCACCAAGTGAGCTGACTACCTTTCGTTTCATTAACATGGTTTTTTGAGAATAAGTTGCACATAAACCGTTCTCACTCTCCATGATAGGAATCAGAGATTGACAACATTCATCAGCTGGTTGTGGGAGCTACGGAGAACGTGAAAGAAGGCAATGAAGACATACGAGAGGTAACACTCACTAGATTAAAAACATGAGTACTACTCATAAATATGATGTCCTCCTTTGGTTGATTTCTATACATCTGATCTGTAAAATGTCTTATAAAAATGTATAATGTTCTTCTGTATTCTCTCTTCAATCCCAAGGCAATCAAAAACAACGCCGGCTTCCGGGTATGGATCCTCTTCTTCCTCGTCATGTGCTCTTTCTCACTCCTCTTTCTGGACTGGTATGACAGCTAACACAGCTGCCAGCATGGACTCTTGTGGATATGCTGGGAAACTGCCTTGCTCTGGCACATACTGGTGATCTCATTAACAAGTGATGACAACACTCAGACTGAATGTTCGGTTTCCCAAGATGAAGATTGTGCAGTCAAGTGGAGATGACAGTTTGCTCTTCCCCGATCTGAATTATCAGTTTATCTTTGTCCAGTGCTAAACGGAGGCAGTGTCAATGTGTTTGAAAGCACTTCTGTGAAGGCAAGCTTTGTAGGGAGCACTGTATCCACTATCATTATTTGTATGATTGGATGTTCTGTCTTTGTCTGTCTCTTAAGAATGATAATGGTTTGATTGGCTGCTCCTGCTTTAATCTAACTGAAAAACAAGTGCACTAAAGGATACTGTTTAGACTTGTGTCTTCTCATGTGTTATGTCTTTAAATAGATCATGAATTTGTTTCCGTCTGTGACATTAATTTATACATCACTGTCAAACCACTGACAATGTTTTGCCTTTATTTGAAACCTCTCACAGCATAACTGTACTGACACACACTCACATTCAAGTAAAACTGAGCAATATTCTTAATTAAATTCTGTCTCTCTTAACCTCAGGACATCATTTTATGAGTTAATACATTTCAAATTCATGTCAAGCCTTCAGATAACATCAAGAGAAGAGCAGCAGCCAGTCACGGCCCGTCTTAGCCAAAGAAAAGAGGCCGTTCGACATGTTTGAGTCTTGATAATTTCTGTTTATTAGGTTTAACCTATATTCATATGAAGTGCTTAGAAACGCCTCTTTGATCATAACTCAAGAGAACATGAGCTGTGTGAGAGCATCGGTGTTGATGACAAAATTTATTCTTGAAACAGTTGAAGAAAATTCTCTTTTACTCACATGGATTCCACTTGAACATTGGTGGGAAATGTGGGCACTTTTATTTCAGTTTTTCAATTTAACATTTTTATGTAGCAAATGCACTTCAATGGTAATCATTACATTGTTTGAAAAAAGTACAGAATCTGTGACAGTTTTAGTCAAATGACAAATACAGGGGGAAAAGCAACAGGACAAGCAACTACTGTCGGATTGTTCCACTACATCAACCTAAGTCTAGCGTCTGTGACGGCTACCACCAGCCATCAACGGTGACATGAATCAATGCGAAGCATTGCACAATACAGTGTCTTCACCAGCAATGCAAAAACATTCAATAGAGTAGCATAAAATGTATGCTATGAAAAGTAACCTTTAAATAATCTGTAGCCTGCAGCAAATGAAAGCACATGGTGATCACAAACAGTTCAGATGAATCGAGACAATCATTGACGCTGGTTAAAAAGACGATGCATCAAATACTATAAACTCCTTAACAGCACTATATGCAGAGAGCAGAATGGCCTGAATTAAATAACAATTAAAATGTTGTTTTTTTTGCTGGTTAACAGTTTTCTTCCAGTTCAACCCTCATGTATTCACAATATCATGACAGTAAAACTATGACCTCAGCGGCAGATATGCTGCAAACTTACTGGACCGCAACAGGTCTGACATGCGCTATCAGTACATGATGTAACTGAAAAGGAAGAGGTTCAAAGCAAAACTGTATTATTATTATTATTATTATTAGAGTCGTGCGTGCATGTGCGTGAAAACAAGCGACGCAGACACTAGATGGTTCACAGTCATTTCACAATCTGAGTACTAAAGTGAGTTCTCTTACATATGTGTAAATGTACAAAGACAGTGAGTGTGTGTCTGTGTGTGTGTGTGTGTGTGTTTCAGTGGCTTTTTTCTACACTTATGCCACTCTTGTTTTGAAGTGTAAATAAATAACAACATATGCTATTCAAACAAACCGCGAGTCTGCCCGACTGTAAGACTCACTTTGCTGAAAAACACTTTCGACAGTTCCACAGATTTCCTGCTACACGTCCGCTGACCAAACTACACCAATGAGGCAGCACAGCACCTCAGGAACGAGAAGTTGATTTTTTTCGCCCTACAAAAAGCCATGACACTCCGAGGTTTGCTTGAATGGCACAACCGTATTATTTATTTTTCCTACAGCAGGTGAGCCCACCTCCTGACCCCAGGTTGGTTAAGCCAGCTTCTGAGCAGTCTCCGTCTCCTGCTGGGTGACCTTCTCCTCAGACATGATGGTCATCCACGGCGATACTGACCGAGTGATGGTCTGCTTGGCTATGTTGTAGTGGTTGATGAGGGTAAAGAGGCGTCCGCGGCCCCCAGGGCCCTGGGGAGGGAAGTTGCCGTACATCCCAGCCGGCATGCAGCGTCCTTGCTGCTCAAAAGAGAGAAAAACAGTTAGAGCGAGATTTAAAAATACCAAGAGATGAAAGATCAGTTGGCACAAAGCATAATTGACAACGACACAAGTTGAAAAAATTCTGATGAAGGAAAGTACAATGACAGTCTGAGACAAACTGTGATCAACCCTTCACATTTGTGTGAGAAGAAAACTAAGCAGGTGATAAAACGTAGCTGCAGCAACAGAGGAAGAGAACTCACTTTAAATGAGAAAGAGACCAGAAAGAAATGAATACGAGCTGAGCTCCTTTTTTTAAGTACCTGTCGCAGTGAGATCAGGCTCTCACCGAGAACCAGTCCTCATTAACAATTACTCCACCGCCATAGAGTTTTAATTAGACTGTGATGAACAGTATCACTGAGTCTACAAGTCACACAGTGGGACCCACGTGATCGAGCTGCTGCAGCTTTTAACCAGAACATTATTATTATTATTATTACTAATAATAATAATAACAGTGACATAACTGAAAAAAAGCTATAAATGTCTGTACCATAAATATACTAGAAAGTCTGATAACATTAGCTCATATTCATTCCAAGTAAGGCTGTAAAAGCAAATCTTATCAGCATATTGAACCGAGCGATGGTACATTTTTATTGTTTATTAATAAGACTGCTCATCCTGCAGCAAGAGGAATATTTCTACTCTTTAATTTACATACCTTCATTTCAAGTTAATTGAAAAGGTAAATTTGCACCAAAAGCTGATTAAGATAACTGATTAACCTTCAAAAGATAAATGGTAATATCAAAGTCATTCCAAAAAACAAAACAATCTCTTCATCACTCATCAAGGGGCTAAATAAAGAGAAATCTCCTGTGAAGTCAGTTTTATTATGAAGTCTTGATAAATTTGGAAATAAATATGTGTCTGTACTGTAGATGACTGATTAGTGTTACCGCCATACTTATTGTAACTCATAGATATATCAACATCAGACAGGGTCACAAATAATGTCGCTGGTAGATGTTTACCGTGTAGACGAAGCTGTCGGGGCACGGCTGCTCGTACTGGTAGACCTTGTAGACGACCAGGAACACCACACACACGAGGAAGGCCAGGGCACAGATCACCAGCAAGGTCACCTACACAGGAGCAGACACACAACAACAACAACAGCTCCGTCATCAGCAACACCACGTCCTGTGTGATAACTCAGCCAGTCTAGCTGTCTTAAAGAAATGAGTGGGGAGATAATATCTAATATTTATACTGCTTATCCTCTGAGGGTCGGGGGGGGGGCTGAAGCCAATCTCAGCTGACATTGGACATGAGGTGGGGTACACCAGGTCGCCAGCGTATCTCAGGGCCAACATACAGAGACATACAATAATTCACACTTACGGGAAATTTAGAGTCTCCTGTTCACCTTAGCTGAATGTTTTTGGATTATGGGAGGAAACTGGAGTACCCGCAGAAAAACACACACACACACACACAGAGAGAGAGAGAACATGCAAACTGTGGGGACATTGTAATGGCAAATTCTTTTTCTCGACTATTTTTCATTTATTTATTTTACAGGTTAAAGAGCAGCGTGAGGCTGCAGCTCAGAAATATCCACGGAGGTGTTCAGAGTTATCCTGTGTCTCTACATTAGTGAGTGTTTATATGTAACAGTGACTAACAGCCAGTCAGGGCTACAAGATATTCTGTAACTCGACAGGGAAATAGCTTGTGTGACCATCTGTGCAGCCCAGCTCTCACCTCTCTGGGGATTTCTGCAACAGCTACTGGTGTTTGTGTGAAGTGGGAGAAAACGCCTCATTATTGTCAGAGAGGTTGACAGTGTGTGAGTCGGTATAAAATAAATGTGCTTATTTGCTTGAGTGCTCGTGGAGATTTGGGGAGAAACTGTTCTGTGTTTGTTTGGTTAAACTGCTTCAACACTGAAAACATGATGCAAATGTTGATTTTCATTTGAGTGCTGTGCTGTTTGATTATTCCTCAGGATTTCTTTCGACAGGGAGTGAGGCCGCTCTGTGTACCGCTCCTCAGTCTGTTTGGCACAGAATTGATTGTTAACAGCGTGTATCAATGAATAAAAGGAGTTTCATCTGTCGGTGCGAGTCCTGCAGTTGCACGGCGGAGCAGACGGTACAAAACGTATGAAGCAACGCAACAGGAGCTTATGAAAGAGACTGTCTCTGATGAAAGAGCCGCCTGCAGCATTTCAAAGCACCAATGTGAGGATACAAGCTGTGTTCTCACAGAAAGTGATGTGCCTCTTTGCCTCCCAGATCTTTGAAAATTCAAGCTCTATTACTAAAGGAAGCTTGACAGTTTCATCTGTTGATTTTTAATGTGGAGGGAGAGCAGTCTGCATGCAAGGCACGTAGAGTTTGATGAATTTTAAAACATACAAGGAAAAAGTCGGCCAATCAGAGCTGGAGCAAGGGATGTGTTTTAAATCCGTTTTAATGATCTAGGACACATCAGCTGGCCAAAGGGGCGTTGAAGGAGGCTGGAGTGATGCTGCCGTTTGGAGGCCATCGCCATGGCAGCAGCTGAATTAATGAGGGTTTAGGGCGGGGTTAAGGGAATCATTGTGAAATTGTCTCCCTGTGCAGCCCGGGCAAGATGACAGGCGGCACAGGACGGGAGGGTGTCCTCAGCAGAGAAAGCCACAGAGTCTGAGCTAAACTTGGAGAGACAATATTATGACAGCAGAGACAAATGTCCTGAGCTGCAGGGAGACAGATGTCTGCTCTCCGGCATATGTGTGTGGGAGTGTGGGAGAGCTGGGAAATGGGATGATGCATGAGATACAGACGATGGCGGCCACATGATTCTCACTTTGAGTCGCTCGGAGACGCCTTCGATGATGCTGATGGAGAACTCTGCGATTTTGGGAGACCGTAGCTTCCCCTTCTTGCTGTCGCTGTCATAGTCTGCCTTTGTCTTCACCACCACCTGGAAGAAGAAACACACACACACACACACACATATGAGAACAGATCCAATCAGCTTGCAGATACAGCTTTATGAGGATATTAGGATTCACAGAGGCAGGAGGGATGAAATCCTTTCTATTTTGCTTTTCTACATATGAAATTAAATCTGCATCGATGAACATTTGTTCCCTTAATAGCTGTTTTCCTTCATTGGACCATTTGTAATTAAAGAAACACATCTAAAGGCCGTTTTTCAATCAATGGAAATGTATAAAATCTCAAATCTCACCTTATCTGGTGCAGGAAACTGCAGCTGGCTGGCATCTAGTGGTGTTATGAGAGGGATGGTGTCAAACCCGTCTTCAGAAACCACCTTCCCGTTGTTTTTCTCGCTGAAATTATTCCCCAGTTTCACCATTTTCCCAACACGGAGAAAAAGCACCAACCTGAGAGGAGAAGACAAGCGCTCATTACGCCTTCAACCAAAGATGGTGCCGATGCTCCCTCTGCCAAAAACACGTTCCATGAAAAACGAGCCTTGATGTTTCCCCACACACATACAGCTGATGATGCGAGGCGCTTTGTGGGCCAGGGGGAGAAACCCCTGTGAAGCACAAAGGCGCAGGAGAGGACGCGCACGGTCTCGACATGATGACACTGATGGAGCAAAGAAAAAAAAACACCATTTACCGCATCCGAGCACCTACCAGATCTGTGGAGTCGCCTTCTCAGTCACAGTTTTCTCCGGATGTGCTGCCTTTATCGCTCCACTGCTGCTGAATGTGTGTATTAGTGTGTATGAGTGTGTGTGTGTGTTTTTTAGGTGTGACGCAGCCGATTTGCGGAGAGCTGCTGCACAATATGGCCAAATGGGTCCGTGCGCTCCTTCCTCCGAGCTGCTGCTGCTGGATGCTGCTGGATGCTGCTGCTGGCGTCTGGCTGCACTGCAAGTGATGTAACACACACACACACACACACACACACACACACACACACACACACACACACACACACATGCACGTCTCTCTGTGGTTGTGAGGACACTCATTGACATAATGCATTCCCTAGCCCCTAACCTGACCCTAACACCAGGTCCTAACCCTCAAGCAGCCCATTGAATTTGTGAGGACCAGCCAAAATGTCCTTGCATTGATTGGTTTAAAATTGGCCCTCATAAACATACACACACACACACACACACACACACACACACACACACACACGCACACACACACACACACACACGCACACACACACACACACACACACACACACACACACACACACACACACACACACCGAGCCCCTCACAACAAATTTAGCTTTTTTTGTGTCCATTGATGAAGGGACTTGTAAAAAAAAAAATGATTGTGTACATGTAGTTGTGTGAAACATTTGTTGTCAAGAGAGTGTCTCCTGCAGAATAATCGGATTTTCGTTACGCATGAACACATTTGAGATAAACTGACTTATATTCATTATTTATTAGGGCCCGAGCACCGAACTTTGGGAGGCCCTATTGTATACAAATCCTTCGAAATTGAAGGATTTGTATTTCCCTTTTGGGGCTTTTTCAGGGCCTAGACATGCTCAAATTCTCACCAAAGTTTGCAGGAAATTCAAAACCCTAAAAAGTATTTGAATTCTGGAGTAATTTTAAATGGGTGTGGCAAAATGGCTCAACAGCGCCTTCTAAGGAAAAGCCCCTCAGTTAGCTTTCACCGATCTTCACAAAAATCGGGACACCTGTGTATCATGACCAGACGCACAAAAAAGTCTAGAGGTGCATTGTGAAAAACACAACAGGAAGCCCGCCATTTTGGATTCAGTGGCCATTTTCCACATTTTCCACATTTTTACTTTGACGAACTTGTCCCAGGGCTTTCATCAGATCAACTTCATATTGAGATGAATGTCATCTCAACAAGATGGAGATATAAACTACCTCGAATTTCGTGTTTTTCGTCACACGGTGTGACCGTGGCGTGGCGTCAAATTTTGATTACACGCCATCAAAACACGAGGTTGTGTATCTCAGACATACATGGTCCAATCGAATCCAAACTAGACATGTAAGACAACAGTCCCGGCCTGATGACATCTACACAGAAATCATGACTTAAGATCACAGCGCCCCCTGGTGGCAACAGGAAATGTCTTGTTTTTTGCATGTCTTACACTTGGATGTATTCCTCCTCATCCACTGACCTCAGTGGATGTCACAGCACAATGTGCTGTGACAGTCCTATCACCGCCAAACTTCTGTCTCATGATCGGAGTCCAAGCCTGAACAGCTCTATGTGTCAATATTTCCTCACTGTCATAGCGCCACCTACTGATTCGCCATAAAACAGGAAGTACTTTGTAAATCCATCTGCATTATCCAACCGGCTCCAAACTACTGACCTATGATCACAATCCTGACCTGAACAGCTCCATATATTAATATTAGTTCAGGGTCATAGCACCACCTACTGATCAGTGTGAAAATTAAGTTGTGGTAACATTGTCCAATTGACACAAAATTGCTCACGCTACATCAGAGCCCCTACTGGAACAGATCTATATGTCTGTATGTAATAATAGTGATGGCGCCACCTACTGGCAACAGGAAGTAAGCTTTGTTTTACAACTGTCATTCGATTGACAGATTTTCACAGTGCGATGTGCAATTGATAGCGTGGACCGTAATGAGCAACTAGCAGGTAAGGATCGACATCACACACGGACAGACAGACGGACGGATTTTTGTCCGTCTGTCTGTCCGTATTTTTTTTGGATGGACAGACGGACGGATTTTATTTTTTTATTTTTTTCGTCCGTCTGTCTGTATTTTTTATTTTTTTTGGACGGACAGACGGACGGATTTTATTTTTTTCGAATTTTTTTTCGTTCGTCTGTCTGTCTATATTTTCTTTTTTTTGGGACGGACAGACGGACGGACGGACGGACGTCCGTCTGTCCGTCCGTCTGTCCGTATTTTTTGGACGGACAGACGGACGGATTTTTTTTTATTTATTTTTTTCGTCCGTCTGTCTGTCTGTCCGTATTATTATTTTTTGGACGGACAGACAGACGGATTTTTTTAATTATTTTTTTTTCGTCCGTCTGTCTGTCCGTATTTTTTTTTTTTGGGACGGACAGTGTGCTCTACAACGTAGCCCTAGTTATATCTGTTGTGGTAAAGAGCACAATCAGCCAACAGTGAATGACTGTGAACAGGAACCTGGGATTTAAAAAAATCTGGGGAGCCATCAGGCTAAAATACAAACGAAATACATGACATTTTGATTTTATGAGGCCTTTATTTCTTCTCATCTGTGACTGAGGTTTTATCCTGTGGCCTGTTGCCAGGCTACAGTGTGAAGGGGGTTATGAGCAGTTGCATAAATTATCATGTCCAGCCTGTTCATCTACTGTATATATAAAAGGCAGCAGCAGAGAGAATGACAGTGATCTCATCACATACTGAGAAACAAACCACAGCTCCTCAGTGGACGGTCATCTTGGCCTCATAGCTATACGACAGCTGCAGAGCCTCCGCGGGATGATGCTTGCTGCTGGGTTTTCTGATGGGGTGTATGTGATGAGTCTGTGGTACAAAGTCATTCGTGATCAGATTTCTTCTCCCTGGGGCCTGAAAGAGGTGAAGTCATGTATTTCCTGAAAGTACAGCGTGGTGAGGACGTGAATGAGCAGTGTCACAGTTTGGTAGCTGGGCCCTTGTGTATCTTATTCTTTGAGATGTGAATTACAATCTGAGGTGGCTCATGTGGGACGGCTGTGGCTCAGGAGATAGAGCAGGTCGTTCTCTAACCAGAAGGTCGATGGTTTGATCCCAGTCTCCCCGATTCCATGTGCTGAAGAGTTCTTGGAAAAGATAATGAACCTTAAATGTATGGCTGTGCAATGTGTGCTGCACATAGATGCACTGTATGAATGTGTGTGTGAATGGGTGAACTGTACTGTAAAGAGCTTTGAGTGGTCATCAAGACTAGAGAAGTGCTACATGAATACAGACCAGTTACCAGCAAATCACGCATTGCACTGATATTGGAGAAATTCTAACCTTTTTCATGTAAATGGGCAAAGTTTAAGTGAAGCTTTCATGTCAGTTTTTACTATTTTTATGTAAACAATGTCATATCTTATTATTATTATTATTATTACAAGTTTGTCAGTGCATGTATGTTTTCAATGCTCCAGCAGGGACAGTGTTCCACAGACAAAGATTGTCCTGAAACTTGTCTTGGTCGCTACACCTCCAGATACTGTAGCTGTAATCTCAGCGGGCTGTTGGTGTTGTCTCTTGTCCTCAGAACATACAGGATGAGAACATGAAGTTAAGTCATATAGAAAAGTGATTCTCTTGTATGAAAAAGCAAACCTGTGTAATGCAAAGAGATTTAGGTAATAACAGCAACAAGGAGATGTGTAGAAAGGCTCTCTGCTGCAGTTGCCTTCTCAGAAAAAAACACTAGAGGGAGACACCAGGTCAGTGATGAAAGCCATGTGTTCTGCACAGTGTAATGACTGATGAGCCATTATGTGATGTGATCGATATCATTAATATAATCAGCAAAACTTTTAAACCATGATACCCAAGTCATTCTTTGTCAGAGGTAAAAATCACATCATGAAAATGAGCAATGACAATAAGTACTATACTATATCTATATTTGTCCTCAGCTCAATAAAACATTCATGAAATAGGAAAAAGAAAAGGAAATAAAAAGAATGTATAAAAGTTTTGTCTTCAGTAAAATTAGAAAAGTATTTACATCCAAAGATACTTAAAATACCAAAAGTAAAACCACTCATTGTGATGAATGGCTCATTTAAAAATAATGTGTATCAATGACAATACTGGTGCATTAATATGTGTATGACTTCAAACCTTGCATTGGGTAAAACTTGAGCTCAAATATAATTACTTTGTGTACAAAAGGTAGCATGTTTTGTTTGTCAAGGGTATTTTGTAATATTGCTATGAACAAACCAAGTAACCACTTGCTAAAGCTATTAGATACTAAATGTAGTGGAACAGTGAAGTGGAGTAGTGGTGATAGGTGGCACAAAGTAGCACAAAGTGCACTTGTTGTATGGTTTGAATGACAATAAAGTTCACTTTGACTTTGAAAATGGAAAGTACACATTCATCAAAATAGTTATTAAGCACAGTATTGTAAGAAATTGTCTAAGTTATTTTCTACCACTGGCTTAGAAAAATTCTGTTTGTGTTTGTGATAATTTGTGATAAAAAAAATACAGCAAAATTGACAAAAATATCCCTTAACCCTTGTGTTGTCCCTGCTTCCCCCGGCTGTTGGCCCCCTCACATAGCCCACCCCATATTAGGACGCACACGAAAGTGAGCAGCCCTTGCAGATGTATTTGTTACACCCGCGGCACACACACTCTGGGTCAATCCGACCCAGGAACAACACAAGGGATAAAACACTAAATATTTTTAATAAAGACTTCAAACATCTGCCAGATACAAACACTGACGAATACAGAAGAATATTGAAAAAATACCCCCACTCAAAAAAAGGAAATAAATTGAAAAATGTAGAAATATATTCTAGAAAAATACCCAGAAATCTTTTCAAATAACTACCAGCTTCTAATTTATTGATTCAAGATACAGATTTTAACAGTTGACATCCTTTCTCTTTCTCTTTCAATAATACGGGGAAATATTGGAAAAGTGTGGGAAGATTAACAGAAATAAAAATTACCCTAAATAATCGGAAAGACATTAACCCGATAAATGTTAAGAAATACTACAGAATATTAACCATTTGATACACAACATGGGTCAAAAGTGACCCGGCTCAGTTTTGATTTTCTATATCTTTGCAGTGAATGAATTTCATCATTCGGTATGTCAGGTATTGCCCAATTAACTTGTTTTTGATCATCACAAATCCTTTGTGCATGATTCCCTGAAAAAGAATATAAAATTCCAAACAAGATTTCTTAAAAAGTTCCGTAAATAATTTAGGAAGATACCCAGGAAATTTTCAGAAAAATTCCTCTGTAAAATCGAAGAAAACTGGCTTTGAAATTCTCCGAACATTCCTTGAAGAAAATCTGGAAAATTGTCATGGAATCGTTCTGTCTAGCTCAAGCCCCCTTTCCTGTCCTGTCTACAGGCCTATTCCACATTAAATCCATTACATCAGAGATGTTTGTTTGCCATTTATATCTGCAGTGTTGGGCTCCATTTTGCTGCCTCCTTCAGCTCTTTCTCTTGCTCTCTGCTGTAAGTATCCAAAACAGGCATTAGATTTGAACCATTCTGAACATTACGAATGATCATCACATAACGAAAAATAAGCCTTTCAGCTACATCTGATTTTTGGTGTGAAAATTCATCACAACCTGAAGTTAAAGCGTCAGATGAGGCGATGCA
This sequence comes from Hippoglossus stenolepis, assembly GCF_022539355.2. Classification (NCBI taxonomy): domain Eukaryota; kingdom Metazoa; phylum Chordata; class Actinopteri; order Pleuronectiformes; family Pleuronectidae; genus Hippoglossus; species Hippoglossus stenolepis. The sequence goes on from NC_061485.1 coordinate 20,493,890, forward strand.
TACCCCCCCCCCACACACACACACACACACACACACACAGGTGAAAATAATAGCTTTAGCTCAATATTGCGTGATGTTTCTCTAACATGAAAAGCTGATCACTGTTAGATTTGTATCCACAAATAACCTGTTCTCTGGTGAAACGCTCCTGACGCGACATCATGCCATGGTCCGTGAGAGAGTGGCACACTGAGACTTATATGTGGTCACAGTGATTATACATTGTCACTGCATAAATCATTGTCACAACTTCATAAAGACTCACCCTCGACATGTTACACAACAGAGCTGAACCACACTCCCAGACACAGCGTAAATGTCAGTTTGGAGTGTCACATGATAAGGGCCATAGGGCATCTTCTATTTAGTTAAACATTTTTTATAATTGAATGATATCAGAATTTAATTTGGTCAAATTTTAGCAACTACTGGGTTTGTCATATTTATGCAGTCACAACTACAATGACAACCTGCAGCAGCAGAAATATCTTCACTTGTAACTTCCACAGTGAAAGTGGGACCAAACCTGATATAGCACTGAAACTGCTGTGTCTTTAAAACCTACTCTGCTCTTGGCTCTTTGCCCAGACGGTTCATTTCCCATTTCCCATCCAGCCACATGGGCTGAGCTCCGCCACACACAGGAGACAAGTATTTTCACTCCGAGAGCAGCAACTCCACCAGCAGTCTGAACGCTGACTCCCTGAAGGACATCTGTCACTGACCCATGCAGGACTTCATCCCCATCCACCGTGAAGGACGTCACAGCTCGTCAATCCTCTGAGAGGTCCAGGTATGATTTACATTGACACAGTCAAGTACACCGTTATCAGTTTTGAGTAGAATACACTGGAGCTTTGCGTTAGTAAACTGTGCTCTAGTATTGATCTGCTGATTTTTGGACGGCTGTGTGTCAAATGACTCGTTGAATGTGCTGTGTCTGGTGTTTAACGGTCCTGCTGCCGGAGCTTTTGTCTTTTGCATGAACACAAAGCTTCTTTTCACAAATGTATAATTCCTCTCACTAGTTGACCCAGCAGTTTGTGGGGGGTGTGATGCCCTGAGGTGTAAAGCAGTTTGGTTCATTAAAGCTATTTTTGTGAAGACTAACTGAAAGTTTGCCCACGTGAGATTTTTTGTTTTAGCACTAGAGGTAGAATTAGTCAGTACGTTTTGAAAGGACTGAACTTTGGAAAGAGCAGTGAGGTTAAGACTGAAAGTTTGAGGAGTTGTTAAGCTTCAGATTGAGCAAAAAAATGAAGTTCTCACAGCAGGCAGCAGTGACCAGGCTGCATAAACAGGATGCTGTAGTTTTCACACACACTCCGCTTGAATGAACAGGCACCACCAACAGCGTTGTTGATATGATGAGCCGAGCGAGATGTTTCTCCACAAACTGTCTGGTTTGTGGTTGTGGACAAGTTGCACGGAGGCGGCATCATGTGGGCTGTTCGTGCTGCTGTTGTTTCCGGAGGATTTTTCTGGGGAGATGAGGTCACAGGGAGACACACCCAGAGGCTTGGGGCCCTGAGCAGGAGCGGACATGGCTGGAAGACATTCAACAGTGCCTCTGACTCAGTCACTCGCTGGGAGGAAGCCGCTGATGGAATTTCCATTCAGTTTGGAGGAAAGGAATTTAGGTCTGAATGTATGAAACCCTTCACATGTATGACATTACTAACATGGGTCATTTCTCCCTCACATGCACAAATCAAAGCCTTACGACGACTTGGACCAAATAATCTGCTACATTTTCACATAAACAAACATTTAGCAAAAGACTTGAGAGGGAAATCTAATTTCCTTTTTTAAATCTCAAAAGTGATTTTATATGAGCCTTCTTTTTCTTAGTAAAACACGTATTTCCATTGGAATGTGCTTGGAATGAGGATCATTTCCTCTCAGCCGGAGAGATCAAGTTGGATGACCTGTGAACTTTATGGAAGCGTTTAAAACCCCCACCACTTCCTGATCTCTCTTCTCCTCACATGGACACTCACACAACAAGTGCATTTTCACTGAGCCGGACACTGTTTTGACTACTGTCCAAGGTCACTTTTTAAAATAGTATAATCTTGTGTCTTCAGCCTGAGAGCTTTACTCTAATATGTAAAAGGTTCAGATTTGGCCAGACGGACGCGGCTGAGGGGGCTGACTGGGAGTCTGATGGGAAGTGTGTGTGTGTTCCATGCCTCTAATCAACAGAGTTGGATCAAAGAGAGAGGGACCATGTGTAACTGACAGTGGAAGAAATGCATTATTGTATTTACCTCTTACCTTTTGTCTGTGCTTGATTGTTTGTTTGTTAGCAGTATTGCGCAAAAAATATCCAACCGATTTCCATGAAACTTTGTTGAGGGTTGGGGCTTGACCCAAAAGAGAACTCATTAAACATTCTGAGCACGTTTTTTTACATTTTCGTTCATTTCTCAGAGACTAATTCATGTATCTCGATGAAAGAAATCAGGCATCTTAAGCGGTCTGATTTTCATGAGTGGGAGCAATTTGGTGCAGATCCAAATAAAAATCTGGATCTAGTTAATTTAAATGTGGTTTCGTAAGGAGACTGTTGGACCTCGGCAGAGGTAATCACTCTACGGAGTGACCTTCTAGTTATTTAGCCTAATTGTTTCCTACAAGATGTTTCTAAATTCATCTCATGATCTGAACACCAAAGAACTTAATGGAGTGGACTGCAAAGATCCCAATCTTCCATCTATCTGTGGAGCTGCTGTCTTCATTACGTGACTGGGATCACTCCCATCACCCTGTGTGTATGTGCACTCCATACATTGTACAAGGACTTTGCTGTGCAGCAGATTGAGTCACTCAGATGAACACATTGTTAGCAGCATTTCAAAGTGCAACATGCTGTGGTCAGCTCTGTGTAATGCAACACACCAGACAAGCTCTGAACACAACGAAACTCCAGTTCAAAACCATCATGACGTGCTTTTCACTGAACTCTATTTCTGAGGTATATTTTCCAAAATTACAGACTCCACTGACCGATGCTTGCAGCACAGCCAAGCTCAGCCCTCGACCATGATGGAAAACTTTAGAAATACATGATGTCCTGTCTTTTGTCGGGAAACTATGGATGATAATGAAGTTGCAGAGTTGCTCTTACTCTTATATTGTGTGGTTGCTACAAAACAGAGGAGGGAAAGAGAGGGAGTGTACAGTCGTGTTCACAGTCGACCAGCTGATGTGTTTCACTCAGTGACAGATCTGGACCAACCGAAGAATGAGTTTTTCTTCTCAGATTGTTTCATTTGAAGAATTATAGTGATCAAGCTGTAGTTAAGGATCCATAAAGAGGCTGGAATTAAAGTTAATTGTTTATTTAGTTTCACTCATTTTGGATCAATTAATTTAATATCATTTAATCATTTATTTTAATTCAATCAATTAAATTTGAGATTCTTCATTGAATTAATAGGATTCAATCAAATCAAAATTAGTTATACAATTTAATTAAACATCTTAATTTATTCAACACAAATAAATATATTTAAATTAAATTAAATTAATGATTTCAATATACATATATACAATATATGATTGATGTAATGTAATCAATTTAACACAATTGAATTGAATTGAATTATATCTAACTTTATATACTCAACTAATGTACTTGTCTATATTAGTTGATTTGATTAAACCTCATGTATAATAAGTTAATTTAATAAGATTACATTTTGTCTATTTTGTTGCATCAGCATATTTTAATTAAATAAATCTAATTGAATCTAATCCAAACTACGTCCTTTACAGTTCCTGATTCTTTCATTTTACATTCACTCTGTAAAAACATCCATGTAGAGACAGTAAGTAAATATGTCCTGCAGGTGGGTTCAATGTGCCAACTCTCCTTCTGTTGTCCTTTTGATATTCAGTCATTTACATGGAAAAAGCTAAAGTCGTATTTATTATAAAAGACATCTCTTTTTTCTCTTAACAATTTTATTTATGTAATACTTAATGTAAACTGAAAGTTAAACTGTGCAGTGAAAAATATAAACAATGGCCCGAAAATACTTTTCAATCATCACCTCTGACTCATCTGGATTATTTGTGACTTGAACATCCTCTGAATACCTGAAACACTTGTACAGACACACCCCTGTTATCTGCAGGCAAGAGACGCTTCCCTCTTCTTTGTCTGAGCGGATTTAAAAATACAGCACACGACACGGTGTATTTACACGTCTGTGTGATTGGGTTTATGTATGCGTGGTATGAACGAGGGGGCAACCATGCTCCATGACCTTTGACCTGTGTTCAGCTCAAAGCCACCAGGTGACTTTAAGAGAGTCAGACACAGCAGCAGCACACTTTAGCCACTGTGTTAAAATGTTCCTGTTGGTTTAAACCTAAAAACTCTCATCACACGAAAATAGATCCTGTAATACAGATGTGGTGAATCAACAAAATGTCTTTCTGCTTTCTTAAACCTCTAAGATTCTAAGTAGCAGAATATTACAACATGTATGTCAAATAAGCGAGAATCTGTTTCAGCTTCAAACTTCGACTTAAAGAGAACTTGCCACTTGCCTGTGAGAGTACGTTGTGAGGAAACATGGTCGTCTCAGGAATACCCATATTTTCTCACTGCAACATTAACTGACACAGCAGCCTCTACACATTCCAGTGTTTAGTTTAACATGGGCCTGCAACACTGAGAACATTCATTTATTAGCACGTTTTCATTACCATGCATCAGACCATGAAAACACGTCAGCTGATTTCATCCTCCGAGCAGTAAGAATCACTTTTTGTTTTGCAAAAAAATAGAAATTATGAACGCACTTGAAAGAACAGAGGCCCAGTGTTCCTCTGATCGACTTTGCAGTGTTAGGAACTGGTCAAGCCTGATCTCTGAAAGAGCCCGAAGCCACATCCTCACACAAGAATGAATTCCCACTCTATCTCATGACTCACAACATCTTTTATGGCGGAGACCTTCTACCCAACACAACCGGGCATACAGGACACAAGTCGGTCCCTCCCAACTTTATTACACTGTAGTATCAGCTGCTGACAGGAGGCTGAGGGAGGAGACTCCAGCAGGGAGGGACCTACCTGCTCAGAGAGAGAGAGGAAGAAATGTGACAACAGAGCACCAGCGCTTCCCACTGAACAGTCTCAGGAGAGTATGCCTGCTAGCTGAGTGAGACACACACCCGTACCAGTGGCAGCCCATTGACTGGAGCGAGGGGGGATCAGAATGGGGGGATCTTTTAGTCAGAAGAGCAGCAGGAGGGCCAGCTCAAGGAGTCACACCAGCAGCAGCATGTGAGTCACATCACTCACCTGTTTGAAACAGGTTGTAGTGCAAAGTCCACCACCATTTACTTTTCTATTTGTTGACATGAACTTGTGCTGCTTTTCGCTGAGCTAGTAACAAATTACACTTTTCTGTTAAATTGTATGCAGGTGAACCGATACCTGGAACTATAATACAAAACTTGTGGCTGGTTGAATTCATTCTTCCCTGTGGTGTGACTGGCCACATTTGCGCACATTTGCACACATTTGCACTCACATGCAAATATTCACACAGCAGGGGTCTGTAGTTCACACTTCATATGGACGGACTGTACAATATGTTTGCTCACTGACGTTGAACAAATACGTGGCTGTGTGTGAGCGCTGCAGCAAAAACAGCAGTGACAAACAAATGTGTTCTGATCGTACACAATGTTCAGAAAATGCAAATTTTTTAAAGGTGCAACATGTTAAGAAGGGGTTTGGTGTTTGGGCACATGATCCAGTTGACAGGGCTGTCTGAGCAGATCCACAGTTGTCTCATCACAGTATGATGTCATTGTGAGAAATGTAGCTTCACAGTGTCAATATTTGCTTGAGGCGATCCACGTCCCCTTTGTTCTGGGAGGCACAGCAGCAGATCTGCCCTGTGTTGGTTTGACTACAGACACATGGGTCTGTGAAACACTGTCAGGAACTTTACTTCCAGTGTTGTGGACCGAAAACATCCCACATTATTCACTTATGGAGCTGAAGCAGAAACATTCTGCAAACACAGCGACTGACTTTCACAAACTCTGTTAATGCACAGCTCTGGACAACTGGTTGATAGACAGCGTTTTACAAATGGACAGAAGAATCATGGTGGGCATGAAGTTCCCATATTTTGACATAATACTTTTGATCAGTAGTGTTTAATTTAATCAATTACAACTATTTTGTTGTTTAACCCTAATTTATGGAAAAGGTTGGCTTTGAAATGCATCTAATTTTTCTTCAACAAATAACCACATGACAATGTGAAAGTTGGATGAATGTACGTGTTTTATTGCAAATTCTTATTCAATCTATTCCTACATTTGTGTAATCTCACACTGTAGCTCCAGACCAGCAGAACTGTTTCCTCTGCTGCCTTAAACATCTCTTCTTCAGAAGAGGATTCAACCTCATTATTAATAAGAAATCCCTGCCACCATGGAAATTATAAACAATGATAGTTTTAAAATGCCAAAAATTACATAAAAAAATTTAACTGAGACAATTAAAATGACTTCAATTGATCAATGTTTTCATCAAACTAATTAAAATGTGGTGCCAAACACTGATGGTCACACTCTGCTCTCAACAGAACAAAGTTAGAGGTTGGATTTCATTGGTTGCTGGGGTCTTCATCCAGCACACTAGAGAACAAACTGAGTAAAAAAGCACTCAGCTCTTAATGTCCACAGTACATATATGCATCTTCTTCCTAACTTTGGCTGTCTGTCTGTGAGTTGGTGGTCTCAGTCTCTTCTGCTCTCACCCAGGCTTTGGGGGAGTTGCTCTGTGTTTTGACGACCGATGCGTCAAGCTCGAATGTATCAGCAAATCTCTCTCTGGCTTTCTCCCAGTTCTTCTGGGACTTTGACTTGGTCGTAGAGACGCTGTCGAGAGACATGGCTGCACCGGCTCCCAGACCTGACTGAGACTTCCTGATTTTCAGTTCAATCTGTGGAGAAAGGAATGAGAAAAAAGAAGAAGAAAGAAAATCAAATATCTTTGCTATTTTGGAGTACATCTATGTTAAAGCAGATGTTACAGTTCGACATCTCCAGTCTGTAAGGCGCTCTTACTGGGTTTTTCATTCCAGTTCCTCCTTTGCCCAGTCCCTCTCCTTTCTTCCAGCCCATCTTTTCCAGCATCTTCCGTCCTTTATTGACTTCACTGATTTCCCTTTCAGAGGAAAATCATAATATACAGTTACCACTCAAATCTATTATTTAAATTCTTCAGCAACATTCAAAAACAACGGACTTACTTGTGAACAGAAGCAGGAGCATCATCTCTTTGGAAAACCCCCTCGCTGCCCACTGTCTGTCGACGAGACTCTGCTCGGTCCTGATATTTGGGGTTCTTCAGGGCTTTGGTCTCCTCATTGCTCTGTTTACAGAAAACACAGAGGTGAATGACTGCGTAAAGACAAATTGAGGGTTTAACCTGTCTGCTGCTGCCAACACTGACCTGCAGGCCATATTTGGCCTTCATCTGTTTCAGCTCCTTCTGTCTCAGTGCTTCTTTATCCTCTTTGGTGAGAGCAGGGCCTTTAGGGAAAACAGTGAGATTTAAGTGAAGTATATCACTGCTGTTTCATGATTCTAAGCCAGAAACATATTCTTCTGTGACTTGGTTTGCTCTGGAGGTTGCTCACCTGTGTTCTCCTCTCTCTTGTGCTTGCTGAGGTGGGCCATCACCTGCCCTGGCTCACATCCATCACAGGTGTCAGTGCCTGAGTGGATATGAAATGAGAGAACAGTCTCTCCCATCTTCACCTCATCACCGTGCATCAGCACTTGCGGCTCACATATTGCTTTGGGCTGTTGAAGAAATATTGATAATGATGTCACTGCTAGCTTCAAGTTTTCCTAATTTATTTGAGGAAAAAAAATGCTGACCTGTAAGATTCGGTTGCCATTGATGACTGTTCCGTTCTGGCTTCCCTGGTCCACCAGCGCGTAGCTCTGCTGCTCCTGGTCAAAGTGCACCTCTGCATGGAGCTGAAACCGAACAACAGTTAACAGTTAGAAACATCACACAACCACGTGTTACTCTAATGAACGATTATCTTCCTCAAGTAAATATAGAAGTGAAGAGCGTTACCTTGCTGACTCCCATCTCTGGAATTCGGATTGCATGATCCATATCTTTCTCTCTGCAATAGAAAACAGCACGTTGTCATCAAGGAGTCTCACGAGCCGTTAGGACACACTGAGATATCAATTACTACTTTAGTTTAAAACATTGAACACCTGGAATATAAACAATAAAAACAATAGTCTAATCTGCACTGTGAGTTTTGTGATCTGTTGCACCTCTACTACTTGTACTACTCACAAAGATGGTGCATTTTAAAAAATCTGTGTTAAAGCCATGTGGCTCAGTATTGCAGCCTTAGCACTAACAATTCATCCTCTAAAAACGATATACACACATTTTTAAGTCCTTGGTATGAAAGTATTAATTTTAACTGAGACAAAACTTATGTTGGCACTTGTCAATTAAAGAGAGAAAGTTACACAGACCTGCCGATGGTGGCTGGAGAGTCTGCAGTGATGATGAACAGAGTGCCCACCTGCAGCACTGGAGACCTGACTACTGTCACTCTTACACATGGCGGCCAAATGTTTGCATTGACTGCAAGAAAAATACACCCACAAAAAAGTTAAGACAATAAAAACAATACAAGTTATTACCAGCTTAAACCTCACAGAGACCCTATAGTGAACATGTGCACCCTGGACAGGTGCTGAATCTATCTTGTCTTTCTTCTCACCTTCCTGACACTGAGTCTCCATCTCAGATTCCTGGGAGGGGGATGCAGACGACGATGAGAACGAAGGAGTAGACTCCCACTTGTCTTTCTCAGACTCTGTGATCTCACCCTCCTCCGGTTCGCTATTCCCCTCCGAGTCATCACTTCGAATCTGGCTCTTTTTCTTTTTCTTCTTCTTCTTCTTTTCTGATTTCTTGCTTTTCTTCTTTGATCTTCCCTTGTCATCGTGCCCTGAACCGTTTTTTTGCTTCTTCCTCTTCGAAGATTTGTCGCTCTCCTCCCGGCGTGGAGCCAAGTCTGCACTGCGAGACCTTCGCTTCAGGTTCCGGGATTCTGTGTTCCTCTTGGTTGTTTTCAGCTCGACCCATTCAATATCTTCTTGTTCCAACCTCATATCATCGAACGTTAGTTCCTGCCATCAGAGAGTCAATGGTGTGATTACCACCTTCAGTGAATGTTTACTGACAGCCGGCCAGCTGGCTTTGTACTGTAGCTCCAGTGCCTTTTGGCACAGTGCATGATCTCAGTCTTCAAACACAACTCATCATAGACCTCAACCACATTACGTGAGGCTTAACAGGAAAATCCTCAGTCATCCGAATATTAGTTTGTGGGCAGATTTATACAAAAGATGACTAAAACCTTGAGTCAGGTTTACAACACAGTAGAGAAGTAATGATCACTTCAAACATGTTAACAGTTCATTGAAAACTGTGAAACATCCTACAGACAGTTTATATGATCCAAACTCACTGGGAAAACAAAACCTTTTAACTCTGTTAAGTTTTGTAAAAATATATTTTACAAACTATCTATAATAAGTAAATAGTATTAAAGGTGTAGTTTTTATAAATGATGCCTTTAATAAAACTGTATATGGGATTTTTTGTTGGTGAAATGTACAAAATTATTATTATTTCAATGATGGTAGGAGAAATAACTAAACACATATACAAATACATTTTTAAGACCTTAATGGTGGTATTAAAAATGTACCTCTGTGTGCAGCGACTTTCCAGCGAGAGGAAATCTTCATTTTAGCCAAAGAGCTAGTCACCTCTTGCACCTAGGTCAGAGGAATATTCTTTTAGTGAATTAGCCTCAAATTAATACAACAAGCAAGTGTTTGAAGACTGAGACTAACAAGGTCCAGAGGATTTGTTTGGGCAATGGTACAAAGTCAATTGGCAGCTGTCAGCTACAAAGAATAAAATGACTATGCCATGGATCAATGAAAGATTTTGTTTTTAAATACCTTATCGTCCTTGTGTGACGTTTTCTTGAGCCCTTTCTTCAACTTCCTGCTTTTCTTCTCAGCAGTGTACATGTCTGAACAAGGCTCCACATCGGTCTGTGCAGCAGGCACCTCGATCCTGGAATGAAACTGATATCGGCCGCTTTCTGCTTCGCAGTAGTAGTAAATGCCTGTGTTGGCATCGTAGTACAACTGACTAGCCTGAGGAAGAAAAATGGCTTGTCTGTCAAATTGCTGCTGAAATGGATTCTGCTATAGACACCAAAATTTTACACAGAAGCAGTTGACGAACCGAGTCATAGTAGAAGCCTGTGCTGTGATCGTAGTACATCCCTGTGGTCTCATCAAACACAAAGCCGGTCTGTGTCATTGCCTCTTCAGCAGTGGCCCTCAACATATCAGCTATAGATCCTGCATCGCCCTCCTGGAAGAGACAACATCAAATTTTTATCTCAAACTTTTAACTGACATTTTTAAAGAAATCGATTAATCAGTGTTTTTTTTGTGCCAAATTTGAAAGGATTCTCTTGAGGCCTTCTTAAGAGTTCACGATACAAAAGTGGGTTTTGAGAGGTCATAGTGACCTTGACCTTTGATCACCAAATTAAAATAGTATCATCCTTGAATCCAAGTGAATGTTGGTGCCAGATATAATGAAATTCTCTATGGGTGCTCCTGACGTCACATTTCCAAGATCCTTAGGTCACTGTGACCTTGACTTTTGATCTTTGAACAAATTCTAATCAGTACATGCTTGAGTTCAAAATAAAATTGAAGAAATTTTGCTCGTAGTGACTGTTTAAATATAACTAACTTTTTAATGAACTGACCTCTGTTGCGACTGTGACACTGCTGTTAGGTTGAGCTGACTCATCTGCAGCTTCTGTTTCGTTTGGTGTTGAAACCTCTGCAGCCTTGCTTTGGTCAGCTCCGTCCACTGCTGATACTTCTGCTGCTGAAGCTTCTGCTGCTGAAGCTTCTGCTGCTACTACTACTGCTGCTGCTGCGTTCAGGCCTTCCTGAGGATCTGCTGACTCAGTGTTCTGAGAGTAGCTTCCATAGTAGTAGTTGTAATAATCTGGAAGAGAATATCCAAAGATTTGCAACAGTTTTCTTATTTTCTGATGTTGTCATCCTATCCATCAAATGTACATATGTGAAATTTACACACCTGTTTCTGTCCACACATTTTCTTCTGTCTGAGTTTCACTGTTGACTCGGTCTTTATCCTTCTTCTTCCGCTCGTGAATCTCTGCACTCAGCTGATCCACCTGAAACAAAATAATTCAGATCAATAAATCAATGAATTCAGAATTCATATGGTTCTAACATGATGATCTGTTTGTTGTGAATCACAAAACCAAAGGCCAGAGTGCCAACAGTTAATAGACTTTAATGAAATAAAACATTCACCAGAAGAGAACAAATAAAGTAGTTGTTAGGTAATTAAGCCGCCATCTACTTGTGGTCACAACAATTTTCAGAATATGACTCTTTGATGGTGCATGAGTGGGACTGACCTGTTTCCTCAGGTCTTCGTTGTAGCTCTCTGTGCTCTTCTGCAGCCTCTCAGACTGATTCAGCTGCTTCTGTAACTTTGCCAGCTCGACTCTGCACTCTCTGAGCTCCTGCTTCAGCGAGTCTGCTTTCAGACGCAGCTCAGCCACTTCACACTCCGCTTCCTTCTCTCCATCTTCGTTCTCCATTAGCTCAACTGAAGATGTTGACATTAAAATGTGTAAGTTATTCACGAATGCAGCATTGAATTGGCAAAACAAGTTTATTTGTAAATTACTTTTCAATGACGAGAGCTTTACATGAAATAGAAAAGACATCATGACAAACTGTAAGGCGCTGTTCAGACCTGGTAACATCCGTCCTGACAGATCTGATCACAAGTGGAAAGCCTGGGGCTCAATGAATCAATGCCATATGTAGATCTACTTTGAAGAAAGATTTGACCCGTTTGAGAAAGACAGAAATACATATATGGTGGTCACTGTTGCTAATATGGCTACTGAGCGGTGTAACAATACTTCTGATTAATAGTGAAACTGTAACAGGTCAGAGAACGTGAGCAGAGAAGGCCTTCATTTGTAGCCCAGGAAAAGTTTAGCGTTCACACAGCAAAAATACTGTGGCCACGTGTGTCCCAGACTAAATGTGGTCTGAAGGATCAGGTCTCTGAACGCATTCTGGATGAATTTGGGTGCGTTCGGACCTGAACTTCACTCTTTGTGATCGGATCACTCAGGACTGATGTTGATAGCAGGTCTGAAGAGGGTCTAAAAGCAACATAAGACAATACAAACGAAGTATTTGGATGGTTAGAGAACAAAACACGAACAGATGAAATAAGAAATAGGAGAGTGAACGTAACGGTGAAGTGTGAGAAATGATTATTGGATTTAACAGAGGGCTGTGACTAACTAACATGAAAGCACAGTGGACCTGCAGTGCTCTAAAGGAAGCTTGTTCCGTGTGTGTGGAGCATAACAGCTAAACCCTGCCTCTGAGGAGGGAAAGTAAACCTGTCCCTGGAGACCGGAGGGGTCTGAGTGTAGCGGTAGATCAGACATGGATCATATGAGTAAAGAGACATGTGAGGTTTTGATGAAGGTCCTGCAGCTGCACTTCATCCACACTGAACCCCTCTCACCGTTTGTCTCGTCTCCGGCTCCTCGGCTGTGGGTTTGGCGTCAGCGCGTCGCCTGAACCGACCTGAAAGTTGAAAATAAACATCTTGAAACCACTCCGCCTTTCCGACACACTCCGGTACATGTTGAGAAGATTATGAGACAGAGTTATAACCGTGGAAACGTTAACAGTCCACCCTGCTGCCCACCGCCATTAACTGAGTGCTAAGCGCGTCACAGCGGAAGTGCTTCTTCTTCACGTTTGGCGGATCTGTTCCTTACTGTCAATTTGTCACAGCAAGAACAGAGGTATCGCCATCTAGCGGCGATAATATATATATATATATAAAATACAAATACAAATATTTTGCCATTTCTTCCTTCTACTATCAACTTTAAATTAAATGTTAGATATATAATTAAACCACTGTTTCAATGGAGCCCAGCAAGTAATATAACAGACAAATCCTGCTCTTTCTGCTCTTGTTTTTGACTCTTTTTGACTCTTTTATTATTGGTATAACATTTGTGTCTTTTAAAAATTGATGAATAAAGTGATGAAGTAAGGGAGGAACTTATGGACTCATTGAGCTGAGCAGGCACACAGCACTTTATATTTAGAATTAAATATTTACTTTTTAAGTGCCACAGGTCTTCTTCTATTTTATTATAATTTGTCTCTCCTGTTACTATACATTATTTTGTAGATTTCAAAATTTTTACAACAGGCAGTGTATTGTGTCTTCTTATGTTCTCCTCTGTATTCTTTTGTGTGCCCTGCACCAGCAAAATCTACATATCCATATGTAATAATAATGTAACAATAACATGTTGTGCATTCTCCAGTTGTTATAGTGCTTTTTGACCACTAGATGTCAATGCAACACTGATTCTGCCATCTGATGACTGATGAGGCTGGTGAATGGGCCCACAGTCATTTCTGACAGGATGTGGTCACAACGCTTAACGGTCTCTGCCAGCTGCCTGTAGGTTTTGTTGGTTGGTGAATGTTCTTCTCATGGTGTTCAGTTTGTGCTCATATTTAACATGGTAGAGTCCCTCGTTGTCACAATAAGGCAGAAGTGAGCACTGCTCTATGCTACACTATTAACCAGTTGTTGTTGGACTCTGCCTGTCTTTGCCGTCCCTCCGTTGTTCCTCAAACACACACAACTGTTGGACTCGCTTCCTTCCTCCTCATTAGTTTCCACCCCTGAAAAATAAAAGAAAACAAAAAGAACACGGACTGTCTGATGCCTCTAGATAGTTTGCTGACACTTGCCAAAACCAGGCCATCTCTCCATGTGTCTGGACTTATTTCAGGCTCCAGAGCAAAGGCTGTTATGTAATACCATGGCTGCAGCATTGTTGTCTTAAACACAAACACACTTCTGTTTTTAGCAAAAGCCTATTTAAAGCATTATAAAGTAGACTCTGTGTAAATATATTATGTGTGTATAAGCACATTTTATCTTGGCATTCTTTCACACACCTGAGCTGTGAAGCCACAGAGCAGCCCTGTCTGAAAGATATTGTTACATGATGCCGAGACGACTAAACATACTCGTGTCATTAGTCAAAGTTGTACTGTAACAACCTGAATTTGAGAACAACTCCAGAAAAGGTTGGGGAAGGCCAGGTTGTTTTTCTTTCTAGTTTTAATGACTTTCTCAAAAACAGCCTTTCAGGTTCCTCCCACCGTGTTTGAAACCTGAGCTCTTCTGAGCTGTGTTTGGATTTTGGTGGAGCGTCAGACTTCTTGGCAGGAGCCATGGTGGCTGTGGTGGTGGTGGTGATAGAGCCGCCTTTGAGAATAGGTTGGTCTCTTTATCTTGAGTCACACGCAGCTGCCTCACGCTGCCCACTGATGTTTAATGATGCCGTTTATTTTTAGACGTGAAAAGCTCCAGTCCTAAAGGTTTCCTCTCCTAGTACGACTGAAAAGCTGTGTGCTTTAGTTCAGTGTTTAGAACAACATGTTATGATATCATGTCAGGGATGGTAATAGGAATGCTTCCTTATGTAACCTTCTTATCCTTGGCTACCATGAGTTTTCACTGACCGCTCCAGTACAGAGACACTTGGAATAAACAGTGAGTCCATGGAAACAAAGTCTTAAATGTTCTTTCCGCTTTCAGACATCAACATATTGATGAAAAAAACCTCCGCAGATGTGAAAACCATATAAGGTTTCTCATGTGGTGTAACTTATTAATCACATACTGTATGATCCAAATATTGATGATGGATTATTGACCAGTTTAAACACAGAAAATCCTTTGTTCTGATAAGCCTGAGCCTTTAAACATTTTGACTGTGTCTCAGTAACTTCAAAAAGAGAAAATCCTGGTGCTCTTGTGAGAACATTGTTTACAGATAATAAAGAGAAACTAACTTCTCAGAATAAAGGCGCAGACGGATCCTTGTGCACCGAGGAAAATCTTTTAAACTACCCCTTTACTAGTACCTGCACATGATTAGTTCACATGTTCCACAGTGAATGGGCAGTGGGCACACTCCCCCCTATTGTGCTCTGATGTGGAAACTCTGAGGCCGACTGAGGCACGTGTGTCTCTGCTGCTCGGTGAGAATTTGAGAGGAGTTTAGCTGCTGCATGGTCGAGCCAAACCTTTGACTTTCTGGCAATGGAGGTCGATATTAAAAAGAAATGCACAGAAGATGCTTTGTCATATTATATGACAAGAATCACTGCACAAAAACATCAGATCATGTACTATACAGGCGTACTAGAAAAACAACACTGATTTTAAAGTAACTAAAATGCTATTACAAACACTGCTGCAAGCATGGCTATTGATATTTTGATCTCCTTAATACTATGTGTGTATCTTAAATCCCTCTTTCTCTTTTCCAAGGGTTTGTCTGTTTCATCATCGGTCCATCTGCAAATGAAAGGATAAAGTCATATTTTCTACCATAATGAAATATTCCCTTGTCAATTTTTACAATGCAAGAGTTTATAGTGACTGTAATTATTCCTTACACTACAGACCATGAAGACAATGTACAGTATATCCCTGTCGGTGAATAGGCTGATACTGATATTGTTATATACAAGTTAAAATACAACAAACAATATATTGTCCAATAATAATATCTTTTATAACATAGAGATATAATATACAAAAGAAACTATGAAACTAATGTTTTTCATATAAGATACGTGGTGAGATTTCTAGTTTTCTGTTTCTACATATTCTTTGTTACTTGTCAGTCAACATAGTGATATATCTTCGGCTGATACATCAGATTTATTGTTTTGTCGGTCTAACTTCACAGTCTTTCACAGTCATTCATTTATTTAGCTGAAGCTAACGTGAGGCTCAGTAAATTTGAATTCGCCAAAACAGTAGGATTCCTCCAAAGTAAGAGTCAATTTGGAGCCAAATCCCCCCCTTTCTGTTTCCATGCATAGTTTGTCCTTGTACAGGCTAGGCACGGTGACAAAACGTTCACTTCTGATAGTAAGACTGTAACTTTGAAATATGCCCAATAAGAAGGAATTTCCTAAACTGCAAAAACATGATTTGGTGAAAAAGAAGAGGAACTGAACTAGAAAATATAAATGTGTGGAAAAACAGAAATAAAGCACAAGCTGCAGCTGCTAAAGCCTCATTTTGCTTTATCTTTGGAGGAGTTACGGTGAGAGAGCGTTTCTGGGGGATTACTTTACAGCCATTATGAACAGCAGGAAAAACTGTAGAGAGCCATATTTCTGTCAGTGTACATATGGCTGTAAGTATTGCTTTAGGATGGACTTGGGGGGGGAAAGTGAACCTATTTTTATAAGCACAGAAGCTGCATTCACTTTCCTCTCATGTGTGTTTCATTATGGCTTTGAAAACTCATATATCAAAGAGGTGAGTGGCGGATTCGATAAGTGCTGCTAATTGGCTTTTACTTAAATACAAACCACATTTGAAGAAGACGTTGTGATTATGATTAATTAAAGAGTCTTTTTCCATGAAGTGTTTAGCCTTCGTATGTCATGAGTCTTTATGTAAACATGATGAATCCTCTGCTGACACATATTTAAGGGCTTTTTTTTCTTGTATAGCAGCAATAGTTATATAGAACACTGCTTCTCGCGCTGTTGAGGTGTTTCAGACACATCATGAGAGATGTCATTCTGTCTTACTGCACAATTGTCTTCACGATGTACCTGTGTCAGATACAATAATGGGGTTTTACCTGCTGCTAATGACTGCATTGAAGTCCATTGTTGCCTGTGCATTTAGTGCTATACCTCAGACAAATTTCAGGTAGATCACCTGAGGCTGTCCAACAGAACAGGTTCTCGTGGTCATGCATGCCTGCCTGCCACTGGATGGGAGAGACAGATAACCGCTTAAAAGCCTGGGGGGGCAACGAGGGCTTTTGAAAATCCAGCCCCACATTCCTAACCTCTCTTTGGGCTGTAAACTGTGGAGACCCAACCATACAACTCCTCCTCCTCCTCCTCCTCCTCTTCCTCCTCCTCCTGTGTTTGTTTTCTGACTCCCTCCCTCTGCCTCAGAGTAGAAGAGCAGCCTGACAGGGAGATACCAATCTCCAACCACAGGGGAACTCATTCAGCTCAGTGCAGAGAAGCTGCATTCAAGATCCCTGCCTTCCCCCCTCTGCATTGTCTGTCAGTGGAGCAGCCTGATGTGGAAGGGAGAGGTTGGAGGGGGTTTAGAAGAGAAGAGAGTGAGAGCAGCATTTTGTAAACCAGCTGATCAGACCTGTGGTATTCTGCCACAGAGGCAGAGAGGAGGAGGAGAGGGACTGTGACTGGGGGAAATAAGAGAAGAGAACGCCGATGAAGTCTTTTTGAGAAAATACAAAAAGAAGAGTGGAAAAATAATTATCTCCTTCCTTTCATGGGAAACTCATTAGAAGAAGGGAGCTCTGTGGGAAGATGTGAGAGCAACTGGCAGCAGGGTGGAAATCTGAGGAGGAAACACACAGAAAAGGACAACCAGTACCGTTCTGGATTTAAAGAAAACCCATCAGTGAGTCGACAGAGGGTTGAGGATCCCACCGAGAGGACAGAGGAGTGATGTCTTGGCTGTCACCTGTGTCATGGGCCAAATGGACGTGGACGGCGGTGCGAGGGGGAGAAGAGGAGGATGAAGAGGGGAGGGAGGCCAGCGAGGAGAGCGGGCAACGTGGAGAGAGAGAGGAGGAAAGAGAGGAGGAGGAAAGAGAGGAGGATGAAAGATCTCAAGGCTTCAGGCAAGTGTTGTGCGGGGGCCCAGGGAACCACTGACACTGTGGGTTCCCCCAACAGGAGGGGACATTTGTACGTTTGTGAGATTGACAGAGAAAGACGTGTGTGTTGTCTGGTGTTGACACACACGTTGTGGTATGGTTGGTCTTTAGACTGTGACAGTGGTTGAAATTAATGTTTTTCTCAGCCGGTACATTTCTGTGGATTTGACAGAAACAACACACACCCCAGTCAGGTACCAGTCAGGTACAATTCAATTCAATGATGTAATCACTGGAAACACAAAGATGACACATGCTCCAGACACTGTGTCATGTGGCTCTGTTCCTGATCACATTATCATCCTGGTCATTGTTGCTCTACTTCTTTTGTGCTCACTCTTTAAACACATTTTATTGATTGACTGCTGTGTGAAGTCAATTGTCAGAATCCATGTTTACTCTGTTGTTAATCAGTTGTTATATAACCAGAGTAACGTCAACATGTGTGATGTTGCTTCCTGAAGTTAAAGCCATTGCACTAATGCTGAAATCATAAATCGGCATGGAAAAGACTGAGTATATATATATATATATATATATATATATATGTATATTACAAACTGTTTTCCCAGGCAATGCTCACATCTTTATTTAAAATTAATCGATCACTTATTTCTAGAATGTTATAAATCATGCTGCATGGTGCTTACAGTGGAACAGGAAATAGTAGGCCGTCCTACTTCCTCTTTCTCTTTTACTCTTTCTCTACAACTATATATTACTGTCTCCCCGTCGCTGACATGAAGTGAATGATACATGACACTAAACACATTAAATTGTGTGTATTACTACATTCAATATATTTCTGGTTCACATGCAAAACATGTTGATAGCTGTGAGGCGTTAGGTTAGAAAGATAATTAGAAAGATAATTCTGTAGACCTGAACGATTGTATTTCATGACTTTTCTCTGATTGGTGATTGAATACTGGATAGTTTTACCTCCTCATGTCTCTATTCTAATGAAACTATGTGACAAGGGAACATCTGGATTGCAGCCTGTGATGAGGGTTCACAAATAAACACACATTTACATTTCAGGGTCACAAGCCATGATGCCATGAATCCCATAGTATGGAATCAAAAATGTGTCTGTATATGAATTAATGAGAGCTACATTTGTCCATATACATGCACAGTCAAATGCAATTTGTGCATTTCTGTCTATGCAGGTCTGTTACAGTTCAGTTAATTCACCCTTTTGCTTTTGGGGATCAGCAGATTTAGTGCGCCCTGTGTTCTCAGTATTGTAATGTGATTCCTCAGTTATGTAAGGATTTTTCTGTCCTCCTCTCTCATCTCATGAACGTTAGGAAAGTTCACGCGCTAACTCTCTGACTCTCTCTCTGACTGCCACAGCTCTGACTCAGAGGGGAATTTTGGCACCCCTGAAGCTGCAACCCCTGTCCACGTGCCTGCGACCAACCTGGGAGAGCTGGAGAACAACAACACCGATGCAGAGAAAACAGGTGAGGCCACTGCTTAGTAAATCAACTGTAAAGGCAGACAGACTGCCGACGTAAGATGTCCAAGACGTAAACACGCTACAGTAGCACCTCAGGTGGCTGCAGGTTCTCATTCACATGGCAAATATTGAACAGAATAGACAGACAGCGTTACTCCTTGTCACTCTTCTGATGTTGCACAAAAGGCTCAGACTTCACATGTGTGAATGTATTGGTCTGTATCATTAGACAATGAGAACATGTTCCTAAAAATATACATTTAAATGTTAAAATCTCTGCATATATGACCTCCACTACCGTTGGTGAACTGTGTACACGGTGTTTCAGGTTTACCATGCCACAGTAATTGGATACATATGCAGTGTGCTGTCTCAGGAATGTACCTACAGAATACATTTCAGCTTCAATAAGAATTGACCTGCCTTTTTTTTAACTACAAGCTCAGTTACTCATAACCAGTGAAAGAAGCACTCACACCTCCTATCAGAATCAGAATCAGAATCAGAATTCTTTTTATTGCCAAGTATATTTACATATACAGGAAATTGCCTTGGTGTGGTTGGTGCCTTTGGACATAACAACAAATCGGACATAAAACAACAATATATACAGAAAAAACAATAGGCACGTGCGGTGCTAAGGTGCAGTGATTGGTTCCGGATAGTGCCAACAATATATAAGTTATAAGTTATGTGCGGGGGCAGAGTCAGTGTGATGCAGGGGGCTTGTTTGTGAGCCCCACTGCCATGGGGAAAAAACTGTTCAGGTGGCGCGAGGTTTTGGTGGCGCTATGTATTAAATTCCATCAAATGCACAATGCAATGATTGATAACATATACCTGAGGTTACCTAATAGTTAAGCTGTCCTGCCTGTTGGTATGTAAACTGGTATGCGCACTGAGTAGGAATTTTGGGTGGGTTTTGGGTGTGTTGATGGCGGAAGCACTGTCACTGTCAGTTAAATACTAACAGCAGGAGTCTGCAGCAGAGTGTGGGAATGGCCTTTGCTCTGGAATTCAACAGGTTCAACAAAAGCTTTGGTTGGCCCTGCTTTGTGCTGGTCACTGATAGAGGTCACAGTGAGGGGAGTGACTGAACAAAGACCGTTATCAGGCTGGAACCATCAAGTAGCCTTTGGAGAACAAGCTTTATAGTGAAGCTGCTGCAGTTCTGATAGGGTTAAAATCTTCCGGTAAAACAGCTCCAGCGACATTTTACAAATGTGTACGTTGCGCAGGTCAGCCAGGATACAGAGAGAGGAAGGCGTTCATGTTTGTTGCAAACACAAACATCCCTAACCCTGCAGCTGTTGGAGGAGGAGGAGGAGGTTCGAATCCTGTCAGCCAGGAGCTGAAGTGACTCTATAAACTTCTTTGGATATAAACATGGTGATCTCTGTGTCTGTGCCCATCCAAAGTCTCCATCACTGCATCAGAATCAGTCTACACATGATGGCACTTTATAAATATTTAATAGACGGTAGAATACCATGTGACAAAAAGTCCCCAAACATAAAACCTGATAATGTGAACAGCGGGATGCTTGACATTTCTCATTTCAAAGAAAACAAATCTACTACGATGAACAGATATATGTTGCACTTTTTGTGCAGAAAAAATCTTTACAAAATGGTAGACAGATGCAAAACAATGCTTTAATAGGCAAATTAGACCTTGGGATCAGTGTATTTTGCAGCTGAGTTAGTTTAATCTTTGCTGTGACGTGTTTTGCCTCTATGCAACACAGAGAGAACAAAACAACCTCTTTAACAAACATTGTATAGACTATGTGGATACAGATGAGGACGTGTTTGAATGGGCATGTCAGATGGAAGGTGCACTTTGAAAATGACACTCAGGGAGACATGCTACTGTGTGTAGAAGTAGGTAGAAACACAGCAGGCAGAGCTAGTCTCTTAGCAACATAATATTACATGAATATGGCGGGTATGACGGGCACACTGAAATATGTTGATGTGTCAAAAGGAGCCCTGGAGGTAATTATTACACTATCACAGCCGCTGTCCCTGCTGTCCTCAGTATACAACACAGGGTGAAAAATAGAGCTATTTATGTAGTATTTTCCAATGTTCTTCTTGGTATGTGACGGCCTTCATAGTAAGACGTCGCCATGGCAACAGCAGCTAGTGGAACAGTTGGCTGGCTAGTAACCTGCTTTCAGAGAGCCAATCCGATATCACTTTCATCAGAGTTTATGTTCTGATTGGAGAGGTTGCTGTTTGAAGCTGAAGTGTTTTAATGTTTTTATTTTCAGGGTTAATTCTGGTGTTTTTCTTTCTCTCATTTCTTCTTCAGACTTGGATCAGGACGAGCACCTGATAGTGACAGCTCCTGTCGACGATCACAACAGTTTTCTTAGACACAACATGGGTCAGGATGAGCCTGTGGTCCCCATGGGGGACCCACTGGAAATAAACATGCAGACACTAGAAGCAGAAAAAACAGATGCTCTGGGCTCCATGCTTGTTCCTGATTCCTCCTCAGTGAAGGAAACTCCTCAGCAGGCCGAATGCACAGTGCCTACCTCTGAGGCATCCCGGGACACAGAACCCATCCTACATGCAGACCCTGTCCTTGATCTGGCTCCAGCTCAAACTCCTGCCCTAATCACAGCCCCAGCTCCTGCCCCAATCTCAGACCCAGCCCTAATCTCAGCCCCAGCCCTAATCTCAGCCCCAGCCCCAGCGCCTGCCCCAATCTCAGCCCCAATCTCAGCCCCTGCCCTGATCTCAGCCCCTGCCCTGATCTCAGCCACTGCCCCGATCTCAGCCCCAGCCCCAATCTCAGCCACAGCCCCAATCTCAGTCCCAGCCCTAATCTCAGTCCCAGCCCCAATCTCAGCACCAGGCCCAGCTCCTGCCCCAATCTCAGCCACAGCCCCAATCTCAGCCCCAGCCCTAATCTCAGTCCCAGCCCCAATCTCAGCCCCAGGCCCAGCCCCAGCCCCAATCTCAGCCACAGCCCTAATCTCAGTCCCAGCCCCAATCTCAGCCTCAGCTCCAGCTCCTGCCCCAATCTCAGCCACTGCCCCGATCTCAGCCACTGCCCCGATCTCAGCCCCAGCCCCAATCTCAGCCACAGCCCCAATCTCAGTCCCAGCCCTAATCTCAGTCCCAGCCCCAATCTCAGCCCTAATCTCAGATCCAGCTCCAGCCCCAATCGTAGCCCCAGCTCCTGCCCCAATCACAGCCCCAATCACAGCCCCAGCTCCTGCCCCAATCTCAGCCCCAGCCCCAGCTCCTGCCCTAATCTCAGCCCAAGCCACAGCTCCTGCCCCAATCTCAGCCCAAGCCACAGCTCCTGCCCCAATTTTAGCCCCAGCACCTGCCCCAATCTCAGCCCCAGCTCGAGTCCTTGCTTTTGCCCCAGCACCAGACCCAGACTCAGTGCAGAGCAGTGAACCTGCACCCAGCCAAACTCTGAAGCCCCCTGAGGAAAAACCTTTTACTGTTTCAGAACCAGAGTGCAATGGCCTCCCCAAACAGACGGAGCCCATTCGAAAGACTAAAACCAGCAAATCTAAGCCTCCGGCTCTGAAAATGACGGCTTCGCTGGACGAGCTTGGACAATCAAATGAGGAACTAGAACTTCCTGGTCCCAATGCCACATACAACTTTGACCCTGACCAGCTGGATGTGAGCTTTAACCCCTTTACCAGCGGTGGACCAAAAATCCAAAACTCTCCTCCCCCATGCAGTTCAGACTCTCTACCGAGACTTGAGCCACCTGGTAGCTCATTTCCTGTTTGCGAGGCCAGCTCAGCAGCAGAAGCACAGACGATGGAGCCCTCATCTGAGACAAAACCTGTGATTCTGGAGTTCGGTCTGGATGAGGGGCCAGTCAGTAAACCACCTCCGAGGAAATTAGGTGGAAAAAAGACAATCAGTAAACTCACAGCTAAGAAGCAGAGGCCAAAAAGACAAGAGGCTTCCAGCAAACCTGCACCAGAACCCATAGAGTCAGAACCAGTCCCTCAACCAGAACCAGAACTAGAACCAATTTCCCAGGCAATATCAGAACCAGTTTCAGATCCTTTCCCAGAAACTTCTTTGCCAGTTTCAGACTCCTCCGCTCCATTGAACCTTGACGACGTTCCTATTCCTAAAACAGGAACATATAACTTTGATCCCAACCAGTGGGATGACCCGAACTTCAATCCGTTTGGCACTAACAGCAACACGAGCAGTTCTCCTGTGCTCCCTAAGGGGTCTTACAGCTTCGACCCAGACACATTTGATGACTCTGTGGACCCTTTTAATTCCTCCAAAAGCCTGAGCACAGAGGAATCGTCCAGTAGCACCGCTCAGCCCGAGAAGAAAGTGAAAGACGAAGTAAAACAGAAAGCTGGGCCCTTGCCTGGTGAGAAGAAAGTGAGGCAGATTCCCAAGAAAAGCAAAGAGAGGTTAGTCTACAGAGATATGCGATTGAATTTCCATCCATATGCTTGCATTCCTTCTTTCTTGCCCCAGAAGATAAAAGATATATATCACATATTATTATCTATATTTAGTCAGTGAGGGTGTCTGGATGCATACCAAACAATGCTTTGAACACATGACAAACACTTAACACTGCATACTGACCATTGATGCAATTCCCAGTTGATGCAGTTATAAATAGACTGTTGAAAGTGCGCATGCACTGTTCAAACTAGCTTTTCCAGGTTTGTCGGCATCTTGTGTTTCTGCTCAAACCTTAAACTATCTGCTGAGTATCTAACATGTTGAGCTGAACACGTTTGTTTCTTCCCCCTGTTCTTTGTTCCCTTATGAAAACCCTCCCCATCCCTCGCTCTATCCCCCTTCATCCTTCATCCTTCCTCCTCTTGTCTGTTGCGCAACCCCCTCAACCTCTGCTTTCGCCCACCTCTCTCGGCCTCAGGAAATCTGAACAAGTCAAGTTTCTCTGTTTTCTGTTGTAAGTACTCTCACTATCGACGCTGCCTCTCACGCATGCCCCTTCCCATTTTACTCCCATCGTGACATGTGTCGTGTCAGAACTGAGCTTTGAGGGAGCACGTGTCTCCCTCAGTGTCCCCCCCCAACTTGTGAGGCCAATCACTCACTATTTAATTTGTCCTGTCTCGTGATCCCTTTTGGAAGCTGGGCAGCACCTGTGTGGTTATAAATGTATGCTGCTCACCTCACATGATATAGGGCCATGCAACAAGGCTCAGAGGTGTTAGCAGCTTTATGGTTATAGAAACATTGAATTTAATGCTTTTTAGTTATATTTAGATATTAACTGTTGTGTTGGTTCCATGTGCTTGTTTTGTAGGAATTCCTGTAAAGTACAGAAATATGATGAAAGCCAGTCCCTGGTGCTTGATGTGTGTAATCAGGTAATGTGTGTGTTTTGGCTTTATGTGTGTTCGTGTGTGTATATACGTGTCTGTGTGTGTGTGTGTGTGTGTGTGTGTGTGTGTGTGTGTGTGTGTGTGCGTGCATGTGTGTGTATACGTGTATGTGTGTATACGTGTCTGTGTGTGTGAATGTTGTGTTAGCTGAAATGTTTTGCTCTACTGCAGTGACACCGCAATGTCCATTATTCGGCAGCTGTCCAACCTCTCAACACACACAATTACACACACAAATAAACACACACACACACACACTCACCCACACACAGTCACGGTTGGTTATGATGAGTGTCTGAATTAATCTGCTCTACCCTCATTAGTTCATAAAATGTTAACATTTTATTTTTTAATGATTTTATTCAACTTGCAAACTATCTTGATTTCTGCCACCAGTTACTTTATACGTCATCTCCATGTTTTCTTTCACCCAGAATGTTGTGTATTCTCTTACAGGTGAGTATGTAAGTAGGCTAATGTGTGATATAAATCATATCATACTGTGGGTTCTCTTGTCTGCAGGGGGAAGACGAGGTGGTGGTTCAGACCCCAGAGATCACTCAGCGGGTTCATCATGCCACCGATGAGGAGAAGTTGGCCTCCACTGGCATCATGGGCCAGACAATGGAGAGCCAGGAGGAGAAGGGAGAACCTGAATTCAATAAAGCACCAGTTGATGTTATGGATGGTAGGATACAGATTCAGATTTTCTCTGTTGTGAAATATTCAAGAGCATTGTTTTAGGGGTCAGCTATAGCTTGGGCTAATGGAGCGCCCAGGCTAGAGATGACATTTATTAAAATTTTAAGCGAGCCTCAGTGGAACAGCTGTCAGACCAATGTGTTCACAAAGAAATGTATGTTTATGTTAAAATGACAGGTCTGGTCTCTGTTATTCCACCTGAACATATAAGTTCCCTTATGATGTGGTAATAGTGCCACTTTATATCAGAGTATTGATGATGGGAGAAGTAGGCATCCGCAGAAAGGTGTCAGTTGAACCAAAAAACACCAAGAAGGAGAGTGAGGGTGAATTTAGAGACTGCAATGCTACAAAAATGTGTCAAATTATGATGAAGAAAAACGGAGCCTGCAAACGCAGCAAAAAACCCCTCTCCTGGATATGAGGAAGTTATAAATGTAACACCGGGGAACCACTGCTTCCCACAGTTGTGCATTAAAACTGTGTCTGTGTCAGTGGTGCAAATATTACACTTTTCAAAATCTTTTTATCACAAAATCAAGACGATGTAATAAAATATCCTAATGCTGAAGATACTTTCTTCACATAGACTACAGATGAGCCACTGTATGGATTTGCTTCTTTCTTTTTGTAATTTGGACATGAGTAGCTAGTACAATTAACACATGTCCCTGAATTATGTGTTTTTTCTCCTCAAAGGCCCTGAGACAACGATTTCAGATCAGCAGGAGGAGAAGGACCCCTGCAGCCTGAAGGAAGATATAGTAAGTACTGTAGGAACCACAGGCAGGTGTTAATATTAATAATTCAACACAAACAGCTTGTTTAGCACCTAATAGTAGTAAATAATACGATTGTTTAGTTATAATTGGAGTCTTAGTTTTTATTTTGATACTGAATCAACAGTTGACTTGTGCTGCAGTCACAAGGTAATTTAGCTACAAGAACCAAATGGTTTTTACTAACACAATATTTATCCAAGATAACCTCTTGCAATGGTGAGACAACACAGATGTTGATTTGTTAAGTCTACATGAATGCGAGCTGTTTTTTTAGGTGCTAAGGTCTGAAATTATTTATTTATTATTTATTAATAATTGATTAGAAAGAAGGCACAGGTTGTCTGTCTGCAAGCATTTTATACGATCAAGTTTTTATGTTATTAATCTACGTGTTTGTCTGTTAATTACCTTCACTGTTGAGACTGTGTTGCCAGATCGCCCTTGTAAAAGAGATTATTAACCATATTGGGAATAACCTGTTTAGATAAAGTCTGATAATGATAATAATAAAAACAAACATACATATAAAGATCGTGGGTCAGATCTCGTCAAACTGAGCACATTGTGTTTTCTGCCTGTTCTACAGAGTGAGATATGCATGAACCAAACTATAAAGATTAGCAGCAACGATGCCACAGGCCCAGGAGCCTTGAGCCAGGACAACTTACCACTGAGTGAGATGGACAAGGCTGCAGTTCTCACCCTGATCAGAGAAGAGGTACTGACCCGAAGTAAATCTGATGATGATCACTAATACACATCTAAACGTATCTATTCAGTTTATTTCTTTTTTCTCTTTGTCCTCTAACCAGATCATCACTAAAGAGATTGAGGTGAACGAGTGGAAGAGAAAGTGCGAGGAGAGCAGGGCTGAGGTTTTTGAGATGAGGTACGAAGTTTCACTGGTAGCTACTCTGGCACCTCAATTCCTGTTTACAAAACATTACAGCACAAATGTGAAAATGGTCCTGGTCAGCAAAGCTGACAGAGGACTGCTCTCTTCTTGACAGGAAAATAGTTGCAGAATATGAGAAGACAGTTGCACAGATGATTGGTAAGTTCCTGCCCCCTGGTGGTGATACTTTTCTATATGTTTTTCCCATACTCACAATACAACCAAATACTGACAACACAACCAAATACTCATAATACAACCAAATACGCACAACACAACCAAATACTGACAACACAACCAAATACTCACAACACAACCAAATACTGACAACACAACCAAATACTCACAACACAATCATATACTCATAATACAACCAAATACTCATAATACAACCAAATACTCGCAACACAACCGAATACTCACAATACAACCATTTGATGTGCCCACACATTTTTGGGCTGCATTCAACAGCACTGTTTCAGTTCAGTCTTGAAGTTGTTTGCATAAAACCTTTCCTCTGACACGTCTGTGTCTGTAGAGGACGAGCAGCAGCAGAAGACGCTGTCCTGCAGTAAGTCAGTGAGGCAGCTGACCTTAGAGAGAGATCAGGCTCTTGCTGACCTCAACTCAGTGGAGCGCTCCTTCGCTGACCTCTTCAGGAGGTATGAGTCCTTGAAGGGAGTCCTGGAGGGCTTCAAGAAGGTCAGTACAGCTTTATATTTCATTAAGCAGTTCATTCCACCTTCATGTAATAATCAGCTCACTATATACTCTCTACATGCATCTCTACAGAATGAGGAGGTGCTGAAGAAGTGTGCACAGGACTACCTGATGAGGATCAAGCAGGAGGAGCAACGATACCAAACCCTCAAGGTTCATGCTGAGGAGAAACTGGACAAGTAAGTGTCATAAGACGGGTTTGAATAAATCCACTAGGGTTCAAGGCTGATTCTGACAATCATCTCCTCCTTCTCCCCTCTCCTCCGCTCCCCCACTTTCGCAGGGCGAATGAAGAGATAGCCCAGGTGCGAGGCAAGGCCAGCTCTGAGGGCGTGGCTCTGAACGCCAGCCTGAGGATGGAGCAGATGAAGGTGGATTCACTTGAAAGAGCTGTGCTTCAAAAGGTAGCTTGACTGAAAACATGGTTAAAAAGGGATGAACAGTGTTGAAGAATTTATGGAATTTTATCGACAGCATTTTATGTCTGTCATATTCTTGCATCATCCGTCAATTGTGAAGCACTCTGAACTTCACAAACTTGCGTGATAGGTGCTATAAGAATAGAGATTGATTGATTGATTGATTGATTGATAAAATGTTGTGTGTTGGCTGATGCTTATGTTTTCGAATGTTAAGTTTGGTAAAATGTGTCAAGTACAGCTGCATGTAATAGAATCGACCACAACTCCCACAGAACCAGTTGTTTCCTGTCTGTTTGTTAAATTTGATATTGTCTTTAAGTCTGCTTACAGATAAATATGTGCTCCCATCAGCTTTTTACCTTTTGCATCATGGGGAACTACACATATTTTTCTTCCTCTTTCAATGTAAACAAACATTTTCCTGTTTTTTATAACTGGATATTATTTAACATTTTCAATCAAAAGGTTTTTTACTCACAATGTAAAAACATAGGTTAATTGTGCTGCTTCATTATAGTCATATAGTCATGTTTTTTATTGTCTTTATACATGTGCAGGCAATGAGCACCGCTCGTAAAAATGTGCCAACATGGAATTGGACACTAGAGTGCAGTGTTTCATTTACTAAAACCACAATGCATTGGAAGTTAGATGGGGAGAAAAGCTTGTTGTTGGATGTTTTATACTTTGTTGATGGATGTCAGCCAAACAACTGTGTTACCAAATACCACTGTGTATGCTCAGTTAATTAGTGTTTGAAATGAAGCACACTGGATAAAGTCTGTTTATTTATTGGCTGCTCTGCAAGGTACATGGAAACCATTTCTCTGCCAACAGACTCAGAGACTTTCATTGTACCTTTACAGGGACGTGTCCTTGGTTCTGTCCTGGAAGATCTGTCAGATCATTTTCTAAAACTTATGTCTGTCTCTCACAGAATCAAGAGATCGAGGAGCTCACCAAGATCTGCGATGAACTGATCGCCAAAATGGGAACAGACTGATCGGCCTACGAGTGATGTAAATTCTGTACAGGACATCGCAGCGTTCTCTTTGTCAGCTCATATGTTTAAATAATTGGTGATTATTGAAATACAGGTTGAGATATGGTTGCACTTTCTCGTAATATTTTCAGAATGAAATATAAAAGCAGATATATGTTACTGTGTAATTTAAGAAGCACAAGGTTATCATGAGGGGTATTTTAATAATATTGAAGGAGAAGTAAAGTGATTATATTTCTGCTATGATTTGTTGATCTTTTATTTAGGATTTAATTAATTATTTTGAGGTTAAATGATTAGTCGTGATGATTTTCATCTTCTCCTTTATTTTCCAACATCATTTTATCAAACTTCTCTCACACAAAGCTGTAGAAAATAATGTGGAACTAAGAGAAAGAAAATGTGCACAGACACTTTTGACCACAGAAGGTCTACAGTGTTAAATCTGATACAGGAAGAAAAAAATGAGTGTATTAAGTTTAAAATTTGATGGTATTTCATTTGTGATACAGATAGTTTTGCTCTGCTGTTTATTTTCTATCATCAGTAAATGAGCTGGAAGTAATATGACAGATATTTTTATAAATTGCCTTTTACATTTTATCATTATTGTTTCACAGATTTTGAAGTGAAACCACAATGATTTCACATCTTATACATTTGACCCCTTTACATCTCGGGGATTGGGATCGGGAAATTTCAGGAGCACTTATGAAGCTCAAACCTTTCACTCAGCTATATAATATCTTCATTTGATGGGAGTTTGATGATGGGTGAAGATGAAAGTTTCAAGTAGTAAAACTTTGCTTATTATTCTTAATAATGAACCATGTGCCAAGATTAATTTTCTCTCGCTCTGCATTCGAGTGTGGAAAAGCACAGTCTGACGCTGCCATGTAGATATATTTGGATCGTATTGATATTTTATGTGTGAGCTCACATGTTGCTAGTGTGCCTTTATTTTGTTTATTATGTAAAAGAAAGTTTGTCCCACCTCATTGTTTCCAAAGTCTGTTGCCAAAATGTATATTTCTAGGACTAAAGTACAACAGTGAGTCAGCATGGGTTTACAGTTATAATGTTTTACCTGCAGTTAAAAAACAATGATTCATGTGTGCACAAGATGGACGACATTACTTTTATGGTAAAGGTCTGTGATTTGGGGGCAGTTTATGATCATATCTCCACTGAACATCCTCTGGTCAGATATCACTCAGACATGTATCATATATAAAAGACAGGTTTTTGTATAGAAACCTTATTTCATGTGAGCACAATCAGTTGTAAAATGTCTGTGTAAACCGAGTTGGGTTTCAGTGTGACCTTGTCCAGTTGTGTTGGTGTTACAGTGAAGGTGGTTTTCAATGCAAACCCATTGTTACATTATAATATGCGTGAATTTTATACTTTATGAAAAGAATATTCTGAATTCCATTGCTAATATTTGTAAACTTGAAGAATTAATAAGAATATACTCAGATTATTTTGTGCATTCCTGAATAAATGGTTTAAAAGATTTAATATGATGCCACTGTCCTCCTCTGCCTGAATCATTTCAGCTGTGCACGACAAACCAGAGATGAACATAAACAGAAGTAAATCCAGACAGATGTTGCTCAGTCCTATACAGAGGAGCCAGTTTTCATGCTCTTCCCACTGTTACTTTTTACAGACATGTCATTTGTGGTGTTTGGTTTGTCAGGAGCCGGCAGTTTCATCCAGCAGTCAAATTTAACAGTCATAACAATGTGTCCATAAATACATCAACAAAACAGTCTATCTTCGCCCATGTGGCATGGTCTATTCATTTGTAAGGAACCATTATAGTATTTATTTAGGATGTGATGACATTGTTATACTGTAGATTGTGAAATGGCACTAAGGAAGTTGAGTTACTAACTGTGGCCAGCACTGCAGTATGTTTGAACACTCCCCTGTTCTGTTTCAATCTGACCATGAAGACCACCTGCTTCCTGCTCCCCTGGGCCAGAGAAGGACTATTTAAGTAGTATATAAGTAACTCTTTGTTTAATATATTTTTAGCTGTTTATGCATAGAGTAGACTGCCCACTGATATTACTTTCTGATGTAACTTAGTGATGTTCACTCAGACCAAATGTGGTAACTAGCCATAATAAGATACTTCTTAGAGTACAATGTTTAAGTGATTTATTGTTTGAGAATAATGAAGGATTAACTCACACTGTCTTAAATGTGGGATTAAAGGTTATTGTATGAAAAAGCAATGAAAAAGAACAGATGAAAAAGAGCAAAGATGGTTAATGTGCTCATCAACGTGTGTCCTGCTTTACAACATCTGCAAAATGATAATAATAAAAACCTCAAATGTAATAATGTTACACAATCTGAAGAAGATTTAATGTTTGGCTCCGAAAAACCATAACAACTTGGATATATGCTGAAATGTAAGTTATTAGGGCATAAACATCAAGAAGCGAATAAAGATTCATGTGCAATTATATGATAGTTGGAAAGACAGAAGTGCAAAGTTTGGGCTTAGATTTTACTTCACCTATAGCTGTAAATTCAAGACATGTATGTTTGTGAATATGTTTTAAATTGTACACAATATGGAAGTATTTTTCTGAAGCCGTGTCTATTTAATTATTCAGTCTGCAACATCCCTGGATCAGCACCTTCTCACCACATGGTGGAGTCCTCAGAAACCACAGGAAAATAGCACAGCTCTGGTCTTGATGGGATCTTATCCTAACAGATCAGCTTCAGTTTATTCTGACAGATCAGTTACTCAACATCATTGTCAATGAGGAGGCTTAGACATGTAGGGTTTACTGAAGGGTGAGAGGGATCACTCATAGATATAATCTGGATAGTTTCTTTTCTTACATTTAACTAATATTTCCTGCTTGTTGTGCTTTGGATTTGAATGAAGACCTGGTTATTCTAAATGTTTTCTTTTTATTTATTTATTTTTATCACTTATTACTTGGTCTGTCATTCATTTTATGATGGAAAGAAAGGGAGTGGACTTGACTTTGGTGTTGTTTGATGGAAATGGTCGTCCTTACTTTGCCAAGAGAGAAATTCACCTTAACTAGCCTTCACTAACATTTAAGTCCTGTATACTGTAAATGACACTCGTCATTTTAACAACTATCAAAACATAGCTTGACCAAACTTTACAGATACACTCCTGGAGCCCAAGTATCGCCAAATTTCTCTTCTGCTGCTTTAGGCAAAGACAGGCGACGACTCAGAGGACTGCTCTCCACTAATGGCCCCGGCAGAGGACAATATAAATCCCGGTATTTGCCTTCTGGTGTTTCTTTGCACCTGCAAAACAAAACTGTGTGTTCAAAAATGATAAATTCAACTAAAACTGTCCAGTTTCCAGACAGTCACTGAATAACACAGCAATGAAAAACAGCACAGTGATAAAATTCACAAAATCATTTCATTATAAATACATTTTAAAAATACAAATTAAAAACATTTAAGTGCATTTTGTCTCTGTTACACCGAGAAGACATTTTGAGAAGTTGGGTCTGTGTTGGATGGTATAATAAAAAAAATGCATCTTCAGTTTGGCCAAGTGAACAGTTAATAAATCAAATATGATTTAATGATATGCCTATAATCAGTGACAATAAGTTATTGACCTCTCTGGAGTTATGAGGGGGGGGGGTTCCCACAATCCACAGATCCGGGTCCAGGGTCTTTCCAGCTCGAGCAGTGTTTTTGTAACCCATGGTGACCGGGACGGAGGGGGCGGGTCCAGGATGCTGAGGCTGCCGCTGATTGGCTGCTGGCCGCGGTGATGAGTGGGACGGGAGCGCGCTGGCAGCAGCGAGAGGAGAAAAAGAGAAGAGCCAGAGGAGGAGAAGAGAAGAAGAAGTTCTGCTGCATAACTCATCCTCTGCTGCAGCTCCGAAAACTGAAGGTGTGTGTGTGTGGAGGACCGAGCCGCCTGTTCTCCGTCTGTAAAGGTAAGTGTTCCTCTTCGTGTCAGGATAGACCACTTCTCATTGGATGATCTGATCCGCACGTGCAGGAATCTTTGAAACTTTTTCTTGAAACATGAGACTCTCTGTAAACTGCATAGTTCTCTTTCTTTGTCCCCTCTGCATGACTTGGAACTTAAACAGGAGGAATATTTATATCATTTACCACTGTAAAAAGTAGTTTGCTGTCACTTTATCTCCTGTAGTTGTTTAACAAACAAGAGTTACACCCATTTAAAGTGAGCCTGATCTAAACAGGAGCTACTAATGTTTTGTATTGTTGCAATGCATTATTTACCCAAATGCAGAAGAGAGGGACAGTATTCTTATTTTATATGTGTCTGGATATCCAGAAGAAGGAGGACTCCTCTGAGCTCTGTCCTTTTCTCACTCACTGTGGATATTTGGAACTGGGCCATTCTGGTTTAACAGTAACTTGAAGACTGATTTGTAGTTTTCACTCATGAACAATAGGGAATACAAAAAGCTCTGGCTTTGACTGAGAAACCCATAAATTCATCATTTGGGGGTTTTGGATTATCGAGTTGACTGGACAGTCCTTGGCTGGATTTCACTGACTCTCCTCTAGTCTTATTGTTCTTGAATGTTTCTGTAGGAAGTGGGTGTATCTCCACTGGTTTTGTAAGAAGCATAGACCATACACAACGCATATTCAGGAGAAGTGTTAATTTCAATGGATGGGTTTGTTGAGGTGACACATGATGTTTGTTCAGTGTGTGTTCATAAGTGGACTCTGGAATAGTCAGTGAAATTCAAAAGGCCAAATCAAAGCAGCTCCTGCTGAACTTGTTCCTCTCATGGCGAAATAAACCAGATGTTTTTCACCGGAGGATCACAAGTGACGTCTAACGGTTTATTGAGTGTGTACACCAGGGGTGTTTTGTCAAGCCCCTGCGTTCTGCAGTTTGTTGGCTGTTACTATGACGTCAACTTGGAAAGCACCCCGTCCTCCCCCGTCCTCATCCTCCTTCTCCCTCCTCACACCACAGACCTGGAGGTCTCCTTACTTTCACTGTCGTCCTCCCCTCATTTAACTCCAGGAACATTCCTCCCCGAGGGCTTTTGGTCTGTCCGTTGACACTTTCATGGTCTGCCGTGAAATATCGATGTGGAGTTCACTTTCCTTCTCAGTTGTGCAGCCTTCGGGCAGAGATCAGTAGATAAGTGAGAGGGGCAGCACCCACCCAGTGGAGGCCCACATTTGCTCCTCATTAGGCTGTCAGAAAGACAGAGGCAGG